>NC_135576.1:123365478-123695835 GCF_965152235.1 Eretmochelys imbricata
TATCTCTGGGAGGTAGGCCTTGGCCTGGGTAGAGTCTAGCACTGCTGCAGTGAACTCTATCCTGTGCACCAGAGAAAGGGTAGACTTGTCTGCATTTATCAAAAGGCCTATGGCTTTGAATATCAACTGGATGAGTCAAATGATGGACACTACCTGAGTCCTGGCTAGTCAAGGCTGGTCCAGTCATCCAGATAAGGGTAGACCAGCACACCTAACCTCCTCAGGAAAGCCGCTACTACAGCCATACATTCTGTGAACACCCGAGGAGCCATAGACAGGCTCAACAGGAGTACTGTGTCTTTGTAGGATAAGTGTTTCACTATGAATCTGAGGAACCTTCTGTGTCCTTGGTATATTGAAACATGAAAATAGCTGTCTCCTAAATAGAGGGTGGTGTACCATTGTCTGGGATCCAGAGAGGGGATAATGGATGCCAGGGTGACCATGCAGAACTTTGAGATAGTTGTTGAGTTCACACAGGTCTAAAATAGATCAGAGACCTCCCTTGGTTTTTGGGATTAGGAAATAACAGGAGTAGAATTCCTTCCCCTCTTAAATTCTATAGAATCTCTTCCACAGCTTCCACCAGAAGAAGAGATTGAACCTCCCGGACCAGAAGTTCTTCAAGAGAGGGGTCCCTGAAGAGGAATGGAGGGGTGGTGGTGGTGGTGAGAAGGAGGGATAGAAAAACTGGAGGGTGTATCTGATTTCTACAGTGTCCAACAGTCCATGGTAATACGGGACCAAGCACTGAGGAAGTGGGAAAGGCATCATGGGAACTGGTACAGTGTCCTTGAGCATCCCATCAAAACATCTGCTTTGAACCCCTGAATGTCTGCATGGGGCATACATTGATGTTGCAGTAGAAGTGGGTGGCAGCCTACACCGATAACCTCTCTTTTCCTTTTCAGGTCCTGATGAGCAGCCAGGGTAGAGTAGTGAAGGGGCTGTTGAGGCTTGCAGTGCTTCTTTGAGGGAGCTGAGCTTTACAACCCAATGGACCTACGGGTCACTCTCACGTCTTTTAGGCCATGAAGTTTCAAGTCCATCATCTCTGAAAAGAGTGAAGTTCCTTTGAAAGGCAGGCCCTGAACAGTCTGTTGGACTTCCTCAGGAAGACCAGAGGACTGTAGCCATGAACTCCTGCACATGGCCACTGCCAAAGCCATGGACCTGGCAACTGAGTCGACCACATCCAGAGCAGCTTATAAATGGGCCTTGTCACCAATTTTCCCTCATCCACTGGTGAGGATAACTCTTGCTTGGCCTATTGTGAGAGCAAGTCTTTGATTTTTTGCATGAAATCCCACATTTTAAAATCATACCTGGCCAATAGCGCCTGCTGGTTTGCAATTCTAAGTTGTAACCCTCGGGTAAAATAAACTTTCCTACCAAACAAGTCTAATTTCTTTGAGTCCCTTGATTTTGATGACCCTGTCTCTCTCTATCTCATTGGCAACAGTTACCACCAGGGATCCTGGAGGAGGATGGGAGTAAAGGAACTCAACCTTGGGTGGGAACATAATATTTCTCTTCAGCCCTTTTTGAGTTGGGGGAGGGATGCGGGGTTTTGCCACAGAGTTAAGTGCATCCATAATGGCCTCACTGAGAGACAAGGCTACTTTTGAAGGGGCTGCTGTGGCTAAAATGTCAACCAGGCTGTGGGAGGTCCATCTGTATGCACAGATTTAAGGCCATCCTCTTTAATAACTCTTGGTGCACCTTATAGTCATCCAGAGGAGGCGACATGCCCCCTCCTGAGGCTGCCTCATCAAGGGAGGAGGAAGGAGGCCAACAGCAGTGGTGTAGATGCTCTTCCTCCCTTTCTGCATCAGGAGGATCCTGTGGAGCTGGCTCTTGGAGTCCAGTACCAGGCTTGGTACTGGAGTCTGGACTGAGTGCTGCCAGGTGGGACAGTGCTGCTCGTCTTTCTGAGGCTACCAAATAGGAACACCTGGAATAAGTCCTGGAAATGTTGGGAAAACCCCCACAAGTTCCAAAAGGGCCACTGGACCAGCATAGATCCCCGGTGATCTCCTAGCCAATCACTCAATGGAACTCCATTGCCCAGATCCATGGAAGACCTTGAGAAGTAACAAAAACGCTTCTAGGATGGGAAAAGTAAAACCCAATCTCCAATTCCGAAGAGGGCAAGTCTCTCCCGGTGACTACAGGGGTGCTGTTCCCAACACTTCCAGAGATCAATGCCATGGTGGAGAGGTCTGCACTGTGGCAAGCTTTGCAGGTTTCTCTTTCGACGGTACTGAAAGGCATGGTACCCAACACTGAAATGACCCAGCGGGTTCTCTCATATCCACTGCCACCAATAATTCCAATTTTTATACTGCTGGCGATACCTGTACCCACAGTGAGAAAAGGTCCCTGGCAGTCGCAAATGCGGCTGGTGTAGTCGGAGCTGATATATACTAGAAAATGTATCTGACTGACAATCGTGGCTTTCCCAGAAAGTCTTCGTAGGAAGAGTAGACTTCCCAGAAAATCAGTTTGATGGCATTATCTTCAAAGAAATCAATTTGCTTGACAATTCTGATGATACATGAGGCAAATGTTATTGCGGGTCTGAGAGACCCTGCAGACCCTTTTGATACTAACACCACAACCCGTATGCAGACAAAACCAATTTTAACAGGTCATCCTCATCATAGTTTGAGAATAATTTAAAGAATGAAGAGGCAGTGGTTTGTCTATCATATCTTATTTACGTTTTTATATATGTTTGGGGTCCAAGAGACACCTGCCCCTCCCACACACAGGAGAACTTGCAAATGTAATAGTTTCATTTTCCCCTTTGACTAATATTGAGGAGTTTAACTGACCTCATTAGCTTTTTAGTGACTTTTTTCCTACACAAAATCCACTACAGGTACAGCTAAAACTAATGGGGAAAGATTGAACTCATCCTAGTTTCAGAATACTTTGTATAGGAAGAGGCACAGTTCTGGCATAATTTTTATTTAGATTTGTGTGTGCATTGGGTCAGACAGACCCCAAAACATTAGGAAGTTTAAAGTTCATTCTGGTTCTGAAGATATTGACAGTTGAGTTGAATTGGGAATATTGTTGCAACTGGTAATACACATTAAAATTAGTATGTACTTCTTGTGTGTTCCTACTGTGAGCTGATGGTTACTAGTAAGCTAAGAAACAAATCTACAGCCGCACTTGCTAGCGATGTGTTATCAGATGCACTGGTGGGATTTTATGCCTTCCTCTGTAGCAGAAATAATGAGTGCTACACTAGCAAGTTTTATTCTGCACAACAGAACCCTAATGTGCACTGCCCTTACCCAGAAGAGAATGCAATTTAAATAGACAAGACAAAGTGTACAAGGAAAAACAAAAGTGGAGTGACTTGCCCAGAGTCACATATCAGGTAAGTAGCAGAGGTGGGAATACAATCCAGATCTCTTTTTACCCACTCCAGTGTGCTATCCGTTGAACTATATTGTCTGTCCCCAAAGCATTAGTAGAATACCAGACTACCTGGAGTACCAGTCTGCTACAAGAGCTCAATTCTACATTCGGCTGAGCATCCTTAACTCCCACTGACTTCAGTGGAAGTCAAGTGTATACAGCAGCTTGCAGGATCAGGCCCTGTGTTCTTTCCCTCTGATTTTTAAACCATTAGGGAGTTAATGTCTGATGTAATTACGATACTGTATTAAAGAAATTCTAGCCCATTACCCTTCTCTACCATGTGTCAAGGGAAAGATACATTGTTACTATTAAAACAACCACAACGTTCTAAAATAATTACTTCTTTGGATATCCACATTGATCCCACTAGGAACATGTTGAAATATAAGTAGATGCTGTTGTTTGGAAGACAATATTTAGCTAACATCGCAATAATAATAAAAAGTAATAAAATTAGAAGATAGCGTGTGCCCCCCATACTGCTTCATCTCTCTCCAAACAAAG
This sequence comes from Eretmochelys imbricata, assembly GCF_965152235.1. Classification (NCBI taxonomy): domain Eukaryota; kingdom Metazoa; phylum Chordata; order Testudines; family Cheloniidae; genus Eretmochelys; species Eretmochelys imbricata. Next base: position 123,369,421 of record NC_135576.1, read on the forward strand.
GGCAAGATTTTGTTTCCTTCTGGGTGGGTACAAGAGCCCTCTTCCCCCACCCCTTTAGACACCTATACCCCCTTGAAAACAGACGTAAGGACATATTGCTTAATGCACTACTGGAAGGTGCTCAGATACTATGGCAGTGTAATAACCTATGTACAACAGGGTTGTGGAAATCATAGTTTTGCCAATGTCATGGGGAACTAGATACCCCCAAAGTGAAGGTGACTGTATAAGATGTGGGGTATCTCTGACTCCATCCTCTTCTTCACTGGAAAGACCAGAGTCAGAGAGAGTATGTGCTGTACCTCTGAAAAGGAAGTTTATGACTTGCTTCTCAATGCATTTCCTCAACACCGAGGAGTACTGTGCTTGTAGGGTTCTAAAATAGGCAGATTTTCAACAGCGTTCACTGATCTGATGATGATTTGATTCACGAAAAGGTTTCATTTAGAGACAGCACCAATTAGGTTCTCAGGTAAATTGGCTAATTTACCTACATTCTCTATCTTAAGTTTCTAGTTTTAAGGAAAAAAACAGTTCTGCTTACTTTTTATGAGTCTAATTAGAAATTACTAAACAAGCAAGACTAAAAACCAAATATATTGCTAAAACTAAATTACTAAAGAATTTAATCTAAGAATTAAACAATGTCGTTATCAAACCAAGTTCACAATTGAAATTAAATAAATAGTTTAGCAAAAGATATTGAATTAAATCATTAGTAAGCTCATGAAATTAATAGAGCCAATATCAAATCATTAGGTTAATACAGCATATAGTCAATTATTATAAATTCTAATCTAGGAATTTAAGGAGGTGGTTGTCCTTTTAGTTCTAAACCCTAATTAAAGGATGTTGCCCACAGCAGGGAAAAATCAACCAAAGTGACTGAACATTTTAGTATCCAAATTAATTTACCTTTCACCCCACAAAGTCAAGTCAATTGACCCCACCCTGAAATTCCTATATGTATTGTGGTGATCCTTCTCTCTCCTCGTACACTGAACACAAACAGAGAGGAGTTCACAGCTCTCACTGCCTCTCATAGCTCTCAGATTGGTTTCTCTGACACACATCAAAACTCAGGAAACTCATATTGTTTTTACAAGACAAGACTTCCTTGTTGTTTTTAGGTTTAGGGAATTATGCCTGCCACCTCCCCAATCTGAACTTTTACTGATGCTCATACACACCTCTGCTCTTTATCATTTACATATGCACAATTGACATTCACTCTCACACCCTGAAATAATTCAAGAAAAAAATTGGAAAATCTTCTCTATCAAAATAAGAGGCAAAAATAGAGAAAAAGGCAAGAAGAGAGACAAAGGTCTGAACTCTGCAGGTTGCATGGTCTGCAGACTCATGAGTAAGAGACAGGTCTCCAGTCAAGGAGACCAAGTAATGGTGTATTAGGCAGTACCTTTCACTGGCAGGATCTTTTGGTTACCTGGCTGGTCAGGCTGGCATGGTTTGTGGTTCTTGGTCTCCTCTTTCCATAGGACCAACCTCAGAAAGCAGGTTGTCTGCCTTTCTTGATGGCCCAAAAGAACAATCTGCCTTATTCATGTTGAACCTTTATGGTTGTGATTCAACTCCATATCATGGTACCTCCCAAGAAGTCTTCCAAGCAAATCAAATGGACCCGCCACATTGGATGCCAAAACATGGTCTAATCCTCATTAAAGTTAGTAAACTGTGGTCAGTTTGGAAAGTCCCCCTTAAACTGGCAGTCTTTGCAATCTCTGTCATTGCAACCACATGCAGTGTTGGCTCCAAAATGTTAAAGTGTGGGACAAACAGGAGACAATTTTGGTGAAACGACTTCAGCCTCTACCTTTTGGGTAATGGCTGGAGGGTACCAGGTGGCACTAGCCTCTAGTGAAAGGCCTTCACATGTGCATGAATATAACTAATTGCCTAACAAATGGTCCTTGGCATTCACCCACACTCATACATCATCTCAGTATTCCTTAAATGAAATTTGGGTGCCTCCTGGCTGCTGTCATATCACCCTCTCACCAGACACAAAATGGGGAGCTAGCTATTGTGGCTTAACTGTGTTAAGAGTCATGTCTTTCTCATGGAACATTCTACTTAGAAGCAGAAGTAATTTACATTTTGTCAGTATCAATTGCATTTGAGACAAAGACAATTAACGTTGATACCAAGTCTGTATCCTCATATAGGCTATTTCTCTCATAATGGGTGCATCAAATTTTGGGCATCCATCTTGAGATTTTTTTCAGGGGTGCCGAGCACCCACAGCTCTCATTTACAACAGCAGGAGATGGGTGTGCTCCATACTTCTGAAAAACAGCCTCAGTGTCTGTAATTGGATACCAAAATTAGTGAACTCTTTGGGGTGGAGGGGGGGCAAATGAACACAAGTGTCTCCAGTACTGCTCTGGTGTTTCCCCATCATCCTCTTATGCACACATAATTCTTCAAGGGTTTCCTTCTTTCCAAACTTTTGATGAGGTTTGCTGCACTGTAGGCAATATTCCCAAGGAGTTTTACATAGTATATCCCCAAATGCTGTAGTATATACCTTTTTATAATCGGGCCAGCATTCTAACATTGTATCAGCCTTGTGATTTACCAGCTTGATTCATCTGAGCTTTATGTGGCTCCCTGAGACATGAATGCAGAGACCATCTCTTCTGTCATTCCATTAGCCTATTAGTCCAACTGGGATTCACGGGCCTCAGAACCTTTAAGACAAGTCAACAACAAGAGACAGAAATAAACATTTTCTAATATAAGCAGTGATCAGTTTTGAAGAAAAAAAACATCCTTCCTGGAGAGGTTTATTGTGATCATGACAAGTCAAAGTGTTGAGCACTGAAATCTATCATTAAGTGCAAAGTAAAACACCAAATAAAAGGACATGCTATAAATGATGCATGAGATATCACTCCCGTTGGTGTTAAAATTAGAGCTGGTCTTTAAAATTTCATAAAGGACAAAAGGAATATGCTTATGTAGCTGAATTCTGGTTGAAACTGGTGGCCATTACAGGGTAATCATTAACTCCTTCTGATGGATGGATAGCACTTTGTAAGGAAACAAAAAGGAGCCACTTTTTCATTCTAGTAAATGCTCTTGTCGTTTGTAGCAAACAGAGTCGTCAGCTTTTTGTCCTCTCTGCTTTCCACATTTGTATGAGATGCATACAGAGTGCTCTACACTCTCTGCTGCATCACAAACGTCAAATGCCAATGATCGCTGTGAACATTTATATTTGTGCAAGACAACTACTCAGAAAAGAGGACAAGTTCAGAAGTTAACACTTAATTTGCCTCACGTTTTCCTTACGATCTGGAGGAAGTGAGTCCTCCCTTGAATAAAGCTTACAATGCTCACTTTAATATAACGCTTGAGGACCAGCTATTCAACTGGTATAAATCAACAAGGTATTATTTCTACTGGGGTAGTGTCTAGAGGTCCCCAAAGGTCTGGGCCTCATTGTGCTCAATGATTTACACACATCTACTGAAAAGTCAAGAAAACAATTCTGTTGTTTTGGGAGAACCAGCACAGAGTTTTTCAGCTTGCACCCCATGAGTTGAGCAGTCAGCAGCCTGTGGAACCTGGGAGCCCTGCAGGGTGGGTTGAAGGAGGGCAGGCAGCCAGGGAGCCAGTCCAGCAGCTGGCTAGTATGAAAGTGGGAGAGCAGCCTGTCTAACCAGCTTCCATCCAGGGTTTCCATTTAAAGTTCTGATGGAATCTACACACTCATTTAGAACATTTCAGTTCTTCTGATGAACCTTTTCCAAGAGAAAACTGATGCATCACAAGATTTTTGACCAGCTCTACTTAGAATCCTGAGTCTACTGCCTTTCAATGCAATTCAGATACCTAAGCACTCAAATGACTTTTGAAAAAAAACCAAAAAAACAATAGGACTTAGGTACTGTGATAGGGTCAGGCCAGATGGCTAGCGGAGAGTTTAAGAGGGCAGATACATTAGTCCCAGATTAAACAGGTCCATTTCCCCTGGGTAAGGTAACAGGGGCAGTTCCAGAAGAAGAAGGAACTTGCTGGAACGAATTCAGGCAGGCAGGCTAATTAGGACTCCTGGAGCCAATTAAGAAGCTGCTAGAATCAATTAGGGCAGGCTGGCTAATCAGGGCACCTGAGTTCAAAAAGGACCTCACTTCAGTTTGTGGCATGTGTGTGTGAGGAGCTGGGAGCAAGAGGCACTAAGAGCTGAGAGTGAGAATGCGGACTGTTGGAGGACTGAGGAGTACAAGCATTATCAGAGATCAGGAGAAAGGTCCTGTGGTGAGGATAAAGAAGGTGTTGGGAGGAGGCCATGGGGAAGTAGCCCAGGGAGTTGTAGCTGTCACACAGCTGTTCCAGGAGGCACTCTAGACAGCTGCAGTCCACAGGGCCCTCGGCTGGAACCCGGAGTAGAGGGCGGGCCCAGGTTCTCCCCAAACCTCCCAACTTCTGATCAGACACAGGAGGAGTTGACCTGGACTGTGGGGAAGGTCCCTGGCCTGTCCCCTGGCCCACTAGGTGGATCAGCAGAGACTGCAAGGATTGTTCTCCTTCCTTTTTCCCATGCTGGCCAGCGATGAGGTTAGCTGAGTGAACAGCAGGTTTGAGCCACTAGCAAAAGTGGCCAAACTGAGGGCTGCAGTGAATCTCTGAGGCAAGCAAATCTGTCAATAAGCGCAGGACCCACCAAGGCAAAGGAGGAACTTTGTCACAGTACATAAGTCATTTTATTTTCAAAAGCAATTGTTACCCTAACTGCATAAACAGACTTTGTTCACAAGGTATCAGGTACTCTGGATAAAGATGGATGTGAAATGAACTATGTAATATCTACTGCTCAGCTGGTGGATATGATGGTAATTCCCCCATTGACCTAGTATGGTTTACTCTGGGGGTTAGATTGTTATAGCTAAATATAAGTATTCAGTGTAGACCACCCCTCAGGTCTACATCTGTAAGAGGAGAATAGCAGCACTTAGGACCTCATTAAGATTTTGGTGAGGATAATTACCCCAAAGAGTGTGGGGTGCTCAGATACTCTTACCAGGGTTGATGTAAGTACCTATAATAGAAATAATACCACCTAGCTCTTACAAAGCATTTTTCATCAGTAGATCTTAAAGCACTTCACAGTAGAGGTAAGTGCCATTACCCTCATTTTACAGATACGGTTGATTTGAGTCCTGAAGAATAAGGGAACATTTCTATTATTTAACTGTGGATGTTCCCCTTTTCCCTATAAATGTCTAATCCATCTTTTAATTTTACTCAATTTTTTGCCTCTTCAGTAACCAGGATGTGGATGGTCATGTCTTGTGGCTTGAGTAGGAGCCAGGAAGGGCAGGTCGAGGAGCAAAGCCAAAGGTCAGAGCCAGCAGTCAGAAACCAAAGCTGAAGTCAAAGGCTAAATCAGGGTTGCATTTTCTGTAATCAGCTATCAAATCAAAACTAATTCTATATTGTATCTTAGAAAACGAATAGCTCTTAGCTGAAAAAACTCAGTCAAACCGTGTGGGATGTTTTGCAGTATGTTATAGCTCATTAAAATTATTCACATGGGCATTTATTTGCCAATGTATCGAGCAACTCTTATACGATGGTGTTACTTGAAATTAATAGGGTTACTGTTAGGCAAACATGCAAAGCTGGTTTCCAATTACTTAAGCTAAAGCCAATAAACTGTGTGGCAGCTGGAATGTATTTTCACATGAAAAATGGTAGTTCTATATTAGCAATACAGAGATAGGCCCAACACTAAAGAACTTGGGGATAGGATGGTCAAAATATGGACCATTACAGCTAGTTTAATTTGTCATAGAGCCGCTGAAGTTAATGATCATCTGCCTCAAGCTTTTATACAGAATCTTCTCAGCAGATCAGATGTTGGTGAGAAATTTTCACAGGTGAGAGAATTTAGAATTGTCAGTGCTATTCTTATGGGTCAAGATTTTCAAGTGACTAGCCATTTTCGGTGCCCAATCTGAGGTACCTTAAAAGGGCCTGATTTTGATAGGTTTGTAATCTGTACTTTCAGATCAATCAGGCCTCTTTCAGGTGTCTTGAGATGGGCACCTAATAAATGAAGGCATCCAAAAAAAAAATCACTAGTCACTTTTTAAAAATCATTCACTTAGAGTTCTTAGCTCTCTTTTGGGTCACTTGAGATATACATCATTGCTTCACTTAATAAAATGGTTTCTCCCAGCTAATAAAAAGAACCAGCTGAAATTCCTACATGAAAGTGTGGAAACTGTCCTTTGAATGCTGTAGTTCTATCATCTGAACTGCAAGAGTGATGTTTCTAATTTACAATTAAGGCAAATTTTCCACTGATTGTCTTTGAAGATAGCAAGCTCTTTGCAGAAATCATATATGCAGATATAAAAGCACTAATGGGGGAAAAAAGAAACAATCATTTTAATTATGCCACTTCAATAGGTTTCAGCCACTGATAACTAGGAACTTAATCCTGCAGATGTCACCCATGCAAGTAATCCTGGCTCACATTAGCTCCATTCATTCAATGGAATTACTGGCATGAGTAAATCTTACTCATGCAATTAAAAGTTTGCAGGATCAGGCCCCGTATAGCAATAAAAAACACAAAGCAGGAGAAAAATAAGTTTCCCAAATGCATTAAAGCTTTAACAGTGAAAGGCTTTAAAGAATGCTCTGTTCTTGGTCAAACTTGTTGTCATAGTAATTTAAATTGATGAATTAAGGTTATTCAGTATGTTATTCTGTACCTAAATTCTACCTTGTCTCCTTACAAGATTTTTGTCAAGTGATTCTTGGCAGTTGAGCTCAGATGAGTTTTAACAGAATCGCATGGCATTTTATTTTATATACTTGATTTCCATTAACAATTGTAGTTGCAGATGGTTTGATAGCATTTGTGTAGAAGACTCTTTAAAGCCATAATAGATATGCAGTATGACTTTTATAGCCGTCCTGTCTCCCAATTCCTTTACACTTTAGCACCCACTGCTGATATGAATCGGTGTAGCTGTGTATTTCAACCCTAACATCTTATGTCAGCGCTCTGGGTCCCAGCATCAAGGCTATAGCCCTGCATAGCATCAGAATTCCTTCTGGAGTGTGTTGACTTGTCTGCCAACCTCCTGAGCTGCACTCTCCTCTCCATTCCTTCTCCTTTGCAGTGTTCTGGCAGCACAAAAGGCTGAAAACTGGCTGTAACTAGTCAGATAAGAATTTTATTACTCGGAAGGACCTCTCAGCTGGCGGATCCTGCTCCTCCACAACTGGCTTCCTACCTTTTCACAGGTTGTGTCAAGGATGTGGTGGAGCACAGATCCGCCCTGTCAATTCTCAACTGGCACCTGGTCCCTTATGGAATCTATGCCAATGAAGCACCTGAGAACAGCCCCAGGGTCTCTATTTTATCCCTGTGCCAAAGCAGCTACAAGCTTCAGAATCAAAACAGGCTCCCTGATGCCCTCTCTCATCTCCCCGTCTTCTTGTGCCATTCAGAACTCTGTACAGAAGAGCGTCCAGCTCACTGCTTTTGAGGAGCAACCCTGGAAGAGACAACTTGAAGCAAAACAATGAACAGGTCGCCTTCAGTGTGTGATTATTTGTCCAAGAGCAAGTATATTTGGCGACACCGTGATAAAGGCTTCAGACTGTGGTGGATGGAACGAAGCTGAGATGATATTGATACTTTACCACGGTCACGCTGTAGCTCTGTGCAATAGGTTGTTTATGAAACCTGCAGTAAACGATGAAAACAGAAAAATATTTTCCTTGGAGGGGTTGGGATGGCAATTGGATTTCTTAGATTGTATTCTCTTAGGGACAGGGACTGTATTTTTATAATGTGTGGTTGTATCAGGGTGGTCACCCGCTTCTGCCTTAAAAGGCTTAAAATAGCCCGGGGAGAGGGCTGTGGCAGGAAAGGAAAAGCGGGGCTGATTGGGAGAAGCAGCCTGAGCTGGGGGCCATGCCCCAATCAGGCCGTGGCTGGCTTAATGGGGGCTCAGCTGGCCCTCATAAGAGGGCAGTGGGCCAGAAGCAGACACACTCTCTCTCTCTCTCTCTCTCTTTGCCTTTAGAGAGAGAAGGGCCTGGCTGCTGGGGAGCGTACCTGAGTACCTGGGGGAAGGCCAGAGGAACTGGGGAGCTGTGGCCTGGAAACCCCCCAAGCTGCAGGCCTAATGTAAGGCCAGAAAGGGTACTGGAGTTGCAGGGGGCAGCCCACGGGTAGGCAGAAGCAGCAGGTCCAAACCCCCCTGGCCTATGATGACTGGCTTATACAAACTGCAGTCAGCCCCAGTGAAAGGGGGCTAGATGGTGACTGGCAGTAGCCCATAGGCTGAAGCAAGGTGGAGATAGAGGGTGGGGGAGGGGAGACCCAGATCTGCGGGGTATTGCCTGGAGGGGCAGTACCCCAGGTATAAGGGCACCAGGGTGCAGGAGGGTCATGGGGGCCAGTGGCAAGTGGGACACCAGCCTGCAGAGGGCGCTCCGGAGGCTGGAAACACTAATTCCCTTAGACGACCAGCAGGAGGCGCTGCACCGGTGAGTCATCGCCCTGTTCCAGTGGTCATACAATGCCTAATACAATGGGGATCCAATACTTATTGGAGTTTCTTGATGCTATTGTAATGTAAATATAAAATACCACCACCACAGTAAGCAAACACTCCTCCTGCCAACATTTTGCATTAACATTGTTGGTTGTCTCCAGACTATCTCAACATACATTTTTAGGTCAGTATTCTCCACAGAAGTAGCACATTAAGAGAGAGGGATGGTAACCACTCAAAAGAATGACAGACAAATAGAGCTAGGAGAGCAATAGCAAAACAGAGCCAATATAGTGATGGGTTTTACTGGATCAAATGTCCAGTGCAGCGTTCAGACTGAATTTCACGTTGAACTCTTCAGCTCTAGCCTTTATCTCTGCGTATATGTGGTTAGAAAATGAGGATTTATGGAATATGTCAATTATTCAGCAAAAAATAAAAGATGAAATATTTCAGTTGAAAATTTTGGTATTTCAATTTGAAAAAGGTTCCATAGTGCTTCAGGCGGCTGTAATTTGGTTGCCTCATACTCTGAGTATCCTTTCCAGGCCGGGGTCCTTGATCACACTGTCTTTCATCATGCAGCACATGATGAGGTGAGGTGGTTGCTAGGGACTTCCAAGATGCAAAGAAGCATCGTGGAAAATGTAGTCTGTCTGGGCAGCCCAGCCCATAGAGAATGGAGTTGTGAAGTGGGAGGGATAGCTCAGTGATTTGAGCATTGGCCTGCTAAACCCAGGGTTGTGAGTTCAATCCTTGAGGGGGCCATTTAGGGATCTGGGACAAAAATGGGAGATTGGCCTGGCTTTGAGCAGGGGGTTAGACTAGATGACCTCCTGAAGTCCCTTCCAACCCTGGTATTCTATGATTCAAACTACAACTCCCAGGAAGCATGTCAGGACAATCGCATGAAGAAAAAAAGTCAGATATTTGGTTATGGAAAGCAGGAAACTTTGGCCAAAAAAATGGTAGTTTAGTCAAAAATAGTGCTTGACAGAAAATTGACAGAATTTTTTCAACCACTGCTAATAAAAGGGATCTCCCATTCAAACTTGCAAGGAGTCCCTGCCTGGCATACAGCCAGTGTAATTAGCAGTTATGCCAACTCATTTGCAGTCCTTGGCACTGGGCTATTGCTGTGAGTGTCAGGATGAAGTGCTTTGGCATACTGTACATTCTCAGCTAGCACACCGAGGCTTGGGGATAGGGTTTTTCCTTGTAGTCTCCAGGAATTAAAGACTAACCTTTACTTAAAGGTTATGTCATGTGACGAAACCTCCAGGAATGGCTCCAGCCAAAACTGGCAACCCTACTTGGGGGTCATAGCCATCTAGAATATATCACAATAGCCCCCAGGTTGGTCTAAACTACACTAGTCTGGTGGAGAAATGAACTCAAACACAACCAGATCCTGGGTGGTTCTTTCTTCTCCCTCCCAAATCTACTCCCAGTTGATATCCACCTCAGCAGATAACCTGTATTTATTTACAGTTTGTCCTGTCCTTGGAACAATTAGTTTTGATGATCTTGGATAATTTAGTACTACTAACCAATACAGACTTCAAAAATTGTGTCATGAATGCAGCCTGTCATCTAGTGCATGGATACTTTTTGAATGTGCAGGATAGGAACTGGGAGATTTATTTCTTTGATGCTATGTTTCATCCACGAAGTACTCCAACATTTACTCCAAGCCTGTGTTTTCCTCAGTATGAATTGCCTTTAGGGTTCTGTTAACATTGTTTTAATTTTATGGCTCTAGCAAAACATTAAGACTAACTCATTCAGGGGGAAAAAAAAGTGTTCATTCTTCAAACTTAGATTGTTGCCATGTGTCACAGTTATTTAGGGTAGATCAGTTCCAGAGCTTTATTCTATATCGTCTAACATTTCTGTAAACTAGCGACAAGTATTCCCCTCCCTTTTATTGTTCTTAGATCACAGTACTACTCTGTGGATAGAATTTCCCCCTTTCTTTACTCAAATGTCTTCTTACTGAAGATGCCCTATAGTTTCAGTGAGCTACTGTCAGTAGAATATTATCTAGGAAGTCATGGCACTATACATTTTAAAAAAGGAGACACTATAGTTTCTGCTGTACCCTTACTGGGCAAAAGGCCCCAAATGCGCAAATACAGAATGGAGGATAACTGGGTTGGCAGCTGCACTAGTGAGAAGGAATCATAGAATCATAGAATCATAGAATATCAGGGTTGGAAGGGACCCCAGAAGGTCATCTAGTCCAACCCCCTGCTCGAAGCAGGACCAATTCCCAGTTAAATCATCCCAGCCAGGGCTTTGTCAAGCCTGACCTTAAAAACCTCTAAGGAAGGAGATTCTACCACCTCCCTAGGTAACGCATTCCAGTGTTTCACCACCCTCTTAGTGAAAAAGTTTTTCCTAATATCCAATCTAAACCTCCCCCACTGCAACTTGAGACCATTACTCCTCGTTCTGTCATCTGCTACCATTGAGAACAGTCTAGAGCCATCCTCTTTGGAACCCCCTTTCAGGTAGTTGAAAGCAGCTATCAAATCCCCCCTCATTCTTCTCTTCTGCAGGCTAAACAATCCCAGCTCCCTCAGCCTCTCCTCATAAGTCATGTGTTCTAGACCCCTAATCATTTTTGTTGCCCTTCGCTGGACTCTCTCCAATTTATCCACATCCTTCCTGTAGTGTGGGGCCCAAAACTGGACACAGTACTCCAGATGAGGCCTCACCAATGTCGAATAGAGGGGAACGATCACATCCCTCGATCTGCTCTCTATGCCCCTACCTATACATCCCAAAATGCTATTGGCCTTCTTGGCAACAAGGGCACACTGCTGACTCATATCCAGCTTCTCGTCCACTGTCACCCCTAGGTCCTTTTCCGCAGAACTGCTGCCTAGCCATTCGGTCCCTAGTCTGTAGCGGTGCATTAGATTCTTCCATCCTAAGTGCAGGACCCTGCACTTATCCTTATTGAACCTCATCAGATTTCTTTTGGCCCAATCCTCCAATTTGTCTAGGTCCTTCTGTATCCTATCCCTCCCCTCCAGCGTATCTACCACTCCTCCCAGTTTAGTATCATCCGCAAATTTGCTGAGAGTGCAATCCACACCATCCTCCAGATCATTTATGAAGATATTGAACAAAACCGGCCCCAGGACCGACCCTTGGGGCACTCCACTTGATACCAGCTGCCAACTAGACATGGAGCCATTGATCACTACCCGTTGAGCCCGACAATCTAGCCAGCTTTCTACCCACCTTATAGTGCATTCATCCAGCCCATACTTCCTTAACTTGCTGACAAGAATACTGTGGGAGACCGTGTCAAAAGCTTTGCTAAAGTCAAGAAACAATACATCCACTGCTTTCCCTTCATCCACAGAACCAGTAATCTCATCATAAAAGGCGATTAGATTAGTCAGGCATGACCTTCCCTTGGTGAATCCATGCTGGCTGTTCCTGATCACTTTCCTCTCATGCAAGTGCTTCAGGATTGATTCTTTGAGGACCTGCTCCATGATTTTTCCAGGGACTGAGGTGAGGCTGACTGGCCTGTAGTTCCCAGGATCCTCCTTCTTCCCTTTTTTAAAGATTGGCACTACATTAGCCTTTTTCCAGTCATCCGGGACTTCCCCGGTTCGCCACGAGTTTTCAAAGATAATGGCCAATGGCTCTGCAATCACAGCCGCCAATTCCTTCAGCACTCTCGGATGCAACTCGTCCGGCCCCATGGACTTGTGCACGTCCAGCTTTTCTAAATAGTCCCTAACCACCTCTATCTCCACAGAGGGCTGGCCATCTCTTCCCCATTTTGTGATGCCCAGCGCAGCAGTCTGGGAGCTGACCTTGTTAGTGAAGACAGAGGCAAAAAAAGCATTGAGTACATTAGCTTTTTCCACATCCTCTGTCACTAGGTTGCCTCCCTCATTCAGTAAGGGGCCCACACTTTCCTTGGCTTTCTTCTTGTTGCCAACATACCTGCAGAAACCCTTCTTGTTACTCTTGACATCTCTTGCTAGCTGCAGCTCCAGGTGCGATTTGGCCCTCCTGATATCATTCCTACATGCCAGAGCAATATTTTTATACTCTTCCCTGGTCATATGTCCAACCTTCCACTTCTTATAAGCTTCTTTTTTATGTTTAAGATCCGCTAGGATTTCACCATTAAGCCAAGCTGGTCGCCTGCCATATTTACTATTCTTTCGACTCATTGGGATGGTTTGTCCCTGTAACCTCAACAGGGATTCCTTGAAATACAGCCAGCTCTCCTGGACTCCTTTCCCCTTCAAGTTAGTCCCCCAGGGGATCCTGGCCATCCGTTCCCTGAGGGAGTCGAAGTCTGCTTTCCTGAAGTCCAGGGTCCGTATCCTGCTGCTTACCTTTCTTCCCTGCGTCAGGATCCTGAACTCAACCAACTCATGGTCACTGCCTCCCAGATTCCCATCCACTTTTGCTTCCCCCACTAATTCTACCCGGTTTGTGAGCAGCAGGTCAAGAAAAGCGCCCCCCCCCCTAGTTGGCTCCTCTAGCACTTGCACCAGGAAATTGTCCCCTACGCTTTCCAAAAACTTCCTGGATTGTCTATGCACCGCTGTATTGCTCTCCCAGCAGATATCAGGAAAATTAAAGTCACCCATGAGAATCAGGGCATGCGATCTAGTAGCTTCCGTGAGCTGCCGGAAGAAAGCCTCATCTACCTCATCCCCCTGGTCCGGTGGTCTATAGCAGACTCCCACCACTACATCACTCTTGTTGCACACACTTCTAAACTTAATCCAGAGACACTCAGGTTTTTCTACAGTTTCGTACCGGAGCTCTGAGCAGTCATACTGCTCCCTTACATACAGTGCTACTCCCCCACCTTTTCTGCCCTGCCTGTCCTTCCTGAACAGTTTATAACCATCCATGACAGTACTCCAGTCATGTGAGTTATCCCACCAAGTCTCTGTTATTCCAATCACGTCATAGTTCCTTGACATCACCAGGACCTCCAGTTCTCCCTGCTTGTTTCCAAGGCTTTGTGCATTTGTATATAAGCACTTGAGATAACCTGTTGATCGCCCCTCATTCCCAGTATGAGGCAGGAGCCCTCCCCTCACAGACATTCCTGCCTGTGCTTCCTCCCAGTATCCCGCTTTCCCACTTACCTTAGGGCTTTGTTCTCCTTCCCCCGGTGAACCTAGTTTAAAGCCCTCCTCACTAGGTTAGCCAGCTTGCTGGCAAAGATGCTCTTCCCTCTCTCCATAAGATGGAGCCCGTCTCTGCCCAGCACTCCTCCTTCATGGAACACCATCCCATGGTCAAAGAATCCAAAGCCTTCTCTCCGACACCACCTGCGTAGCCATTCGTTGACTTCCACGATTCGACGGTCCCTACCCAGGCCTTTTCTTTCCACAGGGAGGATGGACGAGAACACCACTTGCGCCTCCAACTCCTTTATCCTTCTTCCCAGAGCCACGTAGTCCGCAGTGATCCGCTCAAGGTCATTCTTGGCAGTATCATTGGTGCCCACGTGGAGAAGCAGGAAGGGGTAGCGATCCAAGGGCTTGATGAGTCTCGGCAGTCTCTCCGTCACATCGCGAATCTTAGCCCCTGGCAAGCAGCAGACTTCTCGGTTTTCCCCAGTCAGGGCGGCAGATAGATGACTCAGTCCCCCGGAGGAGAGAGTCCCCGACCACCACCACCCGCCTTCTCCTCTTGGGAGTGGTGGTCGTGGAACCCCCAACCTCAGGACATTGCATCTCATGCCTTCCAACCAGCGGAGTCTCCTTCTGCTTTCTCGCCCCAGACATATCATCTGGTCCACTCTCCGCAACGGTACCTGTGGAGAGAACATGAAAACGGTTAGTTACCTGTGTCTGTGTTACTGGAACCCGGACATTCCGCTTACCTCTTCTGGAGGTCACATGTTGCCAAGCTTCTTCACTGGCCTCTTGGCTCCTCTGTGCAACCTGCTCTATATCTTTAGAGCTTTGTGCCCCTAGAAGCCTATCCTGAGTTTTGTCCAGAAAATCCTCAGTTTCTCGTATGCAACGCAGGGTCGTTATCTGTTGCTCCAGACCTTCAATCTTCTCTTCCAATATGGAGACCAGCTTGCACTTTGTACAGACAAAGTCGCTTCTGTCCTGTGGAAGAAAGACAAACATGGCACATCCAGTGCAGGTCACAACAGCTGAACCCCCCCCTTCCATATCACCTTCCTATTATGAGCTTCCTCAGAGCAGTTTGCAAGACGTAAGCCTCGCTGGGCTCACTCCAGGCGAACTCCCAGGCAAACTCCTGCTGCGAGCTGCTCTGCTGTCCCCCGCCGCTCAGCTGGTTCGCCGCCGCTCAGCTGGTTCGCGAAGCTCTGGCTATTTTTAAACAGCCAGGCTTCCCTGACACAAACAAACAGACACCCTAATGCCCGCCCCCTGCAGGCTAGCAGCCAATCAGACACTCACTCAGGCTCTCACACTGCCCTCCCAGCAAACACACGCTCGGATACTTCCTCAGCAAGCAAACAAACACACACTCGGATACTTACCAGTCCCGAGTTGTCAGCTGGGAGTTGGGAGCTGGGAGTTGGGAGCTGGAGCTGGGAGTTGTCAGGTATCACAGCATCAACATGAGAGTCAACAATGCAACCCCTCCTCTGCCAAAGTGGGGCAACTGCCCCATTACACAGAGGCTTAAAAATCTTGAAATCAATATGCCAATATTCCTGTATTGATCATATCTTAGAAATGCTCTAGGATGCAAAACAAAGAAATATACCAGAGCAAATATCTCCAACCAAACTGGTTGCTGTATTAAAGGACAGACTTTGATCCAGTTAATGTCTTTAGAGAAATCTGCTTCAAGGGCAGCAGAAATCTGAACTAGATTTATTAAATATGCTGTTAGATTCTGGCCACTTTCTGTATATTTAAAGCAGATTAGGATAGTAATCAGTAAAATTAGCAATGCTTGTGACACAAAGATAAGAAAGGTTTCAGAGTAGCAGCCGTGTTAGTCTGTACTCACAAAAAGAAAAGGAGGACTTGTGACACCTTAGAGACTAACACGTTTATTTGAGCATAAGCTTTCGTGAGCATCCGATGAAGTGAGCTGTAGCTCACGAAAGCTTACGCTCGAATAAATTTGTTAGTCTCTAAGGTGCCACAAGTCCTCCTTTTCTTTTTTTAAAGATAAGAAAGGAGATCTTAAATCAGTTTCCAGGACTTTTCCCAAATGCAAGGATACCTCGGGAGGGGCAAAAATATTAACAGGATGAAAGGAAAACTAAAAACCACAAAAATTAGCATGGAACATGAAAATTTAAAGGTTCAAACAGGACTGCATTCTTTTGCTCCCAGTTCTGGAGAAACAGAAAAGAGCCTTTATCACTCTACGACGTCCTGCAGCAGTCCATATTTAACGCCATGGGAAACTGTTAGAAAAGACTCTCTTTCCCCTTGGTATGGATTTCTGTATTTAAAGACTACCTCGATATTTGGCAGCGGCCTCTATTTCACAAGAAAGGATGAACTTTTTCTAAAGACAGAAGGTTATTGTCCAGATCCACACCTGGTGTAAATCAGCCTAATTTTCTACCCACTCTAACTGATTTTTACACTGTCAACTTCAGTGGAAATTAGTATTGATTTACCCTGACGTGTGTAAGGGGATCATTGATTTATAACAGCTGAGGATCTGGCCGGAGACTTCAAGTGGCACATTCATGGACACATAATGGAGACAAAATTTGCAAAACAAAGAGAGAAAACGCAATGTATTCATTTAAGTGCAATTTATACCCTGAGTGCTCCCCCCCAACCCACCCAGTGAGTCAGACTCTGCAAAGAAGACTCCAATTTTGAAAAGCTGTTAAATAATTTTTTTTAAATATGTGCTTGTAACAGGGTGTACTGGCCCTTTAATACTAAAGGGGGCCAGAAGACCCTGATACAGAGACATTAGAATAAAAAAAGGCTCCAGAAATGTTCTTGTAGCAGGAGGAGAGGCAGCAGCCCCCATCCAACACTAACTCTCTGGAAGACCAAGACTCGGTCCCTTTAAAGACCTAGAACTAGGAGCCCTATAGCTTTGGTGGGGCAGGGCTCCCCTCTCTCCCAATAAATTGAGGGAAAGTTCTTTGAAGGAGGGCAGTAAATACCCTGTCTTTGGCATCAGAACAGGGAGTGTGCTGCCAGCGAGAAGTAAGCCAGGGCACGTCTACTAGGAAGTAAATAGGGTGACCAGATAGCAAGGGTGAAAAATCGGGACAGGGAGTGGGGGTAATAGGCACTTATATAAGACAAAGCCCCAAATATTGGGACTGTCCCTATAAAATCGGGACATCTGGTCACCCTAGAAGTAAGGATCAGCAGCTCAATGAACAGTCTGGGGCAAAACATGAGCTCAGTATGAACTATTGTGTTGCTATGATGGACTACGTCTGGAACCTTAAGGACTATTTTGAACTGCTTTTGACGACTAACCCAGCCCCAGGTGGTGGTTATTGGTGATCCCAAGAAACACTGTGTGGAGTTCCTAAGGGGATCCGAAGAGGGGGAGCAAAGGGAGACTGATGCAGAGCCATGAGGGGGAGCTCAGTAAATGTGAGCCCCTTTACAGTAATCCAGAAAGCTAATCACTACAATTACATTAAGTATGAAACTAAGGTCCCAATCTTGCATTTACTAGTGCAATGCTTTAATTGCACGTGTGTGAGTGATTCTATTGGAGTCAGGCATGGGCACAAGTGTTTTCAGGATTGGGGACTGAATGTCTGCCTATCAGGACAGAAATGGAATGCTATTTTCATAGGGGCGCATTTCTAATTAAAAATATGGTCCTACTATGGACTTGTGCCTCTGTAAAAGTGGCATCATGTTTATGTCCTTCAGTGGGTTCTGGATAGTGGATCCCTGCACCCATGCCAAACTCCACTGAAGTCATAGGCCCCGTGCCTACAGGGAGCTAATTGTAGACTTGGGACCTGAATATTTTTCCAGAAACATGCTTAGGTTACAAGTCAAATACCCCCACCCCCAATGCCCAGCCCTATAAACTCAGTCTGGGATCTGAAAGTCAAGCTGGCATCTCTCCTACTTATGAAGTATCATCAGTAACAAGAATTCTGCAGGTGAAGTTATGTCTTAGTTATACCTATGTAACACCATCATCTTCAAATGATGCTATCAGTAATGTACGCACAACTTCCACTGGAAAACAATGAGAATTTGTGGATGTGAATATGGGTAGAACTTGGTCCTGCATTTGGAATGTGGTCAACCACTGTTTTCAAGTGCATGAGTTGCAAATAGGATCCAGAAGAGTCTTTCACATCTGTGTGGGTTCTGCAAAGCTGGCAAGCAGTACAAATCTGTTTTTGCCACTGCAGTCAGCGAGTTTGCCAGTGTTTCCACTGTCCTGCTGTGTGCCTTTTCTTCCCCTGCCACCTGTCTTTTCTATTTGGGCTGTAAGCTCTTCAGACTGGAGACTGTATCTTATGTGTTTGTAGAGCACCTAGCACTGTTTGGACATCTAGATGCTATTATAATAATCTAAGGAAAATTATATGGCCCTCCATGGCCACAGTATCTGAGCACTTCAATCTTTAATGTATTTATCCTCCATTTCACAGAAAAAAACTGAAGCATGGAGTGGCTAAGTGACTTGCCCAAGGTCATATGGAATGTCTGTGGTGAGGCAGGAAATTGAACCTAGGTCTCCCAAATTGCAGGCTAGAGGCCTAATTACTGGACCATCCTTCCACTTTTCCACTGTAATAATAATTTGCTTCTGCTAACACCCAAGATACATTGAATAAGATCTTGACATTTACATAGTTACCATTGTCACATCAGAATCAGATTTTAATACATATATTTTAGGGAACATAAGAATGGCCATACTGGGTCAAACCAATAGTCCATCTGGCCCAGTATCCTGTATTCCAACAGTGGCTGGTGCCAGATGCTTCACAGGGAATAAAAAAAACAAGACAATTTATCACATGATCCATACCCTGTTGTTCACTCCCAGCTTCTGGCAGTCAGAGATTTATTGACACACAGAGCATGAGGTTCCATCTCTGACATCTTGGCTAATACCACTGATGGGCCTATCCTTCATGATATTAATTTTTTTAAGCCTAGTTCTAACTCGGGCCTTCATAACCTCCCCTGGAAATGAGTTCCACAGACTGATTGTGAGTTGTGTGAAGTAGTGTTTCCTTAGGTTTGTTTTAAGCCTGCTGCCTGTTAATTTCATTGAGTGACCCCTGGTTCATATGTTCTGTGAAGGGCTGAATACTTTTCACTTCCTCCACACTGCTCATGGTTTTATAGACTTCTATCAGATTCCCCAGTCCCCATAGTCTTTTTCTAAACTGACCAGTCTCTTTCATATCTCCTCATATGGAACCTGTTCTATACCCCTATTCATTTTTGTTACCCTTCTCTGTACATTTTCCAGTTCTAATAGATATTTTTTTAGAGGGGTCAATCAGAACTGCATATGATATTCAAGGTATGGGAATTCCATGGATTTATATAGTGGCATTGTGATCAATTCTGTCTTATTATCTTTTCCTTTTCTAAGGTTCCTAACATTATGTTCCTAAAATTCTTTTAGGAACATATGACAATGGTGAATTAATTGTTATGTGGCTGTAAAGACCCATGTCTGATATATATTATCTCAGCTGATCTGAGCCTAGAAAATGTGCATCAAGGAAAGAGAAGTCTAAGAAACCAAACCCTGAAAGTGCCAGGTGCCCTCAAATCCCACTGGACCCAATGGGAATTAAGGATGTGCAACACCTTTCAGGATTAGATCCTAACCCGTTAGAAGAGTCCAAGTGTGTGGTGCAGCTGGTGTAACTGCAAAGGCTGGGATCCCTGGGTCAATTTGTGTTCACAAATCAATATACTCAAAAAGGAACTTTTAAAATACATTCTCAAATCTTAAGTGCAATAGGTAAACTTTGCAAACTTGGTGCCTTAACTTATTTATTTATTCCCAGATTGGAGTGCTCATGTGTTGGGTGCTGTACATATGCATAATTAGTCTCTCTCCTGAAGATCTGACAGCCTAAACAAAGGGTGAAGAAAGTAATTAACTCCATTTTATAGAACGGGATTTGAGGCATGGAGAGATTAAGAGCCAGGTTTTGAGAAGTATTTAGTACCTAACTCCCATAAGTGACTTGCTTAAAATCACACAGAAATCTGCGGCAGAACCAGGAATAGAATAGAAAGCTCTGGAGTTCCAGTCCAGAGCATCCTTCTCCTCTAAAGAAAAGCACCTAAATAAAAGCAGCTTGTATTTTCCAGAGGTGTTGAGTGCTGTTGTATATTAAAACTTCTTGTCTAACACTAATGCTTTGCATCCATTTTCAAAGAATAAAACTTGAAAATGTTCGACACTGAATATTAAAAAACAAACCCCCAAGATTTATTCATTAAATACACTCTGCCTACTCAACAGGCAAAGTCAATCTATTCTATGTTCTACGTAGACATGGCTTTAAAAAGCTTGCAGTAAAAGACTTTGTCTTTTAAGAGAACATCATTCTAAAATAATCATACAGCAAGTCTCACACTAGTTTGTAATCTGTTCAAGTCAAGAATCAAACTAATTTTCTGAAGGGCTTTTGGCCATCCCTCAGATATTACCAGCACCAGAAGATGAAATGCAGTCATTGCTTTGCAATCACCTAGTTTGAGAAAGCTTTCTCCATTAAAAAAGGTTTAGGTTCTGACATTATAAATCTCTTATCCTGGCTCATGTCGTTCTAAAGAATCCCATTTTTGTGCCAGAGCACAATTCAATTTAATTCTTGGATGGATAATTCTAACTTTTAGCAACTCACTAAAGCTTATGTTAAACTTTTCCCAAAATAATGAGACTGTATTCAAGGCAATTTCATTAAGAAATACAGTAACATATGCTAGTTTCAAATGATCTACTGTGGTGAAGATGATGAATTACAACATGTGCTTCTATAGCCTGAGTAGAGCTAGGTTTGGGTGAAAAATTTCTCCCAAACCTTTTACATGAAACATGTACTGAAACATTAATGAATGTGCCAATTTTGCCAAATTGTTTCAGAGGAAAAAAAAACATTCCAACATTTTTTCAGCTGAAAGATACTTTGTTTCAAAATTAAGTGTAATTTAATTTTTAAAATGTTTTAAAAACTTTTCATTTGACCTGAATATTTTTTTTCACTAATAACGTTTGGCTTTAGTCCAACCTGAAACTATTTCCCTCCACCAACTTCTCAGAATTGCCAGACTGAAAATTTCCCTAGCTCTAAATCTTGAGGGTACATCCTCAACTTGGGGTGTAGCTTCCACCATGGTTTCTGGGTAGAATTTCTTAAAATTAAATGAATGCCACATTAAAAGCAGACATTTTTCTAAACAAACAGGTGCTTTAGAGTCCAGGGGTTCCCAAACTTAGTTTGCGGCTTGTTCAGGGTAAGCCTCTGGCGGGACACAAGACGCTTTGTTTACCTGAGCGTCTGCAGGTATGGCTGCTCGCAGCTCCCAGTGGCTGCAGTTCGTCATTCCCGGCCAATGGGAGCCGCAGGAAGCGGCGCGAGCCTTATCCTGAACAAGCCACAAACCAAGTTTGGGAACGCCTGCGTTTAGATCATGAAAGTTAGGTACCTGAACAATCTTTCATTTGTGTGAAGGTTGGAAAGACTTTCCAAATAATCTTTTCATAACCTCAGTCTCTGCTGTAACAGACATATCTTACAAGACTATAGAGCACTATTCACTGAACCTAGTGAAAAGCATGGTCAGTTTCCAGTCTTACCACATCTTTAAAAAATGTATGGCTGGGGGGAAGGAATCATGTGATCTGTAGAGAAGATGGCTATCTGACTTGTGGTCTCCTCAATCCCAATCTACTAATCCTCAATTAAGTACGTCTGAGGTATCTAAACCATAACCTTTTGTACAAAAATTATTAATTAAATGAGGGGACCCTTTTTATTGTGTTATATTGGTCCTGCTGGGAGACAAAGAGAACACCAGACAACCCAATCCTGAGTCTCCAAAGAAAGGTAGGCCGAGGAAACCCAGTAGTCTGGCACAGGACTTTGCAGGTATGAAGGACTTTCTAACTACAAATTTGATTTTTTTATCTCAAGATATACATGAGCTCTAGAGATGTGGGAGAAGTCAATGCTCATTTGACCTATTTAGACAATGAATTACAAAAACACTGCCACAGACATGAAGGAGGTTAAAACCAGAAAATGCTTCCTTAAGGCAAAGGCTAAGGACTCTTGGAGAAATAAGACCTCCTTGAAAACAGATCACATGGGAATAATTTGCGGTTACTGGGGATCTTCAGAACACGCCCTCTAAAGTACTGTGATTGGATCCTGGTTTTCTCCCCTGGAGATTGAAAGCGCTTGTCGAATGGCAGAGACCAGAAGAGAAAACTGCCAACAACCCAGATCTATCATCTTCAAATTGCTAAGATTTAGTGACCGAGTGAAGCTGATGCCTGCTGCTAGGCCAAAAAGAACTCATAAGTATAAGGATTTTAAATTTTCTTTTGTCTCCAAGCTTCTGTAAATTTAAGCAAGAAGAGAGCAGCATTTAATGGCATCAAACAAACTCTCAGGAGATCAGATATCGAATACAGCCTCAAATTGCCTGCTATCTTCATAATGAAGATGAGACTGAAATACTTCAATTCCACATTGGATGTTTGGCAAGCACTATAGGAACTGAGATCAGATCTCACGAAGCATGATCTTCTCAAAAAGGAAAAGAAAATGATGAGTATAAGTCCTGAAGAAAAAGAAACTGATTGGGAAAACAAGGCAAATCAAGTACATATTTTATAGTATTATGGGGTGTAATTAATACTGTTTGACAAAATATTTAGTATTATTTGATAATTAATATATTGAGAAGCCAACTTAAGTGTGTATGTATATATATATATATTCAAAACAACGATATTACACTTATTTCCCTAATTTCTGCATCTATTTATATAATACACACCTGATGCTAATAGATTCATAACTATTTATTTTGTGTCTATCACTTTATATGGGCACTTGATATTTTTATTTTTTCTCCATAAACTGTATCTATTTATGAGGTGTATGGAAACAATATACTCAGATTTATTTGCACACATAAATGGCACTTCACATTTACCTTTTTGTTCTATGGGTATAAATAGTTATATACCATATGCTTATCATTTATATACTATATACTCTTATTTATGCATTCATAACCATGAAGCAATAGGATTCATTCATTTATATACCTTGGTATGTGTACGCATTTTGGTAAATATAGGTGTATTTCTGGCATATTCTGAAGTAATTCACATTGTGCATGGCAGGAGAGAGGGTAGGTGCAGGCATATGGAATCTAGGATCTGAATGTTCCTGTACTGAAAGTCAAGGATGTTAAGGGTAAAGTGGGTGGTGTACGATGTTTTCTGTTTTATGCATGGAGAGTCACTTGGAGGCTGGCAGTTTATTGGGCGTCAACTAGCACCTGAATGATCACTGATTTGCCCCCTGCCCCCAAACTCAATAGATTTTTTGTTCCTGGAATGTATAGGGACGTAATGAACCTTCCAGGAGAATCAAAACTTTAAGACACTTAAAATCAAATGGATGCCATATAGTTTTCCTTCAGGGGACACATTTAAAGAATGAAGATACAGATAATTAAAAAACAAACAAACAACCTATCGGTGGGACATGAACAGCACTTCTCTTTCATCTCCAGAAATGTTACTGAACAGGCCTTTGATCCATTGGAATGACCATATTTACAAGTGATCCAGAGAAAATTAGCCTTTGGACATAAATTTCTGACCTGAATTGATGTTATTTACAAATCACCCTTTGTCCCCTATCACCTCTACTGTTTGACACAGCCATGAAATGGCTAGCAGCATATGTCAGACAGATACCATTGCCAGGAATCATCATCCAGGATAAAGGGTATACGATTAGTCTATACACAGATGATATTCTGCTCACTCTTAAATCCGTCCTCTTCAATTCCACGGCTATGACGTACAGTAAACTACTTCAGAGATATCAGGATTTCAGATAAACTGGAACAAGTCTCAAGTGATGGATTTCTCATAGAGCAAATCCATCTCAAATACAATAATTCTCCTTTCATTCATGCAAAGCGATAACCTATGTAGGCATCAGGATATGCTCTGATTTATGAAAGACAGTATCTGCAAATATGGATGTCATACTCAGAAGTGCCAAAACTGATGAAGAAATAGCATTCACTACCCAAAATCTTTATTGGGAAAGGTCGAAGCTATTAAGATGAAGGTATGACCAAGATTAGTGTGTATATATAAGATTAATTCCATTTAAATTTCCTGCTTCAATTTTCACAAGAATAAGTAGAGTTGTTCAACAATTCTTATGGGATACAAATACTCCACAGATATCCCACAAAATACTTAAGAAATCAGGGCCAAATGGGGGTGGTGGAATTATCTAATTTGTATTTATATCAGCTGGCTTTTCAATTAAGCTTTTTAATCAAATGGTTCTGTCCCACCAACTTTCTTCCCAATCCCCATTATGGTTTGAAATTGAAAACAAATTAGATAACTTCTTCAGCTCTGTCTGTACTTCTATTTTTTTTAGACTGTTGCCTTCACCTTTAAAGACCCCTCCCCGCCCCCCACACACATAATATTTACCTCCTCTTGGAAAGTTCAGAAAATCAACTCCTTTACCACTGCTTCTAATCTCATCAAATCTTCTCATGCCAATCTGGAACAATTCCTCATTTAAATTTGCAAATATCTTAAAACCCATACCCACTGGCTAACCAAAGACTCTAGCCCATACAAGTTACTGAACAGACAACTTTACCCTCCTTCACATATCTTCGTGATAAATACCAGCTACCAACAAAGCAAGGTCCTTTCCACAATAACCTTTGACTAAAAATTATAAATTTGCTGGGGAATTGTTGGCAGGCCATAAACACTCCACTTGAAGTGCACCTTTAAAAATGTTAGCCAAAAACATTTTGTGGGTAACCTACAAATAGCTTTCAGAGTGGTAGCCGTGTAAGTCTATATCAGCGAAAAAAAACCCTCAAAAAAACAAAAAAAAACAACCAAGGAGTACATGTGGCACCTTAGAGACTAACAAATTTATTTGAGCATGAGCTTTCGTGGGCTAAAACCCACTTCATTGGATGAATGCAGTGGAAAATACAGTAGGAAGATATATATATACAGAGAACATGAAAAAATGGGTCTTGCCATACCAACTGTAATGAGACTAATCGATTAAGGTGGCCTATTAGTCTCGTTACAGTTGGTATGGCAAGACCCATTTTTTCATGTTCTCTGTGTGTATATATATCATCCTACTGTATTTTCCACTGCATGCATCCGGTGAAGTGGGTTTTAGGCCACGAAAGCTTATGCCCAAATAAATGTGTTAGTCTCTAAGGTGCCACATGAACTCCTCATTTTTTTATACTAATAGCTGAATTCCTTGATTTACCCTACTGACTCTACCATAAAAGAAAAAAGGGCTTATAAGCTAAACATCTCCACTTCCTCCAACAGATAGGATAATATGTGGCACAATACATGACTAACATCCAGTTCTGGTTTTGCTTTTCTTTTGGATCAAAATTCTGAATAGATACTATTGACTTCTGAGTGATTGCATAAAGCTGGACTTGTCCTGCATAGAAAATGTTGGAGATGTGACGGCTCCAATGAAAACTTGTTTTACATAGTCTTTGAACGTGAAAGTATATCTACATTTTGCAAGGAAGTGTGTGGTGCTCTAAGGAGACCAGAGTAGGGGTTTCTGGGGCATGAGCTTAGACAGGCCTTTGTTCTCATGTTAGTCTTATAACAGGGACACCTGAGCTAAGACACAGTAAGACAGTGCCTGGTCTGTGTAGAAGGTGTGGGAGCGGGGGAAGACTAGCTGTATTCTTCCAAGCAATGCAAATCCAATTCTCCCCACCCGAGACATCAAAATGAGGCACTATTCACAGCAGATGTTCAGAATAATGTCACATGCACTCTGCTGAGCTGGGGGGCTCCTCAAGTTTGACTTGACTGGATACAGTTTTGGGAGGGATTCGATTAAGGCATCCTACAATGACAGGACGAGTATCCCAGTCTTCCATGTGACAACTGCTGAGCCAGCAGACAACCCAAGGATTTAGGGGTAGGAAGACCAGTTTATTCTCTCAGCCCATAGACTGGTCCCTGCGTCTCAAGCCTGAGACATTAGCTGAGCAATGTGTGTAATCTTACAGCATGGTTCCCTGTGTTTTGTGGCAATAATGGTTCAAAATAGAAGAGTTCAATCTCCAGTGCTATAAATCCAATAAAAAACACTCAAAACAAGAGAGCCACATTTTTTGCTGAGGCTTTTATTGCAGCATAGATATAATCTGAAACCATTAAATCAATGTTTTGATATTCTCTAATGGAAAAGCTTCTTGCTTCTTTGCTTGTGCAAAATACTGAGTAACGTGTGCTGTGAAGAAGTACAGCCTTGCATATAACTGAAAATGGATGACTTGTAAAACCTTGATTGTGACTGTTGCAATGGAAATTTTCAAAGACCTTGCACAGCAACCCCACAAATTAGGCCAATGCAATTAATGCCTTCTGCTGCTGCTCTCAAAATAGATCACTGACGTTCATCCTGCTCTGCTCTGGTGTCAGTGACTACACAGGACAATGGAGAATCAGGTCCAACGCATCTAAGGGCTTGTCTACATTACCTGCTGGATCGACGGGCAGCAACTGATCCAGTGGGGGTCGATTTATCGCGTCTAGTCTAGATGTGATAAATCGACTGCCGAGTGCTGTCCCATCGACTCCAGTACTCCAACAGGGCGAGAGGCACAGGCAGAGTTGACGGGAGAGCATCAGCTGTCAACTTAGGCAGTCAAGACACCGCGGTAAGTAGATCTAAGTACGTTGACTTCAGCTATATTATTCACGTAGCTGAAGTTGCATAACTTAGATTGATCCCCAACCCCTAGTGTAGACCAGACCGAAAGGAGGGACAATCCATTCCTAATGTATAGGCTGTAATACCCAGGAGGATGGTGCATCCTGTTTCCCCTCGCAGTTCTCCCAGCCTGCCTCATAGACCAGTGAGGAAGAACACAGACCTGATTAATTCCTATCAACACCAGCAGGGAAGCAGTCCCTGTGCTCCCATTAATGCAGGGACTGCAGTTGTGACAGATATTGTGTTGGACATGCAGGTGGCAACAGAAGGAAAGAAGGTGGCTCCGAAGTCCCTCACTTATCCCTACACATCTGTATTTAGGCCCATCTCAGTGTGCTTCTCCCTTATACTTTTTCTGGTGCTAATTTGTCACAGCCTGGATTGAGATACAGTTAAGATCCCAGCCTGCTATCCTAGAATGTCGGAAAGATAGCACCATTCAAGTTCCAGTCGTAACAGAATATTAAGGCTCTCAATTTGGCATGCAGAAGGTGGTTATTTTTAAAGGTTATCGATCCGAACCTTCTCTCTTAGAATAGAATAATAGAATATCAGGGTTGGAAGAGACCTCAGGAGGTCATCTAGTCCAACCCCCTGCTCAAAGCAGGACCAACACCCACTAAATCATCCCAACCAGGGCTTTGTCAAGCCGGGCCTTAAAAACCTCTAAGGATGGAGATTTCACTGGTGTAAGTGCACCAATGTTGATGAAGTTTCCCCTGACCTATAGCAGTGTAAGAGACGGGAACTGTACACCTATCTTTTAAAAATAGCCTCTTTGATTATTACTAAAATATCAAGGTTTTCAACTTGGCATGCAGAGTCACTCCCGCTCCCTATAGACTACACAGAGGCTGGAGAAATTTAGCATTTGCATTATCTACCACTACCTAATGTGCATCAGTAAGTATTTATAGGATGGATTAAAATCTATTTCACCAGAGCTAGGATGACACGAACTGTCAGACTTGTCCTACCTGGCCAGTCCTGGGTCATTTAGTAATTGCAGCTTCTTTTAAAGGTGGTGTCTGCAATTGAGACACTTCCACACTGAAGGGGAGATTTTCAAAGTTACTTTGGAAGATTTGAGACCAAATTCCCATTAAAGTTAATGGACATCAATTGGACATTCTGAGCTTTCAGGGAGCTTTGAAAACCTCAGCCTTCCTCTTTTGGATGCCAGCATAATTCCTGGTGTTTGATGTGTTTGCGGGGAGGGGATCCATTTGGATGTGCGGCAGGAATGGAAGCGCTCTGGTTTGGATGCTCCAGGGAAGTCTCCAAGTGAGACTAGGTGTGCACAACTTCTGCATGTTTGGCCCCTAGATCTGGGCACACAAGTTGTCTGTGTGTCCTGACTGTACCTGTGGATTCAGCCACCATGATTTTCAAAATGTAGCTGTTGCTGTCTACCTTGTTGCTAAAAGCAAGTGTCCCTGTGCTACTCTGGGGCTCAACGACTCAGCAGGAAGCCAGGTGGGGCCTGGGGAACACCCACACAGCTCCAAGAAACACTGATGCTGCTTTAACAGCGACTGCTGGAGAAATGTCACAGAAAACAAACGCACAGCACAGAAGAGGCTACCATTTGCATACACTTTCCACAAGATGATACCTTTCATTAGAGACCATCAATTTCCAGCAGCCTCTTATACTGATTAATCTCTCATCTTCCTGTCTTCACGGTAGTATGAGCAACTCACAATCCTTAATGTTTTATCCTCACTATACCCCTGTGAGGTGGGCAGTGCTATTATCCCATTTTACAGAGCTAGAACTGTGGCAGAGACTTGGTGATTTGTCCAAGGTCACGCAGGAAACCTGTGCTGGACCCAGGAATTCAGCCCAGGTCTCCCAAATCCCAGCCCTAACCTTTATCACCCTTTAAACCCATCCTTCCTTTACCACACTAATCCTGCTAGCAGCCTCACATACAAATTGAGAAGGAAGCAAGACAAGGGGAAATTCTGCACAGATTGACACCTAAGTCAGGCAAAGGCAAGTCTGGGTTTGCAGCAACTGAAGTAAGGGTAAGCCCCAGTCACCTCAAAAGTGAAAACCTTTGCTTGTCCTTGACTACCCTTAGGTGTCATCCACGGTACAGCTACATCAATCAATGGCCAAAAACTGCTAGTGAATCAGGACTAGTCCGGTAGGTAGAGAGACCTGCCTGTGTCTACTGCCTATGTGTGTGTGTGTTAGTTTAAGCAATTCAGAGTGGGTTTCCTAAGTGAGTTGTGGGTGCAGATCAACCCATGTCTGATGCCTAAATTCCTTAATCTATGATGGTGGCTGAGCTATGCCACTGACATGACTAAATCAGAGGTGTGTGGTTGAGCATAAGGGGATCTGAGGGCTTTTGAAAATGCAAGTTGAGCAGTCAGACCCTTTAGTCAAAGCCTGAACCTGCCTTCTCAAAACACTCAGGGGACTTGAGTGCACCGAACAAGCTGTCCTGCAAATCCCCAGAGAACGCAGACATATCCCAAGTCCCATTTGGAACATGAAACAGGCCACTCATGCCCATGCAAGCTTTTGAAAATGCCAGCATTAATCCAGTTACACTCCAGGCGAAGCACTCCGCTTGATCCGCCTTTACGTCCAAGTGCTACATTTTCTGCCAAGTACTGAATCCTGTCATCACTACATGGTCATGTCTTGCAGTTTTGATCAGCCTTTAATCACATCAGCCTCTGAGCATTTTGTTTGAAACTGACTGGAAATAACATTCCTCTCCTGCCTCCCATACCACCGTACCTACAAGTGATTGAGAAACACAAGCACCCGTAAACACCTTTCCCAGTTGTGACAAGCTACGCTTTTATCAACGCCACTTTTACAAAATTCTGATATATTCTTGTACAAAGTATGCCTTGTGAGGTATTATTGGAAAAGTCCGTCTGCTGAATAGTGTTGCCCTGTTAAAATGCATGTATTAGTATTGTATCTGGCATTGAGATTTTGCTATATGTTTGTTACTGAAACATGTCATGAGTCTGGGGAAGGCCCATAGACTAGTCTTTAGAAACAAAAAACTATAAACAAAGGACTGGCATGTCATCCCGGGAGGCACCTCAAGCTGCATGTATATAGAAGGTGCAAGCAAGAATTTGCAATCCATATGAAACACTGAGTGCAGAGCATGGGGCTGGGGGGAGCAATGGGGCTGCCTGACCCCATGACACAACAAGGACTTTTCCAGAAAAAGGGGTCAAGATAAAAAAAGAGGGAACAAAAGGCCCCGGGTCACTTCTCTTCTCCCCCATCTACTGAAATAAGATTGCTTGAAAGACTTGGGACTAGGGAAGACTGGTCCCTGGCTGGGAAGGGACCCCAGCCTGTGTACTGAGAATAGCCTGCAATATCCAGAAGGGTGAGAAAAGCTGTTTGCTTCAAATTTAGCCTTGGTAAAGTTCAGGAAACAGCTTGCAGTTTTTATCTTTTATTCCCTTTTGTAACCATTTCTGATCTTTTATGCTTATATCACTTATCACTTAGAATCTTTCTGTAGTTAATACACATTATTTTGATGTTTTATCTAAACCAGTGTGGTTTTGGCTGAGGGGCTTGGGGAATCTACTCAGGTTAACAAGGGCTGGTGCATATTCATTTTCTTTGATAAAATGATGAATTTACGAGCTTGCACTGTCCAAGGGGGGGTTTGAGCTGTGCAAGACACATTTCTGGGGTGAAAGGCTGGGATTAGGGATATGCAGGTGTCATCCTATATGTAATTCAAAAGTGACTGAGCATAGCGGTGTGGTATATGTCTGGGGGTGATTGCATAGGTGAGTGGGCAGCTCACACAACAAAGCAGAGTACAGTGTACACCAGACTGGATAATTAAGGGGGCACAGCTGTCCTACGATCTCGATTGTCTCCTGGGGAATGTCACACCTGTCAATTAATCCTCAGTGCTATTCCCAGATAAAACTACATTGAGTTAAGTACACTAATAGTACCTAGATCCAAAGCAACTCATCCAGAGCCTGATCAGGGCACAAACCAAACCCCACTGACACTCCTGAAATTGGGGGGTGTTTGGATGTGGATCTGAACTTTTCAAGTATGGCATGATTCTCTCTCAGACACAGCCACAAGCCCAATTGTATTTTAACCTAGTTATTTATTTATGTGCAGACATTTATCTGAGAGCTGAACTCTGCTTCACATTCTGGCTGCAAGGGCAGAAGGTAAGGCAAATTATTTCTCTTTCAATCTATGCAGTTTATTACTGCTCCTAAATGCACACATACCTCTCAGCTAAGCAAGGACACTGTAGAAATAGAAGGGATTTTAGAAACATATTATTGGGGGCATGGAGAGAGAATGAAAAACTAAGGACTGTTTAGTTTAGAGAGGGTTCCTGATTGACTTGTATCACTCTGCATGATATAGAAAAAGGGCCTGATTCTCTCATACACTAAGGGCTTCTTTTCACATAATAGTTTTATTGCTTAAACTATAAAGGTAAAGTCAAAGCGGTACAACCCCTTAAGATGAATGAAGTGATATCAATATAAGAGTGTTTATACTGGTATAACTATCCCCATAGGGGAAGAAAGGTGAGCTATAAGGCACTTCTATACTAGTATAATTGCATCCAAATTTTTAAAAAAATCACTCCCCTAAGTTGAATAGTTACACTGGTAAAGCTTTTAAAAAGTAGACCAGGCTTTAGGCCTCTTTTTATTGCCAAAGTGGTTTAAAGAGACCTTAAATGAAATGAAAATTAGGCCCAAGATAAAGTTTGTGTGTTCCTAGTCACCCTCACAGTATGAGGACAAAGGGACATTCAATGAAACTGAAAGGCAATAACTTTAAACATGACAAAAGGGAATAGCTCATTATTAAACACAGCGTAGGAAACCCATGGAAATCATTAATCGATTAAGGAGTGTCATTCAGTGGAATTAAATGTGTCCCAATTGGGCCATGCCTTCCATGTCCTACAAAGTCTAAGCAGACCTACTTAACTCCCAAACAACATTTCTGATGTAATACATGTAGATAAAATGAATTGACACTTTTGCTGACAGTCTTAGCAGAGAGGCTAATCACTGAATGGGATAGGGAAACTGAACTACCCCTCCACGTCCTTACAGTGATCCCTTCAAGTAGTAGGAAGGGAAATTTAAGACCAGAGGGAAGGGGTTAATAGTACTGTAGTTCTGTTGTTCACTGAAATTTTGTTCCTGGACTATGAAGGAGTAAAAACCAGACCTCTCCATCAACATAATGGACAAGAACATGTGGAGATAGATGTTGTTATGTATTGAACATAGTACTGCATTATTGCAGAACTGCTTGAGAATATTTTTCCCACAGAAAATAAAGCAAGTTGTAATTCTTCCAGAGGTCCCTTATCATTTAGGTTTATAGTTGTGTGAGTAAGTTTTTGTTTAGGAGGAAGCAAAAAGAAAGGGCAGGGAGAGATAAGAGATGAAGCAGAACTCTGCAAAAAGAAAAAAAAAGCTGAATTAATTTTTGAAGTTAAGAAAAACGAACTGGTAATCACCAATGGTAAGAGCAGGATGTACGTAGCTATAAGGGAAAAATGAGAGAGGCAGTCATGAAGATGAAATCAATTGAAGTTAAGTGCTTAAGAGCTAGATTTTTAAAGGTATTTAGGCACCTAGGTTCAAATAGGTACTCTTTAAATCCCACTAGGCACCTAAGCACCTAGGAATCTAAGTCTAACTGGAAAAAAAAGTCAATGAGACAGGCTAAGTGCTTAAATCACTTTTGAAAATGGGACTTTGTTGCTCTTCATTACTTAATTTTTCTACGATTCTGGTAACTTTATAGCCTGTACTTGTACTCTGTTCTTTTTCTGCTCAAGGACAACCTTGGAAATGAGAAATTAATCTCACTAAGTTTCTTCTTCCTAGTAAAACATTTTAGTAAATGAATCAAACAGTGTTAACAACTTGACTTTTGTCACCTCTGTGTACACTATAATTACATTGCTGAGCGAACGTGCATAGTAATCAGAATTAAAACACTTGGAGAGCTTAATTGCAAGATGGAAAAAGGGTCCTTCAGTTCAGTATACAAAGCTTTCTTCTTTAGGAGGGCAGTGTTGGAGAGAAGAAAAACCAACAAAGACCATCAAGCGCAAAGACATTTCACAAATCTTTCTTGTCAGCTATTATAATACACTCACTCATTAGCATTGCTCTCTTTCCTTGACTGAAGTAACAGGGTCACACAACAGAAGCAGCAAAGGTCACCAAAGTCTAGTGTTCCGCTGATCAATTTTACGTTTGATAGGCTGACGTAAGAAGATTAAATTTCACAGTCTGCTGTGACCTACAGTGACCAGATGTCCCGATTTTATAGGGACAGTCCTGATATTAGGAACTTAGTCTTTTATAGGCGCCTCTTGCCTTCCAACCCCGTCCCAATTTTTCACACTTGCTGTCTGGTCACCCTACTCTGACCTGATAAGTTATTCAGTTATATAAATGGCAGCTATTAACTACCTTGGGATCATGTTGGGGATGTTGCACCAAATGTATTACTGAAGAGGGTGGACACCTGCAAAGCCCTGGGAACAATTCTTTTCAATCCCTCCCTGAATCTGTCTTTGATGTGTGAAACTCCAATCTGCGCAAAAAGGATAGGCTTCTTAGGACCTAGCCATAGAAAAGATTTTTCCCCACCAATTTAGCTACTTTTGAGAAAATCCCCAGCGTAGATGTACTGCAACAGCCCTACTTACCCAGTGATAATCCAATGCAAATCAGCAGTACAATTCCCTTACACCATTTTGTACAGTTTTTAATACAGAATATTAATATCTAATATAAACACAGGAGGAGTCTAAGGTTGATGATTGAATTAGAATGTTACTTTGCCTAGACATAGTTCAAGGATACAGTCTATGGCCATACTTCCTTACAGGAAAGCTGTGTGTAGTGCAGCAGAATGAAAGTCCTGAATGAATCTGATCAAGTTATTCTTTGCTAATAAGATATCAAAATAATTTAGCCTTTTTTTCTGTTACCAAGTGGTTCCTTGTTTTCCCTTCCCAGCCCCACAGATGTAAGAAGGCTAACAGATTAGTCACAATCTGGCCCCAATCACAGTTGGAGATGGGACACTGAACTGGATGCGACAGAGGTCTGAGGTGGCACCAAACATTCTCTCTTGGGTACTTGGCTGGCTTGTTTCTTGCTCACAAGCTGAAGATCTAACTGATCACCAAGTGATGGGGTCTAAATTAGCTGTTACCACTCAAGAGAGAGATCTTGGAGTCATTGTGGATAGTTCTCTGAAAACATCCACTCAGTGTGCAGCAGCAGTCAAAAAAAGAGAACAGAATGTTGGGAATCATTAAGAAAGAGATAGATAATCAGTCAGAAAATATCATATTGCCTCGATATAAATCCATGGTACGCCCACATCTTGAATACTGTGTGCAGATGTGGTCGCCCCATCTCAGAAAAGATATATTGGAATTGGAAAAGATTCAGAAAAGGGCAACAAAAATGATTCGGGATATGGAACAGCTTCCGTATAAGGAGAGATTAATAAGTCTGGAACTTTTCATCCTGGAAAAGAGACAACTAAGGGGGGATATGAGGTCTGTAAAATCATGACTGGTGTGGAGAAAGTAAATAAGGGAGTGTTATTTACTCCTTCTCATAACACAAGAACTAGGGGTCACCAAATGAAATTAATAGGCATCAGGTTTAAAACAAACAAAAGGTAGTATTTCTTCACACAACGCAGTCAGTCTGTGGAACTCTTTGCCAGAGGATGTTGTGAAGGCCAAGACTATAACAGGGTTCAGAAAAGAACTAGATAAGTTCATGGAGGATAGGTCCATCAATGGCTATTAATATCTGCCTTAGTCTTGTCTCCTTGGGCTGTAATACTTTGGTCTTATTTCAGTGGTTGGGTTTTGTGAGTAGGTAGTGTTGCTGGCCTGTGATATACAGGATGTCAGACTAGATGATCTGGTCATCCCTTCTGGCCTCAGACTCTGTCTATGACCTCAAAATGTGGCCCACATTGAATTTATTCTGCAAAATAAATTGGTGCATTTCCACTGTACTCATCCAACTTTACCAAATGGATGACATCCAAAAAACACTAATTTACAGCCATTTCTGCATAAAAAAATTCAAATAGTTTTCCCGCCATTGGCATGTGCTGTGCTTTTGCATCCAGATTTTATGACTTTAGGCCCCATTCTAACAAAGCACTTAAAGCAAATATTTAACTTTAAATACGAGATTAGTTCTATTCCATCAAATTAGTTGCATGTAAGTTCACATGCTTAGCTTGGTGATGTGTTCCTGAAAGAAGAGTGCCTAAAATAAAATTAAAAAAAACTATTGGAAAAACTTGTGCCATATTAAATATACACAACCACTGGCACAACATCCAGTGTGTATGAGGTGCTCTAACATGTAGGAAAACTGAGCAAAGGAGTTCTGTTATGATCTGTTAAGTGGAAGCAGTATTGAAAACTGAAAAGCAATACAAGTTGTTCCTGTAACTTTCCTAAATTTGGTTTGTCATTCTACAGACTTAAGGCTGGCAACCATCCAGAGATTTTAAAAGTTCTTTTGCTATTGTGAGGTTTAAAGAATATTAGATCACTTATGACAATCTAACAAATGTTTAAGTGTCTTGCACAGATATTAGTCGTGGCACACCTGCTAGTATAAAATAAATAAATAGTCATGTCATTCATAATCATCAAATAATAGAGCAGCTGACTGCAAAACAATGTTTCTTCATTCCAATTCCAAGTGTCTTCTTGGTTTAACTACGTGTGGCCTGTTCTGTTCATCACACAAACATTTGTGCACAGATAGGGCTCTTTCATACAAATGCATGGGGAAGAGGCTCTTCATCCAAATAGCTGTATTAACCAGGGCATGTATGCACAAACAATGAATAACAACATTAATTAATGTTGTTATTCATTATTGGCTATGCCTCGATGATTATTTGTTATTTTCATGACTCAAAAGTGTCAACCTTCCCATCAGGATGCCGAAACAATATCGCCTGGCTTAGGTGACCATGCACATGCTACAAATAGTGAATAGTCAAAGCCAAAGCAAACATTTCATAAAGTGAAGTTAGTTTTCAAACACATCCAACAATTGTGAAGAGTTAACAAAGGGCTAAATGTATCCAATTTAGAATTAATTCAACCAGATCTATAACAATAGTCACATGATAATTTTCACATTTTCAAAACGTTGTGCTGAGATTTGATCTATGACTGCTACTAAGGTCTCTAACACTGCTTTGAAAATCTACCCCCGATGTCCTGAAGACAACTAAGCCTAAAGCGACCAACGTTGAACTCTGCTATCGGTCCCGCAGTGCACATTCTCTGCTGCCACCACGGTGTTCCCACGGCACTGAAGTTAATGGAATGCTGAGGTGTATAGTACTTGATTCATCAGCTGCATAGTGTGAGCTACGTACATGCACAGTATCTGCAGGAGTCAAGCAGTTAACTGGCAAATAGAAGTTACAGTTAGACTGCAGGTGGGCCCTGTCCCAATTATTAAAGCACTCAGGAATGAGGCTGCCAGGAGAGAGATTACAGAACGTGGCATTTCAAGTGAGAGGATTTATATCAGACTGAATCTGTTCAAGCTTCCTGGAAACATCCATACTCAGCTGGTGTAAACCAGTGTGCATGCCCAGTGTGAATGAAGGACCAGATCCTCAGGTGAAGTGAATGGAGCTA
Source organism: Eretmochelys imbricata (assembly GCF_965152235.1). NCBI lineage: Eukaryota > Metazoa > Chordata > Testudines > Cheloniidae > Eretmochelys > Eretmochelys imbricata. Next base: position 123,405,692 of record NC_135576.1, read on the forward strand.
CGTTGATTTACCCTCTAACTTACACTAGATGTGCCAAGAGGTTTAGCATAGCCATTATATAGTAAGATTACAACACTGTTTCATATGTGCAGTTCCAGCTCAGGAAGCATATTTAACCCTTTAGAATAGCCTTGTCTAAGTCCTGCATTTATGAAGGAGCAATAACTACTGAGACAGAAAATGACAGAACATATGAAAATGAAGTTAGTCATACAAGATTCTATAGTGCCTCCCAGCCTCCTGGAGTTGGGGTAGGGTTTGGGGGATGAACACACCACACACGACTGAGCAGCAATGTGGTGTATTACCATGCAAGTTATTTTGATGTTCCTAAAGGTTCTTACATTTTGTGGCTCATTTGCCATCATTTTTTAAAGGTACCAATACCGACAGTATAAAAGTATTCTCTTATTCAAACCAGTCAGCTTAACTTCTGTACCCGGAAAGATAATGGAGCAAATAACTAAGAAATCAATTTGCAAACTCCTAGAAGATAATGAGGTGATAAGTAACAGTCAGCAAGGATTTGTCAAGAACAAATCATGTCAAACCAACCTGATAGCTTTCTTTGACAGGGTAACAACCCTTATGGATTGGGGGAAGTGGTAGATATGGTATATCTTGACTTTAGTAAGGCTTTTGATACTGTCTTATATGATGTTCTCATAAACAAACTAGAGAAATGCACCCTAGATGGAGCTACTATAAGGTGCGTGCATATCTGGTTGGTAAATAACTCCCAGAGAGTAGTTATCAGTGGTTCTCAGTCATGCTGGAAGGGCACAATGAGTGGGGTCCCGCAGGAATCGGTTCTGCGTCTGGTTCTGTTCAATATCTTCATCAATTATTTAGATAATGGCATAGAGAGTACACTTATAAAGTTTGCAGATGATACTAAGCTGGGAGGGGTTGCAAGAGCTTTGGAGGATAGGATTAAAATTCAAAATGACCTGGAAAAACTGGAGAAATGGTGTGAAGTAAATAGGATGAAATTCAATAAGGACAAATGCAAAGTACTCCACTTAGAAAGGAACAATCAGTTGCACACATACAAAATGGGAAATGACTGCCTAGGAAGGAGTACTGCGGAAAGGTATCTGGGGATCATAGTGGATCACAAGCTAAATATGAGTCAACAGTGTAACACTGTTGCAAAAAAAGCAAACATTCTGGGATGTATTAGCAGGAGTGTTGTAAGCAAGACACGAGAAGTAATTCTTCCACTCTACTCCACACTGATTAGGCCTCTGCTGGAATATTGTGTCCAGTTCTGGGCACCACATTTCAGGAAGGATGTGGACAAATTGGAGAAAGTCCAGAGAAGAGCAACAAAAATGATTAAAGGTCTAGAAAACATGACCTATGAGGGAAGATTGAAAAAATTGGGTTTGTTTAGTCTGAAGAAGAGAAGACAGAAGGGACATGATAACAGTTTTCAAGTACATAAAGGGTTGTTACAAGAAGGAGGGAGAAAAAATGTTCTTCTTAACCTCTGAGAATAGGACAAGAAGCAATGGGCTTAAATTGCAGCAAGGGCAGTTTAGGTTGGCCATTAGGAAAAACTTCCTAACTGTCAGCATGGTTAAGCGCTGGAATAAATTGCCTAGGGAGGTTGTGGAATCTCCATCATTGGGGATTTTTAAGAGCAGGTTGGACAAACACCTGTCAGGGATGGTCTAGTTTATCAGTCTGTTATGGCACCCTAGTGCGGCATCACAAGGGCCCCCTTCCTCTTCCTGTTCCCTTGACCCCTGTGCCCAGTCAAGAGGTGCTGCATCCTGGTGGCTTGGCTGCCGGGGCTCCCAGTCACGACCCTGATCCTTCCCCCATTCCCAGTCCCGGTCTCATCCCCACCACTGCCCCTACTTCCTCTCCTTCCACCTCCCATGTTGTTGCGGCCCCCATGGTTGTATCATTTCCCTTTTTGCTAGACTATCTTTGGGAGGCGGCTTTCATGTTCCTCCATCCCGACCCGTTAGGGGCTGCTGTTTTCCCTCTGCTGCCCTCTCTCGCACTGGGGTCTGAGACGGCCTGGGTGGCACCGGCAGAATGGGTGCTGCACTGGGGGTCTGCCCTCTGCCTGCCCGTCTCAGAAGGCCATGAGGCTGTCAAGGGGACCCAACCGGGGGACGCCTGGGGATCTGCGACCCCAGCCCCTGATGTGCTGCGAGACAAGCCTCCGCCTTTTTCTCCTGGACACTTGTAGTTCCAGGAATAAGGTGCAGCTCGCTCTCCAGTGATGGGGAGACTTCCACAGCATCCTCCAGACCATAAGAGCCATTTTAGGACAGGGTAAAGGGGCCCAGAAGCAGGGCACTGAGGCATACCAGCAGGCCCGCAGCTTCCATGACTCCCTGATGGCTTTTGGGGTCAGCCATTGCTGCGGGGACCAACGGCAGCCGTTAGCATCCCTACCTGCGAGGATCCTCCCCAGCCCTCATCATGGCACTGATCACCTTTGCCACACTAAACAGAGGGGCTGTAGGATGGGTCTCTGCAAGTGCTCTCCTTCCTTCAGGATGGGGGTTACTCTGATTTTCCTGCAGGAGACCCATACGGATCCAGCCGCTGAAGCTAGCTGGAGGCTGGATTGTGGGGACAGGGTATATTTTAGCCACCTCACAGTTAGTATGGCTGGAGTGGCTACCCTGTTCTCCCCCAACCTATTGCCTGAGGTGCTGGGGGTTCCCTAGGTTGTGCCAGTTGCCTGCTGCACCTCTGGGCCTGCGTGAAGGGACTGACATTGAACCTTGTCAATGGCTATGCCCCAACATTGGGCCCGGAGCAGGTGCATTTCTTTCAGCAGGCATCCACCTTCCTCGGCTTCTTGTATTCTCGTGAGTGCCTGGTCCTGGGTGGGGACTTTAACACCACCCTCGAAGAGCAGGACCGCTCAGGGACCGAGCAGTGCCTGGACACCAGAGGCGTCTTCCAGGAGATTGTGGGTCATCTCTCCCTGGTGGATGTCTGGTGTGACCACCACCTGGACGATGAGTCCACTTTCACTTATGTCCCGGTGGAGGTAGATTGGTCGCACCACTCCCGGTTGGACTGCATCTATTTATTTCATCACCATCTCTCACAGGCCCACTCCTCTAGCATTTGGCTGGCCCCATTTTTGGACCACCACCTGGTGGCCATGATGGCCTCTCTCACTTCAGAGAGCCCAGGGCCAGCCTCTTGGCATTTTAACAATAGCCTGCTGGAGGATGGGGGCTTTGTGGCATCCTTCCAGGAGTTTTGGCTGGCCTGGCAAGGGCAGAGGGGGACCTTTCCTTGGGCACAGTGGTGGTGGGATGTGGGGAAGGTGCACGCCCAGTTCTTCTGCCATGACTACACTTGAGGTGCCAGCCAGCGAGGGATGTGGCAATAGAACAGTTGAAAAGGTAGGTCTTGACACTGGAGAGGCATCTCGCCACTAGCCCCGTAGATCTATCCCTCTGCAGAGCATGCCAGGAGAAGCGGGAGGAGCTCCGGACCCTCAAGGATCATAGGGTCTGGGGTGCGTTAGTTTGATCCTGCATCTGTCTCCTTCAGGAGATGGATTGCAGCTCCCACTTCTTCTATGCCCTAGAGGGAACAAAAAGCAGGGAGGCAAGAAGCACAACACCTGCCTCTTGGCAGAGGATGGTTCCCTGCTCGTGGATCCGGAGAAGATGTGTAGAAGGGCCAGGGCCTTCTCCCCGGATCCGACTGAAGCCGATGCTTGCAGGGTGCTCTAGGATGCCCTCCCAGTGGTCAGCACAGGTGACCGGGACTGGCTGGAGTTACCACTCACACTGACCAAGTTCTCTGAAGCCCTCCATCTCATGCCCACTCCGGGCATGGACAGGCTGACCACACAGTTCTACTGTGTGTTCTGGGATGTCCTCGGCCTGGACCTTATCACTGTCTGGGCCAAGTCCTTAGTGTGAAGGGTCCTCCCTCTCTCATGCAGGTGAGCTGTGCTCACCTTGTTATCCAAGAAGGGGGACCACTGTGATCTTCGGAATTGGCATCCCATCTCGCTCCTCAGCACGGACTACAAAGTCATACAAAGGCCATCTCACTGTGGCGGAGGTCTGTGCTGGGGGATGTGTTCCACTCCAACCAGACCTACACTGTCCCAGGCTGCTCCAGCTTCAATAATCTGTACTTGGTCCAGAATCTCTTGGAGCTCAGGTGTACGGATAGTCTCTTGTTTGCCCTCCTGTCTCGGGAGCTGTCAAGGTTCCTTCCCCACTCTGAACTCTAGGGTACAGATGTGGGGACCTGCATGAAAACCTCCTAAGCTTACTTTTACCAGCTTAGGTTAAACTTCCCCAAGGTACAAATTAATTTTACTCTTTGCCTTTGGATTTCCACTTCCACCACCAAACTTTATCTGGGTTCCTGAAAAAATGGAGTTTGGACACGTCTTTCCCCCCAAAATCCTCCCAACCCTTGCACCCCACTTCCTGGGGAAGGTTTGGTAAAAATCCTCACCAATTTGCGTAGGTGACCACAGACCCAAACCCTTGGATCTTAGAACAATGAAAAAGCATTCAGTTTCCTTACAAGAAGACTTTTAATAGAAGTAAAAAAAAAATCATCTCTGTAAAATCAGGATGGTAAATATCTTACAGGGTAATTAGATTCAAAACATAGAGAATCCCTCTAGGCAAAACCTTAACTTACAAAAAAGACATACAGACTGGGATAGTCATTCTATTCAGCACAGCTATTTTCTCAGCCATTTAAAGAAATCATAATCTAATACATACCTAGCTAGATTACTTACTAAGTTCTAAGACTCCATTCCTGTTCTGTCTCCGGCAAAAGCATCACACAGACAGACACAGACCCTTTGTTTTTCTCCTTCCTCCCAGCTTTTGAAAGTATCTTGTCTCCTCATTGGTCATTTTGGTCAGGTGCCAGCGAGGTTATCTTTAGCTTCTTAACCCTTTACAGGTGAGAGGATTTTTCCTCTGGCCGGGAGAGATTTTAAAGGGGTTTACCCTTCCCTTTATATTTATGACAGGAGCAGCAGAAGGCGTTCAACAGGATGGACCATGGATATCTCCTGGGCACTCTGTGGGCATTTGGTTTTGGACCCCAGTTTATAGGTTTTCTCCAGGTGCTGTACACCTCCACGGTCTACTTGGTCAGGCTCAACTGGACCCTGACTGAACTGGTCAGCTTCAGGTGAGGGGTACATTGGGGTGCCTGCTGTTGGGCCAGCTGTATATTCCGGCGATTGAGCCCTTCCTCTGTCTCCCCTCCCAGAGGTTGACGGGGTTGGTGCTTCAAGAGTGGAGTTGCGGCTGGTCCTGTTGGTGTACGCCGATGACATGCTTCTTGTGGTCCAGGACCCGGGTGACCTGGTGCAGGTGGAGGCCTGCTAGGCTACCTACTCAGTGGCCTTATCAACCCAGGTCAACTGGGTCAAGAGCTCTGGTCTTGTGGTCGGGGACAGGTGGCAGGCGAGCTCCCTCCCACCTGCACTTCAAGCCAGTTGGTGGAGCATGGGTCCACTGCTCTATCTCGGCATTTACCTTTCCACAATGCATCTTTCTCTGCCAGAGAACTGGTGGGATTTAGAGGCCAGGGTTGGTGAGCAGCTGCGGAGATGGATGGGACTGCTCTGATGCCTTTCTCTGCGGGGGAGGGCACTGGTGTTTAACCAACTAGTCCTGTCCATGCTTTGGCATCAGCTTAACACCCTGAGCCCGGCCTCGGGAATCCTGACCCGGCTCCAGGGGTTGGCTCTGGAGTTCTTTGGCTGGGACTTCACTGGGTCTCTGCAGGGGTTCTGAGTCTTCCCCTAGAGGAAAGGGGACAGGGCCTGGTCTGCCTCCGCAGCCAGCTCCATGTCTTCTGCCTCCAGGCCCTGCAGAGACTCCTTTATGGTGCAGGTAGTCCGGCGTGGAGCACGTTGGCGCACACCTTTTTCTGTCGCCTCCAAGGGCTTCTGTGTGACCTCTCGGGGCTGCCAGTCTTCTAGCAGGACCTCCTCTGGACCTGGAAGCTGGTTTTGGCAACCAGGTCTATGGCAGCCACCGAGGGAGTAGATCTCCTCATGGAGCCCCTGCTACACAATCCCCAACTCCGTGTGCAGGTAGAAGAGTCCCCCTCAGTGTGCCAGAGGTTGGTCCTGGCAGAAGTTACGAGAATCGGAGACCTCCTGGGCTACAATCAGGGAGACTGGGTGGGTTCCCTAATGCTCGCTCAATGCATAGGGCTCTCCACCCTTTGTAATCCCCAGCACATACTTCAGAAGGTGAGGGCAGTCTTATTGCCTGCTTCTTAGGTTTACCTCGAGCGGGTCCTGCAGGAGGGTGCTCCCCGCCAACCCTACACCCCAGGCTCTCCGGATCTTTGCATAGGGCCCCTTCCCCATGATCCCCCCCCCAAATTGAAAGCACAATCAATATACCATAGATAATGGCTCCTGTGAGTAAACATATGTTACAAGGATATCTATTTTTTTTATTTCAAAATAAAATCAACTGTCTCAAAAAGGAAAAGCTGCTGATGAATTGGTTTGTCCTTAAGTGTGCATTCTATGACCTGACTCTCTAAAAATAATATATAAAACTGAACAGACAAACACACAGCTTAGAAAAAAATAGGATCTTTAATAACTTATTAATATTATGATTTTGCCATTTATTACAGCTGATTGCCCTTATTTTCTAGAGCTGTACCTTTGCTTTGGCACAGAGGAACACTCGGAAACACTAACAGGGTTACAGAGCTGATGTCAAATTACTGTGTGTAAGGAGAGGACAGAGGAGGGCTGTCCACAGGGCTTCACAGAGATAGCTTCTGAGTACAAAATGAGGACGTTATTCACAGCGTGACTTGATAAATAACTTTATTTGAGTTTTGATGATGGAGCGAGACTTTGTTGTAAGGCACGTTAGTGTAGACTTTAAAATGAGATCAGACTTAATCAGATCCATCTAGGGCTCAGTCTTATGAGTGCTCAAGTCCCATAGCACCAAGAAGTTATTTTCATAGATTCCAAGGTGATCATTTAGTCTGACCCATAGAACTTTCCCAAAAAAATTCCTAGAGCAGATCTTTTTAGAAAAACATCCAATCTTGATTTCAAAATGTTCAATAATGGAGAATATGCCAATACCCTTGGTAAGTTATTCAAATGGTTAATTACTCTCACTGTTAAAAATTTACACCTTATTTCCAGTCTGAACTTGTCTTGCTTCAATTTCCATCCACTGTATCTCGACTAGATTTAAGAGCTCATTATTAAATATTTGTCTCCCCTGTAGGTACTGGCCGATTGTTATAAAGTCATCCCTTAACCTTTTCTTTGTTAACTTAAATAGATTGAGCTCCTTGAGCCCATCACAATACGGCATGTTTTCTAATCCATTAATTATTCTCGTGGCTCTTCTTTGAACCCTCAATTTCTCAACATCCTTCTTGACTTGTGGACATTACAACTGGACACATTATTCCATCAGCAGTCACACCAATGCCAAATATAGAGGTCAAATAACCTCTCATCTCCTACTCAAGATTCCCGTTTATGCATCCAAGGATCACATTAGCCACTTTGGGCACAGTGTCACAGTGGGAGCTCACATTCAGCTGATTATCCACCATAACCTCCAAATCTTTTTCAGAGGAGAGAGTTCTCCATTGTTTAATTATGGTCTCTGTTCTTTATTCCTAGACTTACATATTTACATTTAGCCATACAAAATTGTATGTACATTTAAAATACAAACTGTTTGCTTGCTCCCAGCTTACCAAGTGATCCAGATTGCTCTGTGTCCATGACCTATCCTCATTATTTACCATTCCCCCAATGTGTGTCTCATCCACAAAGCTTTTTTTCTGATTTTGTTTTCTGCCAGGTCATTAACAAAACTGTTAAAGAGCTTTAGTTGAGTCACTACTGTTCTACATTTTATTTCTTGCGCAGAATATGTTGATTTATGGATTTAAAGCATAAACCTAATCCTTTGAAATACCTTCTTATTTCCCTCCATTACTTTAGAATTTGTATAGTCATTTGTCATACTGATTGCCTCTCTCTTTGCTCTGTCAGGAGCAAAGAAGTGGGCAATTTAAAAATCAAGAAATGGTTGACCAAATGGAGAGCAAAGCAACCATCATTCTCCAGAAAAGAGCTGTAAGCTCTCAAACTGCTCCCTGAAAATTGTTTCTCCATTTTGTTTAACGGAAAACTATCATTTTATCTCTTGTAAACAATGTCTGTCCTTAATTGTTACTTTCCATAGAAAGTAATATCCTCAATATACTTTGGCCTCGATTTTTCAAAAGTGACTAGTTATTTTCAATGCCTTAATTTCTGGGTGCCCAACTTGAGACCCCCTGAAAGTGTTGAGCACCTACCTTCTGAACACCAGGCACCTTTAAGATATCTCAAATCATGCACCCCAAAATCACTAGTCACTTTTTTAAATGTAGTACTTTTTTATCTTCTTTTAAATAGACCAGAACACGTGTGTCTGGTTCTGGGCTTGTAATGATGTAAAGAGGGAAAGGGCTAATATGTATTCACTCCCTTCGGGTGTGTTGGAGCCAGTGACCAGCCAATCAGCTAAGATGATGTTCCCCTCTCCTCCCAGGTATCCTTCCAAGCTCAGGAAGGAGATACCCATTATAAGGAGCCACAGCCCTTTCCCCCCCAACCAGTCCATCCAAAGCTCACCTGCATTTGAGACTAGTGAGGGTGCATTTTGTATCTACACTCATATCATCCAGAATTCAGCATGCTATGTTCCTGGGAAGCTAAGCCAGTTCAATAACTCAGATCAATATGTTTGTTCAGCGTCACACACAATGGAGCCCTGCTGCATAATTGGTGCTTTGGGAGCTACTGGAATATAAACAGATACTAAAAATACAAAGCACACAGAGCTACAGCTGTAGCCATTAATAAGGGAGTATTTTCCCCTTCAAAATCACAAGCCATTCCTGGGGGTTGATGCAAAGTTCATGGAAGTCATTGAGAAACTATCCATTGACTTCAATGGGCTTTGGATCAAGACCCTAAAATATATATATATATATCCTTTGAGAGCAAATTACAAAAGACAGAAAATGAAATGCAGCACTGGCAAAGCTGGCAAAACTTTTGTATACAAGAGTAGAATTTACAACTGATCAGATAAATCTGGATTGTATTGTAGTTTCAGCCTAATTATGACTCCGTTTTGAAGGGCATAAAACGCTAAGTGCTCTAGTGAGGAGGGCTTTAAACTAGGTTCACCGGGGGAAGGAGACCAAAGCCCTGAGGTAAGTGGGAAAGCGGGATACCGGGAGGAAGCACAGGCAGGAATGTCTGTGAGGGGAGGGCTCCTGCCTCATACTGGGAATGAGGGGCGATCAACAGGTTATCTCAAGTGCTTATATACGAATGCACAAAGCCTTGGAAACAAGCAGGGAGAACTGGAGGTCCTGGTGATGTCAAGGAACTATGACGTGATTGGAATAACAGAGACTTGGTGGGATAACTCACATGACTGGAGTACTGTCATGGATGGTTATAAACTCTTCAGGAAGGACAGGCAGGGCAGAAAAGGTGGGGGAGTAGCACTGTATGTAAGGGAGCAGTATGACTGCTCAGAGCTCCGGTACGAAACTGTAGAAAAACCTGAGTGTCTCTGGATTAAGTTTAGAAGTGTGAGCAACAAGAGTGATGTAGTGGTGGGAGTCTGCTATAGACCACCGGACCAGGGGGATGAGGTAGATGAGGCTTTCTTCCGGCAGCTCACGGAAGCTACTAGATCGCATGCCCTGATTCTCATGGGTGACTTTAATTTTCCTGATATCTGCTGGGAGAGCAATACAGCAGTGCATAGACAATCCAGGAAGTTTTTGGAAGGCGTAGGGGACAATTTCCTGGTGCAAGTGCTAGAGGAGCCAACTAGGGGGGGCGCTTTTCTTGACCTGCTGCTCACAAACCGGGTAGAATTAGTGGGGGAAGCAAAAGTGGATGGGAATCTGGGAGGCAGTGACCATGAGTTGGTTGAGTTCAGGATCCTGACGCAGGGAAGAAAGGTACGCAGCAGGATACGGACCCTGGACTTCAGGAAAGCAGACTTCGACTCCCTCAGGGAACGGATGGCCAGGATCCCCTGGGGGACTAACATGAAGGGGAAAGGAGTCCAGGAGAGCTGGCTGTATTTCAAGGAATCCCTGTTGAGGTTACAGGGACAAACCATCCCGATGAGTCGAAAGAATAGTAAATATGGCAGGCGACCAGCTTGGCTTAATGGTGAAATCCTAGCGGATCTTAAACATAAAAAAGAAGCTTATAAGAAGTGGAAGGTTGGACATATGACCAGGGAAGAGTATAAAAATATTGCTCGGGCATGTAGGAATGATATCAGGAGGGCCAAATCGCACCTGGAGCTGCAGCTAGCAAGAGATGTCAAGAGTAACAAGAAGGGTTTCTTCAGGTATGTTGGCAACAAGAAGAAAGCCAAGGAAAGTGTGAGCCCCTTACTGAATGAGGGAGGCAACCTAGTGACAGAGGATGTGGAAAAAGCTAATGTACTCAATGCTTTTTTTGCCTCTGTCTTCACTAACAAGGTCAGCTCCCAGACTGCTGCGCTGGGCATCACAAAATGGGGAAGAGATGGCCAGCCCTCTGTGGAGATAGAGGTGGTTAGGGACTATTTAGAAAAGCTGGACGTGCACAAGTCCATGGGGCCGGACGAGTTGCATCCGAGAGTGCTGAAGGAATTGGCGGCTGTGATTGCAGAGCCATTGGCCATTATCTTTGAAAACTCGTGGCGAACCGGGGAAGTCCCGGATGACTGGAAAAAGGCTAATGTAGTGCCAATCTTTAAAAAAGGGAAGAAGGAGGATCCTGGGAACTACAGGCCAGTCAGCCTCACCTCAGTCCCCGGAAAAATCATGGAGCAGGTCCTCAAAGAATCAATCCTGAAGCACTTGCATGAGAGGAAAGTGATCAGGAACAGCCAGCATGGATTCACCAAGGGAAGGTCATGCCTGACTAATCTAATCGCCTTTTATGATGAGATTACTGGTTCTGTGGATGAAGGGAAAGCAGTGGATGTATTGTTTCTTGACTTTAGCAAAGCTTTTGACACAGTCTCCCACAGTATTCTTGTCAGCAAGTTAAGGAAGTATGGGCTGGATGAATGCACTATAAGGTGGGTAGAAAGCTGGCTAGATTGTCGGGCTCAACGGGTAGTGATCAATGGCTCCATGTCTAGTTGGCAGCCGGTGTCAAGTGGAGTGCCCCAGGGGTCGGTCCTGGGGCCGGTTTTGTTCAATATCTTCATAAATGATCTGGAGGATGGTGTAGATTGCACTCTCAGCAAATTTGCGGACGATACTAAACTGGGAGGAGTGGTAGATACGCTGGAGGGGAGGGATAGGATACAGAAGAACCTAGACAAATGGGAGGATTGGGCCAAAAGAAATCTGATGAGGTTCAATAAGGATAAGTGCAGGGTCCTGCACTTAGGACGGAAGAATCCAATGCACCGCTACAGACTAGGGGCCGAATGGCTAGGCAGCAGTTCTGCGGAAAAGGACCTAGGGGTGACAGTGGATGAGAAGCTGGATATGAGTCAGCAGTGTGCCCTTGTTGCCAAGAAGGCCAATGGCATTTTGGGATGTATAAGTAGGGGCATAGCGAGCAGATCGAGGGACGTGATCGTTCCCCTCTATTCGACATTGGTGAGGCCTCATCTGGAGTACTGTGTCCAGTTTTGGGCCCCACACTACAAGAAGGATGTGGATAAATTGGAGAGAGTCCAGCGAAGGGCAACAAAAATGATTAGGGGTCTGGAACACATGACTTATGAGGAGAGGCTGAGGGAGCTGGGATTGTTTAGTCTGCAGAAGAGAAGAATGAGGGGGGATTTGATAGCTGCTTTCAACTACCTGAAAGGGGGTTCCAAAGAGGATGGCTCTAGACTGTTCTCAATGGTAGCAGATGACAGAACAAGGAGTAATGGTTTCAAGTTGCAGTGGGGGAGGTTTAGATTGGATATTAGGAAAAACTTTTTCACTATGAGGGTGGTGAAACACCTTAATGCGTTACCTAGGGAGGTGGTAGAATCTCCTTCCTTAGAGGTTTTTAAGGTCAGGCTTGACAAAGCCCTGGCTGGGATGATTTAACTGGGAATTGGTCCTGCTTCGAGCAGGGGGTTGGACTAGATGACCTTCTGGGGTCCCTTCCAACCCTGATATTCTATGATTCTATGATTCTATGATTCATTCCAAATAAAAAAAGCCACAAAGATTTTTTTTTAATCTTCTGGGTTTACAGTGTAACCTTAGAGTATTTAGAATCCATAATTACCTACACCATCTGAAATTAGACTGTTAGTTCTATCCCTTGAGTGAACCACATTCTAAAATGCAACTGCTTATGAAAATTCATTTATTCACATCTCTAAAGAAAGGTTTATATTCTGAAAGATGTTTTATGGAAAAAATCAATCAAAAGGACTTGGATGGTTTTGAAGACAACATTATGATTTCCCCCCTACATTTTCAACTGAAAATGTTCCATGCACCACTCCTCCCTTGCATTTGTTACACTAATAACTAAGGGGTAACATATGGTGTTATTTAGTAATGTAACCCAAAAGATTAATCAGATGACAAGATATCATTACAAAGAAAACACTTTAAAATACATATTTTTTCTTTGCTCATTGGATTTACAGATAAATTATTCCACATAGAACGAAGAGCGACACATGGGAAAAGAAACAGAAAATAATTACTTTATCAATAACATTTTGCATATTGTGTTGTGATGCATAAATATGACTTTGCTAGAGCTGGTAGAAAAGTATTATATATTTTTCTTGTCATTCAAAATTTTTGACTAAAAAAATAGTTTGGTTTGTCGTTTTCAAAACTCTCTGCCCCTAGGCAAGGGGAGAGAAAGGAAAAAAGAGGTGTAAGAAAGGGGGAAAACAAATTAACACAGGAAAAAACTGTTTTCAAAAGCTATTTTTTCCAATATTTTGGGGGGGAGAAAAAGTATAAGAAAAACCTCTACAGATATTCAACCAAAATGGACATTTTCCATTAAAATGTCATGTCACTAGAAAAGCCATGTTCTGTTATTTCAAGAGAAAAAATGGATCAGCTCTACCTTTGTGAACTGCAGTCACACCTCTGACTTCAATGTAGACATACCTTAAGACTCCTTTACATTGTTAAAGTGGTGTGAAAAGGCCTTAATGTAAATGAGACTCTAGTCCGGTATTTGAAACTCCTTACAAATACTTGTGTAACCCTCTGCCTGGTATTGTCAGAAAAAATGGTCAGGTTCAATTTTCTAGGGGTTTTCTTAAAGACTTAACTAAAATCAGCTTGAGCTCCTGCTCAGAAGCTTGCAAAAGTATAAACATTACTCTGGGTGCCCCTGACTGGTAATTCTGCCTCACTCACAAAGAACTGAAAAAAGGTCAGCACTGCACAGGCTGCTCTATAACCTAACACATCAAAAGTGATTTCAGCCATGCCCACATGCAGTGAATTGCAAAATTCAGACTTTAAACTTTGGCTGACACTGTTTAGAATAGGGGAACTAACCATTCCAAAGTTTCCAAAACTTCAGCTCAGAGTTAAGTGACTCAGCCTTCAATTCCACATCTGAGAGCACCTTGAAATTCAGTGGGGTTCTTTGAAGGCACATGTGCTGTCAGTTTAAGGATTGGAGTCTTAGGTTTATAGCTGGGTCGTTCACAATGTAGATCCCATCTAATGTAGGCGCTCAGGTTTAAGATCATTGACTAAGGGGCTGTTGTAATGGTGAGCCTTACAAAAAACTCTGGGGTGAAATCCTGGCCAGCTCCAGCTTTTTGGCCACCCCAAGCGGTGAAAAAAAAAAAAAAAAAAAAAGAAAAAGAAAAAGAAAAACCCCAATTGAGCTGCCACCGAAGAGGAAGAGAGGGAAAGAAGGACACGCTGCCGAATTGCCGCCGCAGATCCGGACGTGCCGCCCCAATAACGCAGGGCAGGCCGCCCCTTTCTATTGGCCACCCCAGGCACCTGCTTCCTTTGCTGGTGCCTGGAGCCGGCCCTGCCTTCTGAAGTCAGTGGGCGCTCTCACATCAACTTCACTGCCTCTGGATTTTACCTGTGTTGTATATTGAAATACATCGTAAATGCGTTGAGAACACAATGACCTTTTCTTTGAACAAGTGTCAAGAGTAATAATCAGCTTTCAAGAGTGACATAAGATGCTGATTTAAGCATCTCCTGGTGTGCTAAATATGCTTTTATATTGTGCTTGGAAAGCATCCCCTCTGCTTCCATTAAAAACTATGTTGGACAGAGCCAAAACAATCACAGGGTGAAAAGCAATTGTGACCATGAATACATTGTGAATGATATTTCAGGATATGGTTTGAAGTCTTCTTCTGGTGATGATCTTCTTACTGAAAAAGTGCTATTGTTTGTCACACCAGAAATATACTTTCTGATGACGCTTTCAGAACAATATAGCAGATGCAACTTTTAAAGACCAACTATGTATGTTTAACTTTTTCAGCTTTGTGATCTGAAATGGAGTAATCTACGGCTTTGTTTCTGAGAAATCTCCTGAATCACTAAGTCATTTCCCTTGTCTCCCAGCAATTAATCGTAAGTCTTCAGAGACAGCCACCAATTTTATCCTCCTTTTATTCTAAAGCAAATGAAAAGGAGATCAACTTGAGAGGATCTCTGCATGAAAATATGAACTATTTTATGCAGAATAAAATGGAAACTTGGGGCCAAAACCTAAGGTGCTATAACTGGGGGGAGAAATTCACCCATGTCCTATGTAAGTCATCAGGATTTACGCAGGACTTAAAAAGGTGCTTAGGTTTTTTGTGGCCTCTCAGCACAGGGGGAGTTTCACTCGGGTGAAATCCTAATGCCATTGAAGTTAATGGGAGTTTGGTCATTAAGTTTAACAGCTCCAGGATTTCACTCCTTAACTTTCACTTCAGTAGGTCCTCCGCACCTTTCAGGATTTGGCCCAATGGATTTTATGTGATATTTATGCTGGTTTAGAATGCATCTGATATACCTTTGGGGTTCAGAGTTTATTTTGGGGGCCATAGGTGCAACCCTTGTTAGATGGCCAGTACCTTTCCAGTAAAACAGAAAAGGGAATTTGTGTAGAAGTAAAGACCATTTTAGTTTAATGCAGATTGTTTACTGTGTTATTCCTCAATATCAAGGAAAAGAATAGAAGCTTATTTTTGTAAGGTGACTGTGGTTCCATACATGCATACAGGGATAACAAAAGCCAGTATGTCCCAGAAGTACAGCATACTCCACATGGCTATAGTGCCTCAAGGATTGGGAAAGAGTATAGTAGCTGAGAACATGATACCCAAATGAGAATGTCCAAAATATAGTGTTTCTACGCGTATAGTAAAAACAAGTAAGTAAAGTGACAACACTGGTACTAATAAATAACATGTACCAAAATAGAATACATAATCCATTCTTGCCATAGTCCTAAAACTACACCATAGTAATCTTGCATCTGATTTCCCCAATTCTGTCTATGAGGACCATTTTGGAAATAGGACTAGACCAAAACACATTAATGAATTGTTAATGTGTCTCAGCAGAATCCACAAGGACAGCTAGTCCACAGCAGGCTAGTGTGGGGTAGATTCACATCCCAATTTGCCACAAATTAAAGCTTCGTGCATATAAGCCTTCAGACAATGAGTATGTCTCTCGCATCTAGGGATCATCTTGTGTGTTTATATAATATTGAACAGATAAAGAGCAAATTTGTGTGTATGTTTTACAGTAAATTAATCTGGAGATGCAATACTTATTAAAATAATATATCATTTTATTGAAATTATATAAACATAGGCCAAATCTTAAAACATGCCTGGCAGTTGACTTCAACAGCTATATTATTATCGATTATTTTTATGATTTTTATTCCAGAATTGCCTAGGAGCCCCATCTCCTTGTAGGCATAAATACTCACTTCCCCGAACTTCTGCTGTACACATACCATGATGCTGACACTCAGTTTTGAATCACTCATTGTATCCACATCTGGTACTACAACATGCATGAACTGTAACAGGTAGTTTAGCAAAGCTGACTGTAAGTTAGCTCATTTTCATGCCCTCAAAACAAGCAATCTTAATTATTATGCAGTTTTCCCAAACTCTCCCAGTTCTAACCTAAAAGTGAGAGACACACATGGGAAGAGATTTGTTACCTTAGCTTGTCAAATGCAGGAAAATTTTATACACAGAGGGTTTTTTCCCTAAGTAGGATAAAGCTTCATATTTATTTTTTTGAGATAATCCTTCTTTCAATGAGTTCTGTCTACATATAACAAGTAACTTTTTAAGTACAAAGTCACAGAGTCAATTTTTAATGGCAGAAGTTCAAAAACTAATTATTTCCCAGGGCTCCTCATGAAACTAACTAAATTGTTTGTTATGAAACAAAAGCAGATTGATCCTAGGACAAGAAAAACACCACATTATCCCTTGACATTTTCATGCATGATGGAGTCCAATCTGATCTGTCATAATGCTATGAGTTAGCTGTTTTGTCTGAAGGCAAAGGAAATAGAAACAATGTTGATCTGAATCAAGTAATTACCCTGAATCTCTGAAAAATATAATTTGTCTAGCCTGACTGAGATGCTATAACACCACATTAAATTGTTAACTATAAAAACATAATAAATCACTGCTCTTAGCAGGAGCTGAACTTCATGTATCTTGTAAAATTAGCTGCTCTGCATGCATGCATAAACAAAGCATGTGTTTTTACAGGCTACAGAAGCATGGACATTATTAAATCTGAAAGCATTACTGTTCCTTTGGGTTTTACAAGGTGTGATTTGTGCATCAAAATCTCTCTAGTAGAGATATGAATAATTACAGATGGAAGGTATAAGGAGAGCTGTTTGGAAAATGTGGAGAATTTCTAATTATTTTTTTTAATTGCTCATGAAAAAATAAATATTTTAAAAATTCAAACCAGAACTACTAATAAGTACCTGTGACTCATCTGCCACTGAGAGGGTCACAGCTCTCAGTGATTTCAGCTGCTTGGAGTGGTGGGGGGGGGAGCCTCACTGCAGGTGCACACTGGGCAGTCTCTTGCATCAGAGATACTATCCCAAAACTCTCGTTCGAGTGCAGTCTGCACAGTTTCCTGTTATGCTGTTACAAAGCTACAAGCAGCAGAAACTCCCAGTGATGTTAGATGCTTGCTTAAAGCTGCATTGCTCTATATTACCAATTGAATTCATGCAATTAATGTAAGGAATGAGTGAGACAGTGTGAGTGAATGACAGCCAATGGCAAAACAAAGAAGCAAATATTGCCTTTTATGGAACCATGGTATTGTCTTGGTGAAGGTATGAATCTCGAGATGGGTGGCCAGGTGGTGTTCCAACAAGGAAATGTAACAGCATGCTAAACTCAGGACCAGACTAACAGCAGTAGAACCATCCCATGACCAATCTCTGGGCACTTGTTGTCTGGCCAGCCCAGTCACCTGTGAAATCGAAACCAACATCTGTGTCCACAGCCTGCGAGCATGAATGTGTTGTGTGTGTGAGTATAATTCATAGATCATAGAATATCAGGGTTGGAAGGGACCTCAGGAGGTCATCTAGTCCAACCCCCTGCAGGGCCAATCCCCAGTTTTTGCCCCAGATCCCTAAATGGCCCCCTCAAGGATTGAACTCACAACCCTGAGTTTAGCAGGCCAATGCTCAAACCAGTAATGGATGCCAATAAATCAACCCTCAGTGTTGTTCGAGTTCACCTTTTGTTTGTGGTTATTTCTTGACTGGTTGTCAGGACAGGCAACAGATGTTAGGTGCATACCTGTTTTTAAAAACCCCATTGACCATCTGTCGGTGCCTACATACCTTTAAAAATGTGAAATGTAGGCACTGAGGAGCCTAAGTTTCATTGAAAGTCAATGAATTGAAAATTTCACCACAAATGACTCACCTCAGGTCACACAGGAAGACGGGGGAATAAAACACAGATTTTCTGAACCCCAGGCCAGTGACTTATCCATTATATTAGCTCTCTGGATTGAGTCAAATAATTTTGTATAGCTATACTCATTTGGTAATATCTGAGAGGGAAGTGCTCAGCCAGGATTATGAGAACACTCCTTTCTCATCCACATAGGATTCAATCCTGCAAAGTGCTGAGCTCAGCACTCTGCAGGAGATGCTCAGCCTCTCACAGGATCGAGCCCAGTTCTGGTATGATGGACAAACTGGCTCCATTATACCAGAAATAAAATTTGCTGAGCAGCCTTGGAGCTCAGGAAATTCTAATCTAACCAGTTTTGATGGAAATGACTAATTCCTGCATATCTCAGCAGAATTGGTGGTTTTCAAACATCAATTAATTTGCTAGCAATTTAGAACTCTTGCTACCTATTTTAATAAAGTGGGTTTCAATGCAACATTTCTCATAACATGCAAATACGTAATTTTCCAAACATATTTTATTTAAACAGATTATACTGTACAGGCTTAATTATAATTGCCTTCTGGGGATATAAGATAGTGCTGTTTAAATAGCACTGTTCCTGAAATATTAGTTTGGCTCTTTATTACAGCATTCTATTCTTGCAGTAGTAAGGAAATATAAGATGTACTAATTTTATTAAATTTAAATGATTCAGTGCACAATCTTTAAACAGGAATTTTTGATTCAAAGAAAAAACATTTCTTCTCAAATAATTTGTTTCCAAGTTATCATGAAAGAAGGCAGAATATGTAAGTCACATTGTAAAGTTTCAGTTCCTGGCACCGAGCAGATTGTATTAAAATGTGCACGCGCCATGAATTAGAGAGTGAACAGAAGTCAGACCCACAGACATAACATCCTGCTTTACTCATTTTATTAAAAAGAGGTGGCTGAAGAAGACTTTGGTTTATCTGGGAAAGGTTTTAAATGATACAATGGAAACAATTCTCATTTTGTCAAGTAGCCAGCAACTATACATTCCAAAATATCTTCACAAAGCCGAACAGGTCCAGTATCAGATATGTTGCAGCCAGTAGAGGGTTGGAAAACATAGAACAGTAGTGGATTGCTTTTATACTGTCTGTTTTTTCAACACAATAATGCAGATGATTCTCATAATGAGATGTTCCTTATTTAGTGCCCTGATCTCTATGCAGAAAACCTACATTCCAGAGAGTAATAAGGATGTCAGATCTGACAAAAGATTGATAGACAGGATTCATAACACTCCAAAATCCTTACAATTCCAGATTGAATGAGACTCTCTGTTCCAAAACCTCACTATAAGAGGGGATGGGAGAAGATGGTACATTATTTAGGGAATAGTTACCTTTGTTATACAAAGTCTGCAGAATGTAATGACTTTGGACTGTAAAAATAAGTAAGCCATTAAATTTATGAAGTGATTTTATCCATGTTTACTTAGGAGGAAATACTATAACCAAGGTACATAATAAGAAAACATTTCTTACACCTGCTCTTAGTTTTATTTAAGTGTTTTATGAAGCAGGAGTGCACACTCAGTATACCAGCAAAGCACAGAGACGGTGCAGTGGGGAATTGACAGTTCTGAAAAGTATTTAAAAAGCCAAGCAACTGTCCTTATCCTTTCAAATAAGAATGTCCGTGTGTGTGTTGTATATTATCATTTGTTCCTCATCCCAAAGATAAAGGTTCCAAAGGGTTTGTTAACAGTAACTTTTATAGGGAACACTCTATAAAAATTAAGAAAAGGCACCAAGAAATTGATGGTTTAAAAGAGGAGAATGTTTAATCCATTTAGGCCCAAACCTGTGGTCCACACTCAAAGTACATCTGCACTGGAGCTGGAGACATACTTGGGGCAGCTAGCCTGCCCTGCCATTCACGCACCTGCAGATACACAGCTATTTTTAGTGCACTAAGTCAATCAGAGCTAGCATGGGTATGTCTCTCCAAGCTGGAAACGACGTCTCCAGCTGCAGTGTAGACACAACATCAATCAGAACTCCCATTTACTTAAACAGGACTTCAAGAAGAATTTTAAAAATGAGTGCATAACGTTAAAATCCTAAAAACAAAGTGGTATAATTTTAAAAAGCACAGAACACTCAAAAAGCATTCAAAGTCAATTAAAGCTGTTCATTTCTCAGCACTTTTGAAAATCACCCCTTTCTGAAAATCTCGGTTTACAGGATTTCATTTTTTGTGGTTTGTAAGCAATTCATTTCAGGGTATGCAATTACATCAAAACAGCATCCAAAATGAAAGGTAGAATACCTCACTGAATGTGGATGCATGACAATGTTTTCCATGAACAGAAATTCACTCATACTATTTTCCAAAAGTGAAGACAAAGGGGTTTCAAATAATATTAATTTCTTAACTCAAAAAAGCTTGCAGATATATTTCTTAAGTATTAGCCAATGCATTGTAGTCAAAGGAAGGCAAAGCAGCTGATAGATATTATAGAATTATCCTGGATACATAACAGCTTTACAAAAAATCCAACTAGCATGGACGTGTTACATTTGGTAATCACTGGAAAAAATAATCATTCATAAATTGTAGACCAGTAGAGCATTCATTTAGTGTCAAGGTCAGACACATTTGGTTTGGATTCCATTTCTACTAGAATCCATTTCTGTTTCTTTTGATGGAGCAAATATTTTTGATTGAGGCATTGAGTCCAGTGTGGTATTCTACCCTATGAACTTGTACTGATGTTTTGGCAAGTGACTAACTGCAAATTACATGTGTTCTGCTGAGTATGACTGGGTGAGCTGAGCCCCTTTTCCAGCTTGGAATCAAGCATGCTAAGAAATATATATATATATATATATATATTTGGTGTGTGTCTCTATTAAACAAGTGACACTGGTAATCATTATGGCAGGTCTGATATATTCCTTCCAGGAGAAGGTATCAGTACATGTACAGTCATGTAACTTGTCTAGGCCTTGAATTATCGAGTATGTAGGAAGGTTACAATTCTCTAATTCTACAGTGATGCTAAGCACTTGCTTAAAAAAAAATGAATGCCTGCAGTTGGCTGAATAATGGTGACACAGTCAACTTCGCTGCAATCACGTGAAAGGGAAAGGGGATAAAAAGAAAGAAAGGCAAGAGTGATCATTGGAAAGAAACAGCCACATTGTTGTGCTGTGGGATTCCTTCCACCAGTCTGAAGTAAAGCTAGTAACATATGGTGCATTTTATAGATAGATGAGCAATGACATACATACAGCTGTGCATGTCTGCCAGGCAGGTGCTTGATGTTGTCTATAACACCTTGAGTCCTGGTCTACACTGTGTGTGGGGGGGAAATCGATCTAAGTTATGCAACTTCAGCTACCTAGCTGAAATCGACATACTTAGATCGACTTACTGTGGTGTCTTCACTACGATGAGTCGACTGCTGCCTCTCCCCCATTGACTCTGCCTGCGCCTCTCGCGGCGCTGGAGTACAGGAGTCAATGGGAGAGCGCTCGGGGGTTGATTTATCATGTCCAGACTAGACACAATAAATCAATCCCCGCTGGATCGATTGCTGCCCGCCAATCCAGCGGGTAGTGTAGACATACCCTGAGTGAAAGACAATTTTGTGCATTATGACAAGGTATTCTTATAAGGAGGATAATTATGAGGTTTGCATGTACATGTACCTTAGAACCCAACTACAAAAAAAGAATAGATGCAGATTTTCTCAGTAGCAGTGGTGGGCAGGGTGGGGTGGGAGAACCAAGGTCTTGATTTGCTGGGCTGAACTGCAACAGCCCTGCATAAACTACAGCATTTTAAAGACTGATTTAAGCTGCTCTAATTTTTAATAGCTGGCTACAGTCTCTAATGGACTCTATGGTAACTGGAGGTTGCCAGAGCCCTCTGCTCTGCCCACATATCCTCCCCTCCTGAGGGGCTGTGGTGGGAGGGTTGATACAGGAGGTCAAAATAGGTGCTTGGCTTGTCACACTTTGTCTTTCCCTTGACCACTTGGTTTTGGTTTCAAGTACCTGGAAATATATTCCTTCTTCTCTTCCTGTATTTTCTCCAGTAATATCATAGTCTCAGAGTCAAATTACTCAGATACAAGTTTAAAGATGTCCTAATAAAATGATACTGATTTCTGTAAAATATAATCGTTTTTTAAAAATGTACATGCTGTACCTTGTAAACAAAGGAAAAGAAAGGGTTACTCACCATGTGCAGTAATTGAGGTTCTTCGAGATGTGTCCCCATGTGGGTGCACGAGTACAGGTGACCGTGTGTTCCAGTGCCGTTGATCAGAGATTTTCGGTAGCAGTGCCTGGTCGGGCTGCGTGTACGCAGTAGCTGTTGTAGTCTCGTTCAGTGCACACACCGCCCAAACCCCTCGGTTCCTTCTCTAACGTAGAATCCTAATATCGAACTCCAAAGCAGCGGGGAGGAGGGAGGGTTGTGGAGCACAGGGAGTGGGATCGGGCTCCCCCTTGTCTGTTGATGTAGAACATGCATGCAACATTGTCTGTCATCACCCAAATTGATTAGTTCCTTATGAGTAAGGCTACGTTTTAGTCACGGGTATTTTTAGTAAAAGTCACAGACAGGTCACAGGCAGTAAACAAAAATTCACGGCCCAAGACCTGTCCATGACTTTTACAATATACCCCTGACTAAAATTTTGGGGAGGGTGGACTCGGGACAGCCTGGGGAGCGCCATGGGTGCTGGGGTGGCATGGCCCAGGGGGGGTGCCACGGGTGCTCGGGTGGGTGCTATGGGTGCTGGGGGGTGTGGCTGGGGGGCCCCATGGGTGCTTGGGGGGGGCATGGCCTGGGTGGGGCCACAGGTGCTGGGGGGTGTTGGCAGGGTTGGGGCAGATGTTTGATGGTTTCCTTTCCGTAAGTCAAAGAGTTTGATGGTCAGTCATGTGATTGTTTCTGTATCTGTGTATGTGTGACCTTTGAGAAGGCAATTGTCTAGGTATGGGAAAAGTATCATCCCATGTTTGTGCAAGTGAGCTGTAACTACTGCATGGGTTTTGGAGAACATTCTCAGTGCAGTAGATAGTCCGAACGGTAGCACTCTGTATTGGAAATGGTCGTGTCCCACTGTGAATCAGAGGAATCATCTGGATGTACTGTAATGTGAAAATATGCATGTTGTAGGTTGAAGGCTGAAAACCAGTCCCCCTGTTCCAGGGCGGGGATTATTATGCCTAAGGTGACCATCTTGAATTTTTGGGAGCGTATGAATTTGTTGAGTTTTCATAGGTCTAGTATTGGTTGCCATCCACCACTTTTCTTCTGGGTCAGGAAACAGTGGGAATAAAAACCTTTCCCTCTGTATTATGTTGGTACTGACTCCAGGGCACCTAGCTGTAGCAGACAATCTACTTCCAGTCGTAAAAGGTGCTCATGAGAAGGATACCTGAAGAGGGACGGGGAAGGGGTAGGGTAGGGAGGGAAGAAGTAAAGGGGATCAAATAGCCCAATCATACTATTTCTAAGAGCCAATGCCTGATAAAAGTGCTGCAGAAGGTGACCAAATGGGCAGGTAGGCACTGGTGTAAAGGGGAGGTTGTTCAGGCCCACAACCAAGCCTTCAAGGGAGCAGGTAACCAGAAAAAACTAAGAATTTTTTTTTCATTTAACACTAATAACTAACTAACTAACTACTTATCTAAGGAAAATTAAACTGAAGCTAACAATTAACTATTTTGCTCTCTCTAGGGGAAGAAGCTGGCGCATTACCCCAATCGGTCGAGGACAGTTGAGAAGGAACTGAGGGGGTCAGCCCATGCGTGCGCTGAACGAGGCTACGCGGGCTCTGCGAGACAGCTACTGCGCATGCATGGCCCAACCAGGCACCGCTCCTGAAAATCTCTGATCAACAACGCTGGGACACACCATCACCTGAATTGGATTACCCCCAGGGACAGCACTCAAAGAAGTACTTCAAATATCGGCCCAGGTATACAAAACAGCCCAGCTCCCAGAACTGAAGCCTGATTTTCACAATAGCTTATCCGGCTCCCACATAGGGTATGTCTACACTGCAATTGGAGGTGGGGTGGCAGCTCAAAGGGGCATATTGACACCCTCTTCAATCTAGGCGGCATGGCCAAATATAGGGGTGAAAACGCAGTGGCACTGTACAAGCCTACCTGGAACCCTGGGAATACACGCATGTTCCTAGCCCATGCCGGGGTCCATGCTGCTGAGTCTTCACTGTTATTTGTTGCTGTGCTCAGCAGATTAAAGCTAGCCTTGGTATGCCTCCATGAGCTATAAATCACACTTCTGATTGTCATACAGGGTTTAAGATTTAGGGCGGGATTTTTGCAAGCACTGAGCACTGGTCTAACTCTGTTTCCACTGAAGGCAATGACAAAGCTCCTCTAGATTTCAGTGGGAACTGAACAGAGTTAGCCCAACCCTGAGTGTTTTGAAAATAACACCCTTCGTGAGATTTAGAGATTAATTTTAATCAATTCTCTCCAAGCGCAAAAGGTCATTTCTATAAAAACCAGCCATTTTTAATAATATTGCTAAGTGTTCTTGTACCAGCAAAACCTGTTTGTACTAGCGGTAGCTGTGAGTTTGGGTATATAAGAAGGTCAGGACTGGGCCCTGTGGGTGCCTTTTTATTAAAGAAAAATATATAGTGTTGCCCCTCATCGACTCAAGCACTAGATCCAGCTTGGAACCCGCTGGGTGTTTCAATTGGGAGCAGAAGTTGGTGGTAGTCAGGTATTTCTTTGATGCAATTTTCTTATGCACAAAGAACATACAGAGACCTGTGTCTCTGATGCAGAAGGAATCAAATAGCAGGAAACTGCTTACTTTGCTCAGAGCAACAAGAACACTCTTTTCAGCCTGCACCCACAACAAAAAAAAACCCAACAACTTCACCCCAGATTTCTTCTAGGATCAGCGATGTGTTTTTAGCTGCTTCTTTATGCTCTCTCACTCTGTTTTCGTCTGATTTCAGCGTATGCACACAAACCCCTTTTGCCTGAGGTGAGGCTTTGCTTACACTTATGCTATTAGTTGACAGGTGAGTTCACACCGACCAAGATAAATGGAGTTTTAGCTCAACCTATAACAAGGTTTCAACACTTCTCCCAACACTTGGTTGTCCCTATTCTTGTCCAAACCCAATCACTGTCCAACAGAAAACAGTGGGAAACACGGTTCGGGGTTTGGTATACAGAGACCTCAACATACTTAGTACCATGGCAAACACCATTAAAATCTTGTTACCCTCTTAGTAGAGATACAGAAAAGAAGGAAGACGAGTTAAAAAATCTGAAATGTAAAGAATTAAATAGGGTATTGATTCTCATAGCCGTGGAGATGTTTGCAGGCTTTACATCTGCTGTTATGGCAGGGTCTGGGGGCAGCTCTGAGTTTGTGTCTTCATTAAGTGTGGGTTATAATTGAACTGGGATGGTTCCCCAAAAT
Source organism: Eretmochelys imbricata (assembly GCF_965152235.1). NCBI lineage: Eukaryota > Metazoa > Chordata > Testudines > Cheloniidae > Eretmochelys > Eretmochelys imbricata. The sequence continues at coordinate 123,431,113 of NC_135576.1, forward strand.
GCCAAACTCTTCATGGGCCACCTTGAGGGAGAATTTATGGACAAATGCTCCATGAAATGAATGATATATCTGAGACTGACATTTTCATCCTCTGGACAGACAACCTTAACTGCCTCATAGATTTCTACCGCAACTTTAGCAACTACCACCTATCCATCAAACTCTTTAGAATGCTCCCACAACTGCATTAATTTCCTGGACACGATCATCAGCTTCAACAATGGAACCCTGCAGACAACCATATGCAAGAAACCCATGAATCACCACACTTCCATAGATTCAACAAACACCCCAAATATACCCAGAAATCTGTTATCTACAGCCAGGCACTCAGATACCACCAAATATGCTCTGAGGAGAAAGTCTGGGATACACACTTTAAGACATTTTAAACTACCTTCAACAAACAAGGATGCTCAACCAGAGTAGCAGACATCTATTTGCAAATCTTTCCTTCTTCTTACCCAATACTTGATATAAAACTATAATCCAAAACATTTATTTTCCATCCATGGTTTTAATTTTTCCAGTGCTGCTATCCCAGTATCTTTTATGTGTTGGTAGGAAAAAAATATATATGTTCTTCAAAGTGGTTTCTTCAGATGGTGAATCTGTTTTACATACACAGAGATGCTACAAAGGGGAAATGCAAGAAACCCACTAAAAGGCAATGTTTCCACCAATTTAGGTAGTATTAAAACTAAGTGGCCTCCAATTTGCACTCAGATTCCTTGAGCCAGGAACTTCCAAATTCTAATACCAGCTCTGACCCCGACTTATAACTTCAGGTCTGTTACTTTACTCCTGTATTGTATTGATACATGCAACATAGAAATATCTATTTATTATTATTTGTACTATGGTATTCCCTACAAGTCCCCGTCATTGACCAGGATGCCTCTGTGTTAAGTGCTATACAAGCAGAGAACTAAAATACAGTCTTCTACCCCAAATAACTTACAATCTAAGTACCAAAGTAAAATCTAAGTACTTATCTACCTCCACTCTTAAGAGTACTGTGAGGATTAAATAATTAGATGATCCTTTAAAATTAAGTGAGCCTTTAAAATTAAGTGTCAAGTATTGTACAAATTTAAAGAGCCTTTAAAATTAAGTGTCAAGTATTGTACAGTGCCTAGCACCATGAGGTTTATGATTGGATCTCTTATACACTACCCCAGTGCAAATAAGTATTAATTATAAATTATTATTATTATTAATGACATGTGATCTTACCAAATGTTTACTTTTGTAACAAACTAAGATATTTGACTGTGATCAGAATTTACAAGTTGAACATTTTATCATTCAATTTTTATGTTGTCTAAAAAGGATTTTGAAGAGAGCTCTTTGCTGGTTAATAGCTTGAACTAAAAATAAACAAAGTGCTTAATTAATTTGCAATAACTGGAAAATATGAAACATTGACAACAGGTGCTTTAAAAATAGAAAACTATCATCTTCATAGCTTAAAGTCAATCACTGAAAGTCACAATATTTGTGATATGGTTGATGGGTTTCTTTCATACCATATCTAAGAAGCATGAGGAATACAATTCTAACTACTGTAATAAAAGACATTGTTTTTCCCCTTTGGTTTCATTCTAATATTTGAATTAATTTTGTGCTACTGAATTTTCTATTCTAGTTACCATCATTGCATGTGGCCACACCACTGTGATCCCGTGTACCGATTATTATTGCAACAACCATCCAGAAGATCTGATAAGTTAAGCAAGGCTATGGCTGGTCAATATTTGGTGGGACACACCCAAAAGAAAGTGATGCAGGAAGTCACACTGATGAGTCAATAGATGGCATTGTTTCTACTGAGTTGGTACCGAAATAGGGTCCCAGCTATGTTGCTGGAGATGCTGTCTTCTGAATGACACAGAACTGAGATCTTGCCAACTTATTGCCATTAAAGGTCCCATTGTCCTTTCTGTATGAGTAGAGATGTTAATCCTGGGGTCTTCCCAACATTTCAGTTTGTGTAACTAGAATAAGCCTGCATGAAGTTGATGGAATCACATAAATTAGAGATCTCTTAGATCATCGAGTCCATCTCCCTGACAATGAAAAATTGTTCCCTTTTCTAAATTTGCTAGGATTTTGTCTGGTCTAGGGGTAAATTACACAAATAATGGGAGGTTCCATCACTCTCCTTGGTAGACAATTCCGCACCTGACTAAATCATATTATCAGGAAGATCTTAATTTTTTCCTTTATTCATGTCATCCCATATCTTCTAGTTACAACTCCTTCTTTGTCCTAAATAATTCCCCTCTTTCACGCTTACTGTTTATATTTGTAACTATCTGTAGACCATTTAGTCTCTCATAGCCATCCCTTCCCTACCAATAATTAACTCCTATATTCTTTCTACCTCATTAGGTTCCCTCTAGCTAACCATGTTTACTACTTGGAAGTCCACACAATCTGTTAATATCAGAATTAAACATATTATTATTATTAAACAGTATTACAAATGCAGCTGGCCCACAGTTGTACAAAGAGCAAAATTACCTTTCTGAATAATGTTATGGATGTCTCTGCATATGCCCTCCCCCTCCCCCGCTCCCAATTGGCACTGGCCTTTTTTTTTGCTGTCATATTACAGTGTTGCTCAGATTTCTTGCACAAAACATGCATGAAGTTGACAGTCTCAGCATTATATTTACCATATTTTTATCTAAAGATGTCACCAACAAGTCTTATTCTAACAGGTTAGATTTTAGCTCCACAAATTAAGTTGAATTTGTGCTTTGCCTTTAAACATATCAGAACTGTAAAAACATATAAAAAGACTCTCACTGACTTCAGTGGACTATGAATCAGGCCCCAACTTTCTATTAAATCTCTGCTATCTGAATAGATAGCTGATAGCTGATCTGAAGAAAGAATTTGTTTCTTTACATTTAAGCTATGAAAGCCCATTTTATGACTTCTAGTTTGCTTGATAGAACTATGTTGACCCAAAAGACTGAAATCAAGGCTAAACATTAAGGAAATAGTGATTCTTACGATGCATCGTTTAGTGGAAAGCTGGTGTGGGCAGGTATTGGGATGTTTCAGAGACAATAAGTGGATTAAATATGCAGTAAAAACATACCATTTGAATGAGGTCACAAATACTTCAAAGCCCACACTCCGTCTCTTCACATGACACTTTAGTTGATGCTCTGATGGCATTTTCAAAACAGATTTCACATATTCTTAGAGACACTCTGTACAAAAACAAACAAACAAACAAAAACTGAAGGCTTATGAAAGCCCAGAAAACTGAACAGCTCGTGACATTGTTTTAATTGAAGCAGGATGCTAATAAGAAAGCATGAACAGAATAGTATCATCATCAGTGGCAAGATGATTTATGATCATTTTAATGATTAATCGTAGATGAACTGCACTTCGACTCTGGTTCTGTTATATCTGGAGTCAGCTCACACTGCAGGTGTTCCCTCAGGGAGATTATGATGAAAAATGTGGGCAATTACGTTTCACTTTAGGATGTAAGAAACGGCTCGTCGTTGTCATAATACCTCAATCCAGAGCTGATGGGGAAGACTGATTATCCTCCGTCTGTTGCTGTCATCTAAACTGTACTATCCTAAAACAAATAAATGTAATACAGCTGTATACAGGTTTCAGAGTAACAGCCGTGTTAGTCTGTATTCGCAAAAAGAAGAGGAGTACTTGTGGCACCTTAGAGACTAACCAATTTATTTGAGCATGAGCTTTCGTGAGCTACAGCTCACTTCATCGGATGCATACCATGGAAACTGCAGCAGACATTATATACACACAGAGACCATGAAACAATATCTCCTCCCACCCCACTGTCCTGCTGGTAATAGCTTATCTAAAGTGATCATCAGGTTGGGCCATTTCCAGCACAAATCCAGGTTTTCTCACCCTCCACCCCCCCACACACAAACTCACTCTCCTGCTGGTAATAGCTGTATACAGTACATCAGAGCCCCTTATAGTGAACTTGGGTAAAATGAAACACTGGGCCTGATGCTGTTACTCTGCTCCCGCACTTGGAGCAGGGATAGCTTGGGAGAGGCAAGAGCAGCTTTAAGTCAATTTTCCACTCCCCATACACTGGGTTCATGTAGGAGCTTCTAGCCTGCTTTAATTTATGCTCTTCTTCCCGTGGCTTTTGGGAGCAGAGAACAGCTGTAGTGCAGTACATTCTGACTACGCTTCTGATATGGGTTTGAGCTCAAGGCCGCCGTTACAACAGCTCTGCATCAGTCTCGGTGGCCATCTGAGGAGCTGTTTCCGGACCATTTCCCCACAACCACTACAAATAAGGCTGACTTACACTGCCACAGGAGAGTAAAAGGGCCCCCATGTAGCAGAATGTCAGAGCCACTTCTCCTAGAGCTGTTGTTCTGTGAAAGACATTCTGCACTGTGGAGCAATGCCTGGTCCTCGCATTTCCAGAGGAGGGTACCCTGGATGGCTTCATGACAAAACCAGCTCTACAGCGCCAGACGTTTCAACACCCCCTGAAAGAGGCACCTAACTGGCTGTAATGCTGATTTGGGTGCTCACCACCTCCTTGTTCTCAGTAACTCACGGTGGGGTGAGTTTTTCTTCAAAGAGCTGGATACATGCTCAGGTAGCTAGCCCAAACTGCTGCACATGCTAAACCCAGCTGCACTGCTATTTTTAGTGTGTTAGCTTGAGCGGAGCTAGCATGTATGCCTACTAGAACTGGGAAGCCCGCTCCCAGCTGTGGTGTAGACGTACCCCTTGTGACCTACTTCATGGTTTATTCAAGAGCTGCCAACCAGCAATCGAGAGATTGGGAGTTTGCAAAGAGCCACTCAGCCCCATCTCTCTCAAATCACCCCAAAACATTCTCCAAGTTACTGACTTGGTTCATTTTTATAAGGGAACCCCAATCTCTGCCCCTTATCCTCCCTTCCTGGGTCTTTTCTAGGAGACCTAGGGTGGTGGAGAGAATAAGTAGCAGATTTTTTTTAAAAGATGTCTGGGAATCAAGGTGCATGTTCCTGGCTCCTGAGCATCATTTGACCATGGAGCAGGTATGGATCCTCTACTTCACCCCTCATCTGCCTCAGAGAGCAAGGCTAGTCAAATAGTTAGGATGCTAGCCTGGAATTTATGAGACATGGTTTCAATTCCCTGCTCTTCCACAGACTTCTTGTGTGGCCTTGGGCTGGTCACTGAACCTCTATGTTCCCATTCTGTAAAATGGGGATGATAGTACTTCTCTGCCTCAGGGGTGGTAAAGATTGTGAAGTGCTCAGACACTACCGTGATGGGTGCTATTCAGCAACTTTGCATGGCCCTTCTTACAACTCCATAAACTGGCATCAGAATGTGAATAACAGAATAGGGTTCCAATGCATGTCATACTTCCTACTTTATAGTTACACTTCTGCAGCCTTCGTTACAGAACATATGGAGGGTGGAAATAAACCAGCAGGAAAAGGTAACCTTTGATCTTCCCAGCTGAATCGGCCTTTCCCTATAGAAATGCAGCCTCCTTCCTGATGCCTTTGATGATCTCTCTCACAACATATTAGCCCATATATATTTTTTTCATTTTGTAACCTTTAGTAAGCGAGGTAGCTTGGCATATGCAATTAAGATTACATCAGAAGTGTTTTACACTCTCCAGTTCATTCCTCAGCATTTCCACAAGAAGTCTGGGTCATAATTGGCTTTACTGTTTTAATTATCAGGGGAAATTTATGTTTGCAGCATGGGGCTGGGGGCCATCCTTTCCTGCTCCATAAGAGTGTGCTAGACCTACACTACATTCTCTTTAACAGTATTGTTTTTTAACCTCTATGCCCATTAGGTTAGGTATCCTAAACCATGCTACCGGTAGCAATCCTGCGGAAGTGGAAAGTCTTATGTTTCAATAAAGTGCTTTTATTTAACTGTTGCATCAACAACTTAAGGGACAAGACTCAATTCAGTGTCTTAGAGAATGCCCAAGCTCACCTTTACATTATTATTTATTGACCTCGGTGTTACAGTAGCATCCTAACATTAGTGACAGGCATGGTTTACCCGCTTCTTAAGAGAGTCCCTGCCCTGATAATCTTATAGCCTAAATGCTTGTGTGCATGGGGGAATTCATGGGGAAGTTAGTGCAAAATAGGGTGTGAATTTAAAGTGCAATAGCTATTTGTTACCAGATTTGCTTGTTACTTTGGGGTACGCGCATTTATTATGGTTACTCTTCTGCGCGGGCGGGGGGAATTCTGTAATTCTGTCAATGTGATGCTTGTGTCACTTGCGTTCTCATATGGAGCTTTACTTCTCCCTGCTGCAAGTACCCTCCAATGGAGCTATCCTGCAGGACCTAGGTTCCCCAGGGCTGGGTTCTTCCAGCCCCGGAATCAGGTGAAATACACACATTTTAACAGAGCGCGTCTGAGAGGACCTGGATAATCAGCACTCCAAAGCTAACCCCTTATATGTCCCTGCACACAGCAGGCTGGGTTGAACCGCACCTCCAAGCTGCCACCCTCATATGCCATGGGCAGCGCACCGGAATAGAGCACGCCGGAGCAAGCTGGGTCGAGCAGCACTTCCAAGCTGCCACCCTCATATGCCCGAGGCTCAGCACGTCCCTATCTCGACTTTCACGTTACATTGTTCTGCTAGCAACCCACTTGATGAGCAAACCCCACAGGATTTTTGGCCACTGCAGGGATCTTTAGCTTAGGTACGAGGTGGATTGCTGCAGCGAGAGAGAGAGAAAGAGAGAGAGAAGCAACCAGCTTAACCGTGAAAGTTATTTATTGCCAGGTAATAAACGTACAAGGGAAGCCAAACAATCAAAACAGTTATAATATTAAATCTAACTTAAATTCGATTACAAAACTCAGGTTTAGAAAACTATAACTGATCACACAAGTCAAGAAGGTTATACCTAGAGAGAGAGAAAAAGAGTTAGGTTCTCACCACTCCATGAAGCTTGAATCGATCGGGGGCCCCACGTGGTATAGCTGAGGGTCTGGAGTGCTGGAGACAGGCAGAGCCCACAGCACTATCAGTCAGGAGAAGATGAAGTCCCAGTGGAACTGATGAAGATTTTGGATCCAGGCATCAGAGCACTTACTTGAGCATGGGTAGGGTTTTCTGTAGAGAAACAACAGTGGTTCATGGGAGAACACTAGATTTGTTTGTGGGTAAACTGATGGCTCAAGGAGTACACCAAAGTTGCTTTGTTCAGGCTAGACAATAGTAACTGATTATTCCTGGCTCTGGGTGGTGTTCCTTCAAGGGAGCTCACAATGCAATTAGGCAACTTCACTATTCTGGATACTAACAAAGGATTTATTACTAGAATTGGTCTGATAACTACTGGAGCTGGGTGTGTGCAGGCATGGGTTCATTAACGTTTGAAGCAGAGATCCCCCATCATGCAGTGTTTCCCTGCTTTTCTGGTCCCAGAGTTCTGTGAGGGTCTTGCCTTGGAATCTCTGTTCTCCATTCGGTAGATGGTACTGCAATATATAAATAGTAGAGCAGTGGAAAAAATTCAAAATGTTGAAGGGTTTTTTCCATTTGGCAGAGTTCAAAATGAGACATTATGAAACATGTTCATTTAATACTGAGCATTTTTGAAAATCTAGCCCATACTGAATAGACCCTAACTTTTCCATCTTTGACACATTACATTGGTGCTGATGAAATTGTACTCCTGTTGCAGTTTTCCTCTCATTATTAAGCATCTCATGCATTGCCACTCTCAGTCTGCTTTGTATAATAAAACTCATCTTCGGAGGATACTTGTCTTACAACAGATCAATGTACAGCGAGAACTAAGCTATTCAATGAATTAATTATAAAATGATGATTAATAGTCAGATATCATTAGTCAGTGTCTTTGATTCTGAACAATTTTCCAGCAAGATTGTCAGATTTGTCAATGACTTTTTTCATTAAATATTGAAGTGCCTTAAAACAGAAGCTAAAGATCAAGGTCATGTCTAAAAACATTTCATTCAAAATGCAACTGCTGTGTGAGCTTCCCATGCACTACGCGTTTACCAGTGTAATTTTACTAGATTCTGTGTCCAATTTAGTACAGACAGGAGGCAAAAATGATCTAACCGGTGGATTATGTCCTTCTCTTTCCCCTCTATACTGGATTACAGCAAATTTAAAATGAAATTCTGCATATGTTATAGGATAATCAGAAGGTGTGTTACTATGAAAACTGATGTAATATATCATTATACCCTGAAATAAGGTCACCCAAAGCTGTTTTCCATTGTAAGCAATTACAATAAATAGAGACACGAATGACCAAATGTCTTTTGCATTTGAGTTGCATTTTTAACGGTTAAAAAATTCCTGCAAGTGAGCTTTTTGAGTTGTTTACAAGTAACCAGATAAAGTGTATTATATGTGCTGTGCTTTGCAGTTGAAAGATTCACGGCAAAAAAGTGTGCCCAAATTACAAGTGGAAGAATGATGTTTTTAAAATCAAAGCATCATATATCCCTGAATATAGAATCGTAGAATATCAGGGTTGGAAGGGACCTCAGGAGGTCATCTAGTCCAACCCCCTGCTCAAAACATGACCAACACCAACTAAATCATCAGATATTTTGATATATGATTAAAAGTCCCCACTTTTTTTCTTGATCATGTTAAATAACATCACTCAGAATGTATAGAAGCTGTGGTTTCAAGTTATCCTGGAAAATGTAACTTGAATCCAGCAGCAGGATAGTGTAGGGGTTAGAGTACAAGCCTAGGAGTCAGGAAACCTGAGTTCTTATTCTCAAATCTGCTACTGGCTCCCTATGCGCCTCTGGTTAATTCTGTAAAGATGGGTATAATAGTCTTTGTAGTGTGCATATCGTTTGATCAAAGATGTCATGTAAATTAAAACTATATGGTAACTTAGCCATAGTTTATCTTAATTTAGTTGATCCTACTGATCTCTCTCTCTCTCTCTTTTTCCCCTCCCCTCCTCTTCCTCTTCTCTGCTTGGTAACGCTTTCTATCTGTTCTCCAATCCAACTAAGAACCACCTCCCTGCTACTCACTCATTGGTCTCTTCCTCTGATCCTAAGCCTTTCTCATGATTTCAACTAGCTCCAGACTCCAACTCTCCCCAAATTGCAGCAGTTTCCTACTACCTTATTCCCTATCTTTGACTCTCAATAGCCACCTTACCTTTCACAAAAGTTGGGATAGATTTTTAATGGATTTCACTAGTCCCCTGAAAATTATGACTTGCAGTGAGAGGACCCATAGAGCCAGGAGGCATTATACTGATTTATTGAGGGCTTGGAAAGAGGAGCAATAGAAACACAATTTACAAACTGTACTCCTATGAAAAAATGGGGAGGGACCACTCCTTCCTTAGAAGAAGGAAACAGCAGAATTCATGTATTTTGGTTTTTTCTCTCTCCCCGCCCCCGCCCTCCAAAGTCTGAACTTCTATCAGGAGTTGGATAACATACCGTCTTTGTATTCCCAAGGAACTTTATTTCTAGTAATTGGCTCTGACTGCTTTTCAAATAAAACATATCTTCCTTCTGAGATTTTTTTTTAAAAGAGAATCTGTAGCTTGTTTTAAATATATAAATAGCAACCCCTAAAAGTAGTCAGCCAAAGGAGGCACTAAGAAATTGAATTTGTCTAGGCAGCTGGAATCTCAAACATCAGTCAGAACACCCAGCATGTCATTTCAATTGAAATGAGAGAGAGCCTAAAGGACATTCAGTTACCAGCAATTGCTCCTAAGGAAAAATTAACCCCCTGACCACACAGGGAGGGATATTCACAAAAATCATAACAACCACCTTTACTGTGGTTATCGACAGAAGGGGAACTATTAATATTATAAAACAGCAGCTTTTATGCTTGGAATGTTATTGGAAGGCGTATCTAAGAACTGCAAAATCAATTAATAGGTACAGATGGGCCTGATTCTCATTTATACTAAGGCCCCTTTACACTGATCTGGTAATGGGCTTTAGTGTAAAGGAGCATCAGGCCCTATTTTTACACACACTTACTGGGAAAATTCTAGTAAGCTTTCTACTATTGTGCACTCATTGTGAGGCAAACTTGCTGAAATTTATGTAAGGATTCAAAATGTGCTTGTCTGAAGCAAGCTATATGTAAATTAATAAAATCCTTTTTTCTCTGATGCTCTGTTCCAGCTCCTAAATAAAACTATTGATCACTATCTCACATCTACTGAGGGAGGAAATGCAGGTGCCTAAAACCTAGATGGTCCTTCAGGGAATCTCTGAACCAACCACTGGTTGACCAAGGCTAGAAGGGACCATTGTGATCATCTAGTCTGGCCTCCTGTATAACCCAGGCCATAGAACTTTGCCAAAATTTCTAGAGCATATATTTTAGGAAAAAATCCAATCTTGATTTAAAAGTTGTCAATGATGGAGAATCCATCATGACCCTTAGTAAATTGTTCCAATGCTTAATTATCCTCACTGTTAAAAATGTATGCCTTTTTTCCTGTCTGAATTTGTCTAGCTTCAACTTCTAGCCACTGGATTGTGTTAACCTTTCTCGGCAAGTCTGAGTAGCCTGTTAACACATATTTGTTCCCCATATAGGTATCTGTAGATTGTAATAAAGGTTTAAGATTCTCTTTGTTCAGCTAAATAGATTGAGCTCCTGGAGTCTCACTGTAAGGAATGTTTTCTAGTCCTTTAATTATTCTCGTGGGTCTTCTTTGAATCCTCTCCAATTTCTCAATATTCTTCTTAATTTGTGGACACCAGAACTGGACATGGTATTTCAGCAGTGCTCACACAAGTGCCAAATACAGAAGTAAAATAACCTCTCTACTTTTACTCAAAATTCCCATTTTTGTGTCCTAGCATCAGCTCTTTTGGCCAGCCTTGCACTGGGAGCTCACATTCACATATCCACCATGACCCCCAAATCTTTTTCAGAGTCACTCCTTCCCAGGATAGTGTTCCATTATGTAAGTACAGCCTACATTCCTTGTTCCTAGATGCACACATTTACATTGTCATATGAAAACGCACATTGTTCACTTGCACTCAGCTTACTAAGAGATACAGATTGCTTTGAATCCATGACCTGTCCTCTTAATTATTTACCACTCCCACATTTCTTGTGGCATCTGCAGACTTTATTAGTGATTTTTTTTCAGGTAATTGATAAAAATGCTAAATTGCATAGGGCCAACCACCCTGAATACCCCCACTAGGAACACCTGCTTGATGATGATTCTCTGACAATTACATTTTGAGACCTATCAGTTCGCCAGCTATCAGTTCGCCACTTAATGTGTGTCCTGTTAATTGCATATTGTTCTAGATTTTTAATCAAAATGTTGTGCAGTACCAAGTCAAATGACTTATAGAACATGAAGGTTATCCCATCAACACTATTACTTGTATCAACCAAATTTGTAATCTCATCAAAAAGATATTAAGTTACTTTGATAGGATCTGTTTTCTATAAACCCATGTTGATTGACATTAATTATATTACCCTCCTTTAATTCTTTATCAATTGAGTCCACATCAGCTCTCCATTATTTTGCCTGGGATGGATGTCAGACTGAAAGGCCTATAATTACCTGTGTCATCCCATTTACCCTTTTTAAGTTTGGCACGAGATTAGTTTTTGTTCAGTCTTCTGGAACTTCATACAGATGGGCAGTGCACCAGGGTGCTGATCTGAGTATAAGAGAAACATGAGATTCCACTCCATGACAGGAAAGGGCAAAAGGCTTAGTCCTTGATGGGGTGCTCAGAGAGACCAGTATTGTAATCTGACCCAAAGTACTGAAAATAAAAGCTGCACGAAACAGCTTTAGAATATAAGATATACCAAATATTGACAGGCTAATTTCTTGCTATTCTTTATCCATGTGTAGAGATAGGGTAACTTGATCACTAACAAATCTCCTTTCTGCTGGTTTGCTCCTTAAAACACCACTGTGGAAACTAATGGAATTTTTCCCAGATAACATAATATGCCTATACATGAGTTAAAAGTGTCATCAAGAAGATGGCTGCTCATTATTTACTCTATTCACAATGTTGCATTGCTTAACTAAGTCAGAAGGAACCCAATGAAGGTCAGATCCAACACTTCTTCGAGTGCTGTCCTTGTGGGTGCTCCACTCCAGCCAACGGTGCGTCCTGGCACCATTGATCAGACATCTTTGGTAGCAGTGCCTGGTCGGGCCATGCGTGCACAGCGGCTGTCTCGCAGCATTGCTGGAGTCTGTTCAGAGCGCACATGGCCCGACCCCCTCAGTTCCTTATCAGCCATCCTCAGGGGAAGATGGAGCTCGGGGCAGTGCGGTAGATTCTTCCCCGAGTGATAGAAAAATTAGATACAGTTAACCCAGTTTTACCCTTTACATAAGTTAGTTAATTGTTTAAAAAAAATTCCCCCCCATTCTTCCAAGTTCTTGCTCCCTGTGGAGTGAAAACCCTGCTACATCATTTTGGTCCACCATGACCTCTCTTTAATTCAACATGTCAGGCTCTCCTGGCTTCAAAAGATGCGGCTCCTGCAGAGAAGCCATGCCGCGCTCCGACAGACATTCCCTCTGCGTGAGGTGCCTCGGAGAGATGCACATTCCAGCAAAGTTCGCCCATTGCAACAACCTAAAGGCAAGAGCCCATCGCAACCGGGACCTGCACCTGAAAATGATCCTCATGGAGAAATCTCTCCAACCTGGATCGGAGAAGGACAACCCTAAACCTTCTCCCAAGTGCTCTCCATCCCGGTTGCAATGGACCAAGAGCACAGCTCCACCCTCTTAGGAGAAGAGGAAGCGAACCTCCACCTCGCCGCAGAGGGTACCACATAAGAAGAAACAGTCCCCGGGAAGGTCGTTACCAGTGGTGCCGATGGCCCTAAGGGTCAGTACCTATGACTCTCCCGGCACTAGGCGCACCGCTCACAAAACTAAAGAGTCGAGACATCAAACAACCATGTCTCCTTCTCAGCACCGACATCCTCGGCAGAACCGCCGCCAACCACACATCTGACACACACCTCGGTGGTACCACCACCACCACCGGCACCAACACATCATCTGGCACCAACAGACGGCACCATAATGGAACCACCAGAACCAACGAAGGTGAAATGTAAGACACCTAAACCGCCAGCATCAAATACCAACTTGTCGGTGCTGCACCCACCAGCACCGCAACAATTCTTGACACAGAAAGACATCTCAGTGGTGCCGGTACCAGAATCACCTCTCCTCAGCACCGAGGGATCAACCTTAACCCAGCCAACGTCACCCACAGCACAGTCAGTTTTCATGGATAGTGACAACGATGACCAAGACCTTCACAAAAACCTGTGACTGGGACTTTATGACACAAAGCCCAATCCCATTCCATGGTATGGTCCCCCATGGATGGGTCTCCATATACTGTGCAATGGCCACCATGGGACTCATGGGCAACATATAAAGTCCACTATGCTTGGACCTCCACACCACCCAGGGCACAACTTCGGTCTCCACCGGTATTCCCGTACCAACTACATCGATGGCCACAGAGGACCTACCAGAGGAACCAGAGGAAGAGACCATCCCCAAGATGGTGCCTCAGGAACACAACTCTTCCTCATTCCAGACGAATTCGTCATGCCACCTCCACCCACCCTGACTGATGACTTCAAACAATTCTAAGAGCTGTTTAAATGAATAGCAATCAGCCAGAACATCCCTTCGGAGGAAATTCAAGAGAATCAGCACAAACTCTTGAAAATTCTGCAACCCCCTTCAGCATCAAAAATTGCTCTTCCTATTAACGACACCATCCCAGAGCCTGCAGAAAATGTATGGCAGACCCTGGCCACTGCCCAAAAAACATGCAAGAGGGTGGGCCGCAAATAGTATGTCCCAGCCAAGGGTGTGGACTTCCTCTTTGCCCGCCCACAACCAAATTCCCTTGTGGTAGGAAGCAACAAATCACAGGGCAAAACAATCTCAACACGAGTGCACACCTCAAGATAAGGACCACAAGTCTTAGACCTCCTAGGACGCAAGGTCTATACATCTTCCACACTACAATTCCGGATAGCCAACTATAGTGCCTTGATGGCTAAATACGATTTTGACAACTACTGGAAGCTCTTCAAGCTCTTCTTACCTCAGACATACCAGAGGACAGGAGAGCCCAAATTAAATCTGCTTTGGTTGAGGGACAACTGGTTTCCAGAACAGCCTCACAAGCTTCCCTGGACATGGCCGATACTGCTGCCCGTACTATGGCTACCGAAGTAGTGATGCACAGAGCCTCATACCTACTATCACCCGGAATCCTGAAGGAGCTCCAAATAAAGGTGAAGGACCTGCCCTTCCACAAAAAGAAACTGTTTTCAACAAAAACAGATGACGTCCTACACACAATTAAGGACTATCAGGCTACCCTACGTACATTGGGCATATACACTCCACCCCCCAAAAGAAAGAGGTATCAACCATACCAGAGAACCAGGGTGCCGTAATACACCCACCCACAGTCCAGACCTTATGAGGTAGGAAGAAATCGGAATAGACCACTCAGGCACAGATAGATCCAACCAGACCAGGTGATGTCCCAACCATCGGGAAACAAACCACAATTTTGAAGGCTTGGTCGAGGGTCTGAGCAACCACTCCTTAACACCAGTGCCTACCTGCCCATTTGGCCACTGCCTCTGTCATTTTCACCATGCTTGGGAGCAAATCACACAAGACTGCTGGATCTTGGTGACAGTGTATTTGGGCTATTCCATCCCTTTTACTTTCTGTCCCTGTACCTTACCTGGTTCCCCGTCCCTCTTCAGGGACCATACTTTTGCTAAGCACTATGCCATCATACAGGACACCAGGGCAGATGCCATAGGAGGTCTTAATGTCCTGTCCGTGGCTATGATGCACATAACTCCAAAGTCCCCCCAACCATAGTGGGTACTGCTCTACATTCACCTGGAGTGGAGCACCCACAGGGCCAGCACTCGAAGAAGAAGAGAAACTTGCTCACCTTGTGCAGTAACTGAGGTTCTTTGAGTGTTCTTTGATGTGTGTCCCTGTGGGTGCTCCACTACCCAACCTCCTCCGCTCTACTTTGGAGTTCAAAAAAGAGGACTTTACCTATGGTAGAGAAGGAGCTGAGGGGGTCAGGCTGTGTGCACGGTGAACAGACTCCAACAATGCTGTGAGACAGCAGCTGCGCACGCGTGGCCCTACCAGGCAATGCTATCAAAGATCTCCGATCAACGGCACCGTGACGCACAATCACCTGGAGTGGACCACACACATCTCAAAGAATCTCAGTTACTGCATGAGGTGAGTAACCTTCTCTTCCTACACAGGAGCAATGAAGAAAGTACACAAAAATCCTGATAATTATCTGAAGACTCTATTGGAACACTGGCTTTATAGAGTTCAGTGAGGCTTTTTTAATTAAAAATGAAATAGTTCTTCCTGCTTCATCTTTCAAGATCTTTTTTCTTTTTCTCTTGAACTGTATCCAAGTACTAACACAATTACTTTTACATATAGATTCTCTCCAGGAGTTGGGACAAATTTATGGATGGAAAGAGAGCAGAACAAACCAGTTAGGTCTATTTCCTCTTGTGGTACTCTTCCACAACACCTGTTTCTTTCTGTAAGACATTTTACAAAATTATTTCTGCTCTGATTCTAGCAGTTTATTCTGTGCTCTACTCATTGTGTTGTACATAAATACTGCTTAACTTCCTGATATTGGGGAATTCTTTGTTCCTCTTTTATATCTACCCATGCAGACTTGTGTACGTTGTATCTCTCTGGGTTTTCTCTCTCATTCTCTGCTTTCCCAAAGAACAGATTCCCTGTACTTTCTTTAGCCTTTTTGAATAACCATTATTCTCCAGTCCCTGTGTCTTTATCAGTGCCATATGCTTTATTTTCTCCTTTGCAGTATTATCCATTCCACAATCAGATGTGAAGAGCTGTGAACAGACTTCCAAATGTAGCCTTACTAGCTTCTTGAGCTAAGAATTCCCAGATCTCATAGTTAATAAATTTATATATGCATCTCAGAATGCTATCTGTTTAATTTTAACAGATGTTAACCATTCTGGATCTTACACTTTTATCCACCATGACTCCTAGTTCCTGCTTTGTTTTTAGTAGCACATGGAAACAACATTGGGTGTATGATGCAGCATGGTAAAATTTAAAAAGGTTGCACCACTAGAAAAACTGATTACATTCACATTTGGTAAAAATGGGAAAGTGGAATTAGTTTCTAGTGCTAATTGCAAAATTTATTTTGTGACTCGTGTATCTAAAAAACTAGAATACCTTTGTTTGCCATGAAATGACTAAGACCTTGCTCTATGGGATCACAGAATCATAGAAGATTAGGATTGGAACAGACCATAGGAGTTCATCTTGTCCAACCCCCTGCTCAAAGCAGGACCAACACCAACTAAATCATCCCAGCCAGGGCTTTTCAAGCCGGGCTTTAAAAACCTCTAAGGATGGAGATTCCACCACTTCCCTAGGTAACCCATTCCAGTGCTTCACCACCCTCCTAGCAAAAAGATTTTTTCCTAATATCCAACCTAGACCTCCCCCACTGCAACATGAGACCATTGCTCTTTATCCTGTCATCTGCCACCACTGAAATCAGCTTAGCTTCATCTTCTTTGGAATCCCCCTTCAGGTAGTTGAAGGCTGCTATCAAATCCCCCCTCATTCTTCTCTTCTGCAGACTAAATAAGCCAAGTTCCCTCAGCTTCTCCTCATAAGTCATGTGTTCCAGCCCCCTAATAATTTTCATTGCCCTCCGCTGGACTCTCTCCAATTTGTCTGCATCCTTTCTGTCGTGGGAGGCCCAAAAATGGGATCTGGTCAGCAGCCATTTTGTTCCAGCATTTTGTCAGCATATGAAAGAGAAGGCACACTGCTTTCATTAATCTAAGATGGTAACTATAGACTGAATGTTTAGGGCTTCTCTGGGTGTATGAAAGACTTAAACTCTATGATGCAACATCTCAGATTCCCCCATTGCTAAACAAAATTGTTTTGACCCTTCTGCCACTTCACATCCTGCATCTTTGCCTAGGGCTCTTTGGACAGAGTACAGCTCTATTTCACAGCCAAAAAGACACATAGAAACAGAAGATCCCTGTTACGGAGGATGGGACAAGGATAAGGCAGCTGACATTGATATGAAAAGGTTAAGTTGGCTGAAAGAGAAGTGAATGGATCAGGTCAAGAATATCTCTCTGTGTATAAGAGAGACAGAAATATAAGCCATCATCAATAGTGGTTCCATCGTTCATGCAAACACCACAGCTGTGCGTAGAGACAACAAAGTGGTGTAAGAATGTGTCCCTTTGGTTAACTGTCAGTTGGTGGGGTCAGATATGAAAGTGAATTTAATCAGATAGAAGAGGTCTTCATCTGGAGCCTGGACTCACTGAATGCACACATCTGTCACAAGATTGAACGAGGATTCCAGGTCAGGTTAGCCAAAAAAGGAGCCTTCCTGTATCTGCGAAGGGGCTGTGTTAATTACGTCTTAGATGCAAGCTTCTCTCTGTAGTGATACTGTTGGTAGCGACCCAAGCTAAGTCAGAAAAGCCCCTGGCACTTTTCTGTTTATTCCCTGCTTTGTTTGAATGGTGCACAGTATCATAGTGGGAAATGAGATTCCAATTCAGACATAATTTGAACTATTTATGGATTTTTTATACTTGGTATAATAGGACTATTCGTGGTCTTAAACAAGAGCAGAATCATTCTTTATCTTTCTGTTGTAACTTAGTTATCGTGTGTGTTTGGAGGTTTGGCAAGCAATATATATTGAGATACAGGTTGCTAATTTTTTTGTTGGACAGATGAGCACAGAGCCAGCATTCTGTAGTAAGAAAGCTTGAGTTGGATCATGTTTTCAAGCTTTTCTTTGTATTCATGAATACTAGAAACTTCTTGATCCACTGATTATCTTGAGCTCTGGAAATTTCATTATACATGAACTGTCTGGCAATAAATTGTAATCAGAATGGTTGTTTCCTATACACTAAAGATATCTGTAGACAATCTGATATGATATAGTGAGCGCACTCAGATTTCCTTTTACCTTTTTATTGTTAAATAACTACAGGATTCAAAAGATGACACTATGCCACACTAATTTATACCTAATAGAACACAAAGAGGCTACAGAGACATGAGGGCACTGTGGTCTAGTAAACAGCACATTGCAGCGGGAGTCAGGAGCACTGGGTTCTGTTCCTGATTTTGCTACTGACCAACTGTGTAATCTTGAGAAGTAACTTCTTCTCCTACTCTTTGTTGGGCTTGTCTACTTGGGGGTGGGGGTGGGGCATAGCATAGTTAGTGTGGAATAGCCCCCACGTGGACATTCTTATTCTGCACTTTATGTGGTTTAGGCTAATCCACATCCACCTAAATGACAACAACAGTGCAGAATAAGAATGTCCACATGGAGAGTTAGTGTGGAATAGTGTTACCTATCATCTCTGTGTTCTTTGGGAACCACAGCACAATACCCAGCCTGTCTGACTCACAAAAGATCTTCCCCCCAGCCAGCTTCTGCTTGATCAGGCTGATCAGAATAAAGACTTAAAAAAGCAATGAAAAGGCAGTGGAAGACACACCTAAACATTTCTATGCTTCTAGGTGACTACCTAGACTATTAATCTATAAATCCAGTAGGACATTCAGGACCTGATCCTAAGCCGGTGAAGCCAATAGAATTGACTCCAAATCACTGACTAGAGTTTGGATCAGGCTGTCAAATCAACACATCACAGAAGTCTCAGAAAGGAAGAGGAATTGATTGGAAAGATAATTAAAGTAAAAACTGATGGTGAGGTTGATTCCAACTATGACCAAATGAAGTGACGTATGGTTGAACAGCAGCCCAAATAGCTCTCAGTAAAGCCAAGTTAAGATGATGGTCCTATGCACACCCCACATGAGGTCCCTATAGCAATATGGTCCTCCTCCCATGTCAAGGCCCCACCTCTACTTGGGGTGGCAGCAGGTTTCATAGTAAACATGAAAGGGGCAGTTTACATCTCTTGGAGCTTTTTTGGGATGTCTGCAATCTCAATCAGATGCTACAGTTTGAGTTGAATCATGCTTTCAAGCTTTTCTTTGTATTCATGAATACTAGAAACTTTTTTTAAAAGAAAGCTGAGATTCTTCAAACAAAAGCGGAGGCCTTATGCACAGGCTTATCCATTCAGCATTGTGCCTATTGGATAGAGTTTGGAAGTTGGACTCAGGAGACAAGAGTTCTATTCCCAGCTCTGACACTGGCCTGCTAGGTGACTGAATAAACCAGTTCCCCCACCTTGTGCCTCAGTTTCACCATCTGTAAAATAGGGATAATGATACTGATCTCCTCTGTAAAATGCTTTAAGATCTACTGATTAAAAGTGCTACCAGAGAGGTAGGTATCATCATTGTAAGTACCTGTAGCTTAATCTGGCCCCATCAGAAATTGTATTTTCATTATGGTGTGTCTGGGAGCTCCATGCACTTGGATCCAGCAGGACAGTATTTCAAACTATGTTCGTTGACTATCACTGCTTGCAGAAGAGCATCCTGGAGGTTGCTTGAAAAGTTCACAAGCAATGTTTATTTGGGCTAAACAAGTGCATTACATCTGAAGTGTTTATTTGCATTGAGAATTGTCATTTATTTGCTTCAACGTGTAAGTGATTTGTATGTGTAGGTTTTTCCCTGTTATTCACATATCAAACAGAGAACTGTTAAATTTTAAATGGGGGGGGCACAGTCAGAGAATCACAGCCCCATTAATTTTAAACAAGTAGCGGTAACTAAAGAAGTTTGGGGAATAAAGGTTTCATATGCATAGCGGGTATGGCTTAGTCTAGAGAGCTCTGCAGAATTCCAGTTTTTAATCATGGTGTGCCAGGGACATATAGAAATAAAGACAAGGAAATTGAAGGGGGAAGAAAGTAACTATCACAAATTGAAAATAATAATTATATGATGGTGATAGTGAGCTGTTGGCAACAAGGTTTAATTGGAAACTGTTATTTTACATAATAGGTTTTACCGACCTTGTTTAGTTTAATCAGTCAGCACTAGCTAAAATGACAGCAATAAAGAGCAGCTGTGAGTTTGATCCAATGCCCAGTGAAGTAAATATACTCCCATTGACATCAATAGGTTTTGGATCAGACCCTTTTATGAAGGGTTTTGGATAGGATTTTCTGATTGTTGTTTTCTCATCACACAGTATTAAAACATACATGTCTGTGGGGAAAGGTGTATTATTTGCTTAGCATGCTTCAAGGAGAACAAAGATAATGAAATTAAACCTAAAAATAACTATTTTTTCAGGGTAGAGGTTGCAGCTATTTTCAGCAACAAAGATTTTATTTTGGAAACATCAGTGAGTCAACAGGGATTAATATCCTGCCACATTTGGATGTAAGAGCTATGTATGACTTGCAAAAACGCATGCGAAAAAATTTAATTTCTGCTTCAAAATAACTCAGAGGCAGAAAAACAGGGTATTTGTGAGTTTTTGCCAACAAATTGCTCTAGGCTTGGGACCTTGTTATGAAGTCTGAAGCAAATGTTTATGGTTAAGAAAAAGTTATAAATCCCTGTAATTATGGGTTCATAAAGGAAACCCTGACAGACCCTTAACTACAGCAGTGAGAACAAAAGACACTATAATACATATTAATATATCACCTTAGAAAATATAATTGTGAAGTAATTAGGCATGAGGCTCACTAACTACAACATGTTTTCCATGAGAACAGTGAAAGCAATATTAAGATTAATTTTAAATTAGCTGGAAAACCACTGACAGGGCTCTGCAGTGCAGTAAAATATTGTGTGTTCTTGAAAAGCTTGCTCCATTAGCTCCGAGGCCTTGGACTACATATAGTGACATCTCAAAAGCTGTGCAGGAGGAATGTAAAAATACATCCCACATTGCTGTCTAGCTCTCAGGATTGTCCGTTGGTTAGAGAGAGATCACTTCTTGCAGTAACATGCTATCCATAGCAACATCTCTCTGCAAGGCAGACTTTATCAGAACTCCACAAATCAGACTGGAGTAGTTCCATACAAGTCAATATACAGGATGCAGCCTGAGGAACTGGCCCTCTGTTCATGGAGTATCCAGGACATGGTGTTGCTAAACTTTTTTTTGACAATCTCTTCCTTTCCACTCACCTGATACTTCAGTCACTGTTGTCAGACCCCAGAGCAGTAAAGAAAGATACCTTTCCTAGAATATTACCAATATCTATAATCCAGTTCAGTCTGAATTTGTGTTAGGGTCCTAAAGTGAAATGGATGTAATCTGCAGTACAAATAAGTTGTCATTAGGTAACTTGAAAAGTTTCATCCCTTAGTTGTTTCATTTGGGGAAGGGGAGTGTCATGCAATATGTGCTGTAGTTCCAGTTCGCTTAGGTTTGCGTTCATAAGTTTTGCTTTGGGTGGAGGCTGCTGAGTTTTATGGCGTCTTCCACTGAACAGTGGGAAATTGTGAATAATGAAAAGCATCAATCCTCACAAAAGGTTTATGGACTTTAGCCAGGATTGTGGGAAGCTGGCTCTTTCCTGTTGCTTAGTTACCCCTGAGTGTGAGGGCCTGGACTCCTCACCAGTTACTTCTGTAGAAGTGGCCTTGATAATTTAGTTGTCCTCTAGAGATCAGTAACAGGGACATTAATAGCTTCAAAAGACGAAAGTGCTGAAGGCCAGATTGTGTCTTCCCCCATGCAGGAGCCAGGTACAAGTAGTCCTTATACCCAGAGAGCACATGAACTGGGTGAAGCTAGTATCCCCAGCAATGCTTGCCTTACCAGGTTAGATAAAGAACACAGCAAATCACAGAGCATGTGGTGGGGGAAGTACATGCTGTCTAGCAGCCAAGAGAGTTCCAGAGCGTACTGTGTGAGACACAAGAATTCCCAGTTCTCAGTGGGACAATGGACCACCTGACCACCACAAGGCTTTCTGAAAGCCCTAAAGGGATTAGAGTACATGATATAAGTTTACAAGAATTACTTTCCAAAGGCAGGATTGCTGATTTCAGATAAATGTTGGTATGAGGGCTGCTATCTTGGCAGTCACCAGATCTCAAACTGGGAACCTCCAGAACTAAAAGCTTATGCTTTTACAGGATGAGCTAAAGTACGATTGAGATGGGACTGTAACAGGCTCATACCCTCTGTGGACCAGGCACATAAGGGCACCTGCAATATGCACGGACCAGTGGGTTACATGGTAGACTTTGTCCTGCTAGAAAGAGGATTAGGTAGACTTTTCTTGGAAAATGGTTTTGGATCTTCCTTGAAACCCGTGTGACCAAAAAAAGAAAAGTAAGTTTCAATTTAGAGAGGGTTAAGTGAAGAAGAGATAATTTAAGAATCATTTGTTGTTGGGTTCTATAAGAATCTACAAGTAAACAGGTAACTAATAATCACAGCTAGGCATGGCAGAATTCAATTCCTTTATAATTTCAACAGATGCCAATGTTTATTTTAAGTACTTTTTCCCCCAATTTTTATGAAATTGAATATTCATAGTTGTGGGAAATTATCAGCGGGGAGGGTCAAACAACTATTTAATGAGAGTTGAGATTGAGATTCAAAAGATTAAAGCTTTATAAGCCATTAAAAACAAGGTGTCATCCTCACATGCCAAAATATACCAAGTAAATTGCCTTAAATCAACAAGCCATACTGCTAGCCTATTTGTAACAAGCCTAATTCAAAACTCTAAATCACTGGAATTTGTTTCATCATCTGTACATTTCAATTATTGATGGAAATATGTTTTCATCAGTTTGCATGTTTACTGTGAAATCAATGCTTACTGACATTTAGCTGTCTTATCCTTCCAAGCCTAAGCATGGTTCATAATCACCTCTAACACATACTAGTCATGTCTGTACCATCCTCTTAACATCTACAGATTACTTATTAGCCCTTTATCAGCTATTTATAAATGGAAGCTTAATATAAGGTGTGACTACATGTGCTTGTTTTGTTGATGACTTCCTCGTCCACGTTTTGTTCCCCTTTTTATTTTCAGAGAGAACTGTGATGTGCTCCAGATTGGAAGCAAAGTAAGGATGAATTCCAATCTTCAACATGGAACAAACCAATTTCCCCAGTGGGAAATATCTGAAACCTTTCACAAGTTATGGCTTAGCCAAACATTCTTACATTCACAGTGAGAAAAGAAACACACACAAGAGGAATATATCTTTTATGTTTAAGACCTTCTGGGCTTATTTAGTCTGCAGAAGAGAAGAGTGAGGGGGGATTTGATAGCAGCCTTCAAATACCTGAAGAGGGATTCCAAAGAGGATGAAGCTCGACTGTTGTCAGTGGTGGCGGATGACAGAACAGAGAGCAAATGGTCTTAAATTGCAGTGGGGGAGGTCTAGGTTGGATATTAGGAAAAACTATTTCACTAGGAGGGTGGTGAAACACTGGAATGCATTACCTAGGGAGGTGGTGGAATCTCCTTCCTGAGAGGGCTGGGGCACATGACTTATGAGGAGAGGCTGAGGGAACTTGGCTTATTTAGTCTGCAGAAGAGAAGAATGAGGGGGGATTTGATAGCAGCCTTCAACTACCTGAAGGGGGGTTCCAAAGAGGATGAAGCTAAGCTGATTTCATTGGTGGCAGATGACAGGATAAAGAGCAATGGTCTCAAGTTGCAGTGGGGGAGATTTAGGTTGGATATTAGGAAAAACTTTTTCACTAGGAGGGTGGTGAAACACTGGAATGTGTTACCTAGGGAGGTGATGGAATCTCCATCCTTAGAGTTTTTTGAAGCCTGGCTTGACAAAGCCCTGGCTGGGATGATTTAGTTGGGGTTCATCCTGCTCTGAGCAGGGGTTTGGACTAGATGACCTCCTGAGGTCTCTTCTAACCATAATCTTCTATGATTCTATCATCCTATATTACTTTTTAAGAAGTGTGATGCTGTAATTAAATCTTTATAAGAATTCAAAAGCAAATATATATATATATATACACACACACACACACAACATAGTGTATAACCTACAAATTGTCACTCACAGAGAGAACTTACTCTAACAATCTCGATTATGGTGGGTGTTTTTGTTTTTGCTTCTGACCTCTTACTCCACCCTATCTTTATGACCTGTAATTACAGTAGTGAACTACCTCAAGCAGCCATCCAAATCTGGATTGATGTTGAATATCTTCTTTTTAAAATTGGAAAGATGTTTTGTGGTTGGCTGTTTTGTTGACTGAGGGTACCCTATGAAGCCATGACTTTCACCTATAACAGGTATCCACTGGGAAGACTGGTAGGGCAAGCAAACTGCTATTTCTATGTTAATCAAATGACTCCCTCTGGGTTGACAGCTCCTGGCAGATAGGCTAAAAGAAAGATCTCTGCTGAATGGTGGCAGACACCTCTGGGCAAGTCAGCTGAGAGAGGCTTTAAGGAAGGTGGTTTCATAACAGACATATTTCCCTCCAGCCAAACAATGGCAGAAAGTGACAGGACTGGACAAAAAAAGTCACTTTTTTGAAGAAAAATAAATTGGAAGTTGGTCTGCTAAGGCCATAAAGCTCATTCTAAAAAGTGCAGAATACCTTCAATTCCCACTGAGATAAATAAGAATTGAAATGATCCAGTTGCTTACACGCAGCACCTTGAAAGACAGGAAACCATGAAACCAGCAGATGCATACAACAACAAAAAAGCCACCTTATTCTAGCTTTTAGTTAGCCCAATTAAGGTAAAAAATTACATTTTCCTGTTGTTTCTGGAGTAAAGATCCAGGAAAGGAAGGGGTCTTGGGACCCAGATCCTGAAAGGTATTTAGGTGCATAACTCTTACTAAAATCAATGAGAAATAAGCATCTAAATATTTTTGAGGATCTGGGCCTTAGTTCCTCTTCAGTTAAAGCTAAATATTATATTATTTAGTACAGGAACTATAAAATTGTCTTCAGTTGAAGATTCATCAACATTTTCAATTGTTAAAAATTCCAAGTTGTTTCCATTTCACAGAGTTACAAAATAGACTCATTGTCTTCCCCTCCTCCCCACCAGTTTTTTGTTCAAATCACTCCTGTATTATTTGTTTCCTGAAAACATGATTTTAGATAAATGAAACATTTATATAGCCATTTTATAACTGTTTCAATATATTTTCTATAGAAATATTGGTAAAAAGTGTGATGAAGAGTTTCAAAAAGTCATCTTAACAAAGTTTGTTTTTGGGAAAAGACCATCGTTGAAAGGGGACAAAAAAATCACCTTTGTTTAGAAAATTTCTGACCAGCTCTCATCTATTTCTCAGCAGGATACTTCAGGAGTCCTGCTACATCAGAAAGGCCATACATGTGACCGTTGCCTTGTTCCTAGTGAGCAGTTGGCCATTAAACCGATTGTAACAGACAATTAGCAAACCTAGCAATTTTTGCACACAGCACTGAAATTAAATTCTGTGTCTGTTCACATCTCAATCCTCACCTGAATTCTATTGGCAGAGTTGCAGACAAGAGTTTCCACACCTGCTTATAATATGCCACTGTTCCTTCACTTTCACAGGTACCATAGTCATGTGCAGATAGACAAACTGACCCCACAGCATGCTATGCAAAGACAGGCCAAGAGGAACTTCTGATTCATTTCATTAGGATGAAAGTAATGAACTGAGTTCATAGAATATCAGGGTTGGAAGGGACCTCAGGAGGTCATCTAGTCCAACCCCCTGCTCAAAGCAGGACCAATCCCCAATTTTTGCCCCAGATCCCTGATCCCTAAATGGCCCCCTCAAGGATTGAATTCACAACCCTGGGTTTAGCAGGCCAATGCTCAAACCACTGAGCTATCCCTCCTCCCCAAATATTAGGCCCATGCAGAGCGGCAATGTTTATGTTTTCATCTGAAAATAGGCTGCATGAAACTCAGTTTATCTACCGAAAGAGGCTTAATCAACTGCTGAGATTTGATTTAGTAATTTTACAGAGTGCAAGTATTCCAGACTTGCTGCTGGCGTCCCATATGGAACTTCTGGTGTGTTTGGCCAAGCATTCCCCTGAGTGGTGAGCAGGCTGTCAACCTGGCTGCCATCTTTCACTGCATAGTTATTATAGTGCTCTACGTACTGATCCAGTGCCTGCACCCAACTGCATCTTTTGGCTTTCAGCAACAGCAGGATTGGGTCAGTGGGGCTAATTCAAAGCCTATTGAATCAATGGAAACACTCTCTTGGACTTCAATGGATTTTGGATTCATAGTGCTTTCATATTCTTTGGAATTAAGACTCCTCAATAAGTGTCAAGTTAAATATTTTTGGACATTACCCTTAAAATAAATGTAATAAGCAGGTGCCACGTTTCGATTTCTTTTCTTGTATGCAAACCCAATTAGGTGGTTGGAGAGTTACTCAATGATCAGTGAAGAGTTACTTAATCTTTAGGTTTGTCTTTAGACATGGACTCTATTGTGGCACTTTGAAAGGACATGGGATTTTGTCTGAAGAGTTATTTCAAGAATTAATTAGTCTGAGGACTATTGGAGGTGGTTGAAACCCTAGAGTGTAATAAATTTACTGAACTGAGGTACTCATAATAAACTTCCACAGTTCATTATTTGAAATAACGCATTATCTGAAAGAGTAAAGATAAAAAGGCCAAAAGATAAAGTTGCTGTCTCATTTTACATTAAATTTGCAGGCAGGGGAAGTCTAATGATTTCCACAGGAGATGGTATGAAGTGTTCCCATAGAGGTTCAGTCATCCATATGCCTGGCTATTCTTCCAGCCTCTGAACAGGAAGAGGTAATCTTCATTACCAACCTCTGGACTAGAACAGTACCATGCTTCTTAAAGTGTTGATCACAGTGGGGCCAATCCCAAGGTGCCTTACATGAGTCTAAAAATCATAAGCAGTTTGAGAGTTTTATTTCTCACCATAAGTTGTGTGGGAAAGCATATGGGCAAAACAGCTGATAGAGAATTTACAACAGAGGGCTAATCCCACACCTGACACATTGATTTGCAACAACTGATGATCTGGCACCTAATTTTGGAGGGGTGAGGAAAAGCAGGAGAGGC
This sequence comes from Eretmochelys imbricata, assembly GCF_965152235.1. Classification (NCBI taxonomy): domain Eukaryota; kingdom Metazoa; phylum Chordata; order Testudines; family Cheloniidae; genus Eretmochelys; species Eretmochelys imbricata. The sequence goes on from NC_135576.1 coordinate 123,458,232, forward strand.
CTTGTGCAGGGGGTCTGCACATCCCATGTATGACAGTGACTCCCACCTAAGGATGATGAGAAGCACCCTATAGAAGCGGGAAATTCTGGTGGGCCAGGGATTTGGCCAGCACAACATGGTCTTAACTGAGTCCAAGAGGGAGCAATGGAACATATCCATTATTCCATCCACATCTTATTGTAGACAAGTGCTGCTCTCTTGTATGGGTGCCCTACAACATACTTTCAGTGTGGTGGATCAGGATTCTGTCCCCCAGCTCTATGAGTACAGGCTTTATTTGGTCTCGTACTCTGCTTTCCTATCAGTGGGCTCCAACTCTGGAACAATATTTCAGACTCAGATAAACAGCCAGTGCTTAACGTGGAAGACTGGAGGCACAAAGGGGTATAGGGTAGAGACCTCAATATTGATGCAAAAATTATAAGAAAAAATGTTATAACAAGTCCATTATTAGATTGTAACAAACTTGTTTGTGTCTCTAGTGCAGGGATCAGCAACCTTTGGCACGCAGCTCATCAGGGAAATCCGCTGGCAGGATGGAACAGTTTGTTTACCTGCAGCATCCACAGGTTCGGCCGATTGCAGCTCCCACTGGCCACGGTTTGCCGTTCCAGGCCAATGGGGGCTGCAAGAAGCGGCGGCCAGCACATCCCTCGGCCCATGCCGCTTCCCACAGCCCCCATTGGCCAGGGACAGTGAACCGCAGCCAGTGGGAGCTGCAATCGGCCGAACCTGCGGACGCTGCAGGTAAACAAATCGGCCCGGCCCACCAGGGGATTTCCCTGTTGGGCCACGTGCCAAAGGTTGCCAATCCCTGAGCTAGTGAATATTAAGATATAGTTACAAGTATGGTATAGCTAGGATGCTTAAAAATATAATACCATATTATATAGCAGAGCGTTAAAGCTAATCACATGGGCAAAGTAAGTATATTAATTATTAACTAGACCAGGCCTATCAGTCCTTAAATTAGTTTGCCTGTTCAAACTGTTTTAAAGTATCTAATAAAACTGAATTCACAATAATTTTGGGACCCAATATACTTTGGTTTTAATTTACCACAAAAAGAACACCCCACAAGCAGTTCATTCTTATAGATGTCTCTGCTAAAAGCTCTCCAGAGAGACATACAGAAGAGAATGTCATGGAAGTAACCAGTTTATCATTTATGTTCATGCATTTGCGTTGTTTTGGTCAACATTTTCTTTAGTATCCCTGGTTAATAACTGTGAGGACTTTGCTTGGTCTTAATCATAGTACCCCTAAGGCACATAAAAGAACCCCTGTAATTAAAGTTGTGAGTCACCCGCCGATTCAGAAGGGCTGGCCTACCATTTCTTGTTTCTGTAAACTAAAGATTTTAGTAATATAAAAAATAAAACTACTTGGCATCTAACCATTTAAATTACCCCTTTTTATCCTACGTGGGCGAAACCATAAAAAAATAAAAATCCAGCTGGGTTTAAGCCTTTAAGCACTCTTTTATCAAAGCTGCTACTCTCAGATTCTCGTAAGCCTCCCACTTCAAACACTGAACACAGTGTACTCTTAATGGGGGTGCGGGGAGAGGGGATTAAAAATCAGCCCTAGAAATGCTAGATGACTATTCCCTTTGGTCTGCAAAACTAAGGCCTGATTCAGTGGAGAGAGACTCCGATTGGTTTCAACGGGCATTACATCAGGCCTCAAGACAGGCAGATGTGCAAAGACAAGGTTTAAACAGTGCACTACCGGAGACGCTGAAGAGTAGACTAGAGAAAACAATAGAAGTCATGGTAGAGATAACAAGCCTTCATTGGTAGGGAAGTAGACTAGAAGACCTAATGTGCATCTTTCCATAATAGGTCTGAATCTTTATTATTAAATTTTCAATGTTGTTTTTTTCCTCAAGTCAGGAAGGAAATATAAAAGACTAGCTCTTGGTGTTTGTTTTAGCATTTCCGTGTTCATATGGAACCAAGAGGCATAGGGGAAGAGAATTAACAAAAAAACAAACAAAAAAACCTTTAAAACTTCAAAAATATTTGTTTTGAGGGAGGAGGTAAGGTTCAAGACAGTTCTCATTTTTATGAACTGTCCTGTGTCTCCGTATTAAATCCCATTGCCCTCCTGGTTACCTTTGGCCTATCCACAGATGTGACCTATTTATTCCAGCTGGGGGTCTGACCCCAAACTTTCAAAAATGGCTCTGCAGGTCTCACACAAAAGGAGGGGTATCACACAGCTGTCCCCCTCCCCCCAGACATCTCTGTTTTGTACTCTGAATGATAAATCATGCATCCATATGTACTTTGTTTAAATGGAAAGCTCTGTGGGCTTATATAGTTTGGGAGGCTGAAAGACAATCATTGAGATGTTTGTGCTAACTCAGGATGGGAAAAAAAGTCAGTGAATGAAGCTTTTGTTTCTTAAATTAAAGTTCAGGAATTAATCCACCCCCTGAGGCACCATAAAGCCAGTCATTTCTTCAGGTAGCACCATCTCCCCCAATGGTTTCAACTAAAGCCTAAGCTCCTAGTGAGATTCATTAGAAGCAGTGCCATCTAAAACAGAGAAGCTGCAGATTGCTTTATTGGCATCACTAACTGCTCAAATTAAAAGTCTTTTCAACCACATATTAAACAGGGAAATGCGCATTAAACAGGAACTGCGCCTGAGTGGATATTTTGCACTGTGGAATACATAACCTTTAATTGGGATAGGGGTTTTCAAAATAAGTAATTGGATGCAATATTACATTATATAATGTGGTTTTAATGACCACGGAGCTGAAAATGTTCAGAAAAATAAACAAGTACTTATGTTCATTTGAGATGTAAAGACCTTTGTTCCCCAGGGATGGTTTCTTTTGCAGAGAAATAACAGTAGATCACTGCTCCTGGAATTATGATCAATATGGAAATGGAAAGTATCCCAATTTACATTACAGGGTACTGCAGCTAGATTGAAGGTCATAGCATTTGGACATTACTTTTTGTTTGATCACTGAGACAGAATTCAGACAACCTTAACATTGTACATCTTTCTACTTGGAAATACAAATACATTCTTATCCAACAGATCTGCTCCTCATTTATTCAAGGGCCATGCCTGTGACTCCAGGCACCCCTGCATCACCCCATAGACACTACTGCAGTAATATTGGTTCCAAATATGCCTTGTGGGGTATCATTTGAAAGCCAATAACACACTGGTCAATATTGTGAAATACATGTAACAACGTTGTGTGTGAAATTATAAATTCTCTGTGTAACATTACTAGAACATGTTTAAGACCAGACAACTTAACCTAGGGAAAGGTAATAAACTAGAAAAAGAAATACGGGTTTACCTTACCTTACATATTAGCAGTAACAAAGCCACTGAGCTAGACCAGCTGACATTGGTCATGCAACCCAGAGACAGAATTCCCCAGGAGGCCTTCCTAAGTATTAGGACAGAATTCCTTTGGGAATATCAGGGACAGAGAGAGACACTCTATTTTGATCCTTCCCTTTAAGGAGATAAAGAAACTAAGTAATTGGATTTATGTGATGGTCCTGGCCAGTGAAAAATGTGGAAAGATGATTGGGGTGAGAGAAACCATCCTGAAAAAAAGACTATCTTACTATACCCTGTTTTAGCCTTCTAAATGTTTTCACTTTTATTTGCTTGTAACCATCTCAACTTTTATCACTTAATCCATGGTCTTTTGTTAATAATCGCATTTTGCTTTCACTACAAATGATCAGTATTGTGTGAATTCAGTAAAGTATTTGCTTCTAGTAAGCTAACAAGTTGACGTGTACTGTCTCTGTAAAGGCAGCAAACATAATACTTTCCCTGTGAGGGCCCAGTAAGAGGGACTGGTTTCTGCACAAGAATGATTTGGGGGTGAATTCGGAGCTGGAAGGGTCCTAAGGTCAGTCTACAAGAAATAACATAAGTTAGGCAAAGCCAGGGGGAGGCATGTGGGCTGCTGGCAGGGAGTTATAGTTCTAATCCAAAGCTACACAGCCACAAGATATCCAGGGTTACAAGGTAGACATTGATTGAACACTTTACTGGCCTGCGTGAACTGCAAGATGTCATATCTCATTTTAGTGAAAAATGAGGTTTTTATGCTCCAGAATCACAACTCAGAGAGTGAGTTGCATTCTATTTCTTGTGCAGCAGTACAATCAGATATTAAGGACATGAGAGGAGAGGGAATCCAGCTCACTCTATCAGCTCCAGTTGCTCTGCAATTGTCCCTAAAGTGGACAGGAGTCTCACCAACCAAGAGGAACAGGCCAAGGTTCCTTCAGAGGAAAGGTGTTTTTTTATAGTCACTTTTCAGAGCAGCCTTGCACTTTAATGGCAAGTTAGAACAGATTTCAGAGTAACAGACGTGTTAGTCTGTATTCGCAAAAAGAAAAGGAGTACTTGTGGCACCTTAGAGACTAACCAATTTATTTGAGCATAAGCTTTCGTGAACTACAGCTCACTTCATCGGATGCATACTGTGGAAACTGCAGAAGACATTATATACACAGAGACCATAAAACAATACCTACTCCCACCCCACTCTCCTGCTGGTAATAGCTTATCTAAAGTGATCACTCTCCTTACAATGTGCATGATAATCAAGTTGGGCCATTTCCAGCACAAATCCAGGTTTTCTCACCCTCCCCCACACACAAACCCACTCTCCTGCTGGTAATAGCTTATCTAAAGTGATCACTCTCCTTACAATGTGTATGATAATCAAGGTGGGCCATTTCCAGCACAAATCCAGGGTTTAACAAGAACGTCTGGGGGGGGGGGTAGGAAAAAACAAGGGGAAATAGGTTACCTTGCATAATGACTTAGCCATTCCCAGTCTCTACTCAAGCCTAAGTTAATTGTATCCAATTTGCAAATGAATTCCCATTCAACAGTTTCTTGCTGGAGTCTGGATTTGAAGTTTTTTTGTTGTAATATAGCAACTTTCATATCTCTAATCGCGTGACCAGAGAGATTGAAGTGTTCTCCGACTGGTTTATGAATGTTATAATTCTTGGCATCTGATTTGTGTCCATTTATTCCTATACGTAGAGACTGTCCAGTTTGACCAATGTACATGGCAGAGGGGCATTGCTGGCACATGATGGCATATATCACATTGGTAGATGTGCAGGTGAACAAGCCTCTGATAGTGTGGCTGATGTTATTAGGCCCTGTGATGGTGTCCCCTGAATAGATATGTGGGCACAGTTGGCAACGGGCTTTGTTGCAAGGATAGGTTCCTGGGTTAGTGGTTCTGTTGTGTGGTATGTGGTTGCTGGTGAGTATTTGCTTCAGGTTGGGGGGCTGTCTGTAGGCAAGGACTGGCCTGTCTCCCAAGATTTGTGAGAGTGTTGGGTCATCCTTCAGGATAGGCTGTAGATCCTTAATAATGCGTTGGAGGGGTTTTAGTTGGGGGCTGAAGGTGACGGCTAGTGGCATTCTGTTATTTTCTTTGTTAGGCCTGTCCTGTAGTAGGTGACTTCTGGAAACTCTTCTGGCTCTATCAATCTGTTTCTTCACTTCCGCAGGTGGGTACTGTAGTTGTAAGAATGCTTGATAGAGATCTTGTAGGTGTTTGTCTCTGTCTGAGGGGTTGGAGCAAATGCGGTTGTATCGTAGAGCTTGGCTGTAGACGATGGAACGTGTGGTGTGGTCAGGGTGAAAGCTGGAGGCATGTAGGTAGGAATAGCGGTCAGTAGGTTTCCAGTATAGGGTGGTGTTTATGTGACCATCATTTATTAGCACTGTAGTGTCCAGGAAGTGGATCTCTTGTGTGGACTGGACCAGGCTGAGGTTGATGGTGGGATGGAAATTGTTGAAATCATGGTGGAATTCCTCAAGGGCTTCTTTTCCATGGATCCTAACTTGTACAGATACAGACAGACATCATCTTCCTTTCCAAATGCAAACAGATGGACATCGTACCAAAAGGACTGAAGGTAAAAAATCCATTACAATCTACATACCACACAGACTATGCTGACAGCTTGTGCCACACGCTCTCAAAGAAACTGCGGAATCACCTGATCAACATCCTCTACAGCAAACAGGGAAAGATTAAGAATGAGCTCTCAAAAATGGATACTCTCATAAAAAAACAACCTTCCACACAAACTTCCTCGTGGCTGGACTTTACTAAAACTAGACAAGCCATTTACAACACACACTTTGCTTCTCTACAAAAGAAAAAGGACACTAAACTTTCTAAACTATTACATGCCACAAGGGACCACAGCAATGGTTCCCTCAACCTACCCAGCAATATTGTTAACCTATCCAACTATACTCTCAGCCCAGCAGAAGCAGCTGTCCTGTCTCGGGGCCTCTCCTTCTGCCCCTCCACCCCCACGAACATGATTCAGTTCTGTGTTGACCTAGAATCCTATTTTCGATGTCTCCGTCTCAAGGAATATTTCCAACATACCTCTGAACAACATACTAACCCACAGAGACCTCCCTACCAACACTACAAAAAGAAGGATTCTAGGTGGACTCCTCCTGAAGGTCGAAACAGCAGACTGGACTTCTACATAGAGTGCTTCCGCCAACGTGAACGCGCTGAAATTGTGGAAAAGCAGCATCACTTGCCCCATAACCTCAGCCGTGCGGAACACAATGCCATCCACAGCCTCAGAAACAACTCTGACATCATAATCAAAAAGGCTGACAAAGAAGGTGCTGTTGTCATCATGAATAGGTCGGAATATGAACAAGAGGCTGTTCGGCAGCTCTCCAACACCACTTTCTACAAGCCATTACCCTCTGATCCCACTGAGAGTTACCAAAAGAAACTACAGCATTTGCCCAAGAAACTCCCTGAAAAAGCACAAGATCAAATCCGCACAGACACACCCCTGGAACCCCGGCCTGGGATATTCTATCTACTACCCAAGATCCATAAACCTGGAAATCCTGGGCGCCCCATCATCTCAGGCATTGGCACCCTGACAGCAGGATTGTCTGGCTATGTAGACTCCCTCCTCAGGCCCTACGCTACCAGCACTCCCAGCTACCTTCAAGACACCACTGACTTCCTGAGGAAACTACAATCCATCGGTGATCTTCCTGATAACACCATCCTGGTCACTATGGATGTAGAAGCCCTCTACACCAACATTCCACACAAAGATGGACTACAAGCCGTCAAGAACACTATCCCCAATAATGTCACGGCTAACCTGGTGGCTGAACTTTGTGACTTTGTCCTTACCCATAACTATTTTACATTTGGGGACAATGTATACCTTCAGATCAGCGGCACTGCTATGGGTACCCGCATGGCCCCACAGTATGCCAACATTTTTATGGCTGACTTAGAACAACGCTTCCTCAGCTCCCGTCCCCTAACACCCCTACTCTACTTGCGCTATATTGATGACATCTACATCATCTGGACCCATGGAAAAGAAGCCCTTGAGGAATTCCACCATGATTTCAACAATTTCCATCCCACCATCAACCTCAGCCTGGTCCAGTCCACACAAGAGATCCACTTTCTGGACACTACAGTGCTAATAAACGATGGTCACATAAACACCACCCTATACCGGAAACCTACTGACCGCTATTCCTACCTACATGCCTCCAGCTTTCACCCTGACCACACCACACGATCCATCATCTACAGTCAAGCTCTACGATACAACCGCATTTGCTCCAACCCCTCAGACAGAGACAAACACCTACAAGATCTCTATCAAGCATTCTTACAACTACAATACCCACCTGCGGAAGTGAAGAAACAGATTGATAGAGCCAGAAGAGTTCCCAGAAGTCACCTACTACAGGACAGGCCTAACAAAGAAAATAACAGAATGCCACTAGCCGTCACCTTCAGCCCCCAACTAAAACCCCTCCAACGCATTATTAAGGATCTACAACCTATCCTGAAGGATGACCCAACACTCTCACAAATCTTGGGAGACAGGCCAGTCCTTGCCTACAGACAGCCCCCCAACCTGAAGCAAATACTCACCAGCAACCACATACCACACAACAGAACCACTAACCCAGGAACCTATCCTTGCAACAAAGCCCGTTGCCAACTGTGCCCACATATCTATTCAGGGGACACCATCACAGGGCCTAATAACATCAGCCACACTATCAGAGGCTTGTTCACCTGCACATCCACCAATGTGATATATGCCATCATGTGCCAGCAATGCCCCTCTGCCATGTACATTGGTCAAACTGGACAGTCTCTACGTAAAAGAATAAATGGACACAAATCAGATGCCAAGAATTATAACATTCATAAACCAGTCGGAGAACACTTCAATCTCTCTGGTCACGCGATTAGAGATATGAAAGTTGCTATATTACAACAAAAAAACTTCAAATCCAGACTCCAGCAAGAAACTGTTGAATGGGAATTCATTTGCAAATTGGATACAATTAACTTAGGCTTGAGTAGAGACTGGGAATGGCTAAGTCATTATGCAAGGTAACCTATTTCCCCTTGTTTTTTCCTACCCCCCCCCCCCCAGACGTTCTTGTTAAACCCTGGATTTGTGCTGGAAATGGCCCACCTTGATTATCATACACATTGTAAGGAGAGTGATCACTTTAGATAAGCTATTACCAGCAGGAGAGTGGGGTGGGAGGAGGTATTTTTTCATGCTTTGTGTGTATATAAAAAGATCTTCTACACTTTCCACAGTATGCATCCGATGAAGTGAGCTGTAGCTCACGAAAGCTCATGCTCAAATAAATTGGTTAGTCTCTAAGGTGCCACAAGTCCTCCTTTTCTTTTAGTTAGAACAGAGTTCTTCTGGATCACTGCCCTGTACTTATCTCTGAACAATGCAATTTGGAAAGGTGAATTGCTGAGTATGTTAGCTGGGAGATAAGTTTGAAGTATATCATTCCTCCTGAATGTGCCTGTGTTCGTCTTGACAATGGCAGCCACACGAGTCTTGCCTTTGTCTTGCACCATGACAAGTGTTGGGCCGCCTTTGACCATCTCGTTTTACCCTCACCCAGACACTAAGGTCCGCTGGCAGCATTCTTTCAAAGGGGAAAACCGGATGCATTGTTTCTTTTGTCATCCTGTTTCAAATGTGGCTATTGTGTCTGAAGTTGGTCATATAGAGAACAAACAGCATCCATGGCTGTCAACTGCCTCCCCATCCCTCCCCCATTAACTGTGGACGATGACAGTTGCAGTTTCCCCTACAATAGACTAAATCTAGATCTGGTTCATCTCATGCCACATCCTGAAACAACTAGGAACTGAGTGATTGCCAGGGCACTCAGTGAGCAGGGAGAGAAGGGAACAGGCACAATGCAGGGTAGGTAGAGCTAAGAGGAGTCACTGATTCCCATTCTCCTTAGGAGCCCAACATAGGAGGATTTCAGAGGATTCAGCAGGAGTCCATGCAACCTCTACGTGATATGCTGCTGAACCAAGACAGAGTGAAGAGAGTTCCTCCTACAGGCCTGGCAGCGTAACAGCAACCACATGCTTATGCACCATACGCAGCTGTAGCTTTGGATATATGCAGTTCACGTTAAAGTTATATAGATAGTCACAAAAAGTAGAAAAATTATAATATATATAGAAAGTCAGATTCTGTAGAATTGATGACATTGGCCCTACTTGCACTGGAAAGCTTCTTACTAGCCCTGGGCAACTCAGATTACGCAATGCCGAAAAGTATCTTAAAGGCACCAATTTCACAAGAAATTCGATGTATTTTTTCAGCATATTTTTGCTTCAGATTGTCATGGCTAAAGAGGAAAAACTTCAAGTCTTTATCATGAAAGTCTTCACAAAGATAAATCCTGCCTAAAGGCTTATTACCAAGGGCCTGGCACATCAGCACAGAATGGTAGAGATATTATTGTTGGCTTGATCATCGTAGGAAAATTAAAGTGACCATGTCAATACGCATGTATCCTTTGAATTTATGTAACTGCATAGACTTTATTTTCCACTGCATGCATCTGATGAAGTGGGTTTTAGCCCACAAAAGCTTATGCTCAAATAAATTTGTTAGTCTCTAAGGTGCCTCAAGTACTCCCCGTTCTTTTTGCTGATACAGACTAACATGGCTGCTATTCTGAATATCTAGTGGAAAAGCCTTGCACAAACAGGACACTTTCTCCCAACACATTCTCTGCTCCCACAGCTTTGCTGGCACTATGCAAGCAGAATAAGACACCACTACAGCAAAGGTCCCCATTACCATCTTCCTGATGTTTGACAAAGAGGTTGTGTCTTGAGAAATGCTTTATATACTTACAACCTTGATTTATGGAACAATCAGTAACTGTGTCAATGCCCTTGTTAAACTATTCTGGTTGATTCACCAAATCCCTGTGATGTATTATCAGGTTTAGAAATGGGCTCAGAATCTAGTAGCTCCACCCAAATTGCTTCTAAAACAGAGGCAAGATGTTGGTGAATGAAATGGTGAAAAGGAGCTGGCAGATGAGCTGAATATGCTTGCTAATTTCATGTGTATGTTGCTAATGATTTTGGTCCATCAAAAATGGCCATGATATATGATTTCCTGCTTAAGCCATGCAAGTGTTAAGAAGACACAATGTGCTGAAAATTGAAGTTTTAAACTGTAAATATTGGGGATAACGAGAGCAAGAACCATCTGTTTCCTGACTTTCTGAAGCCACATAATCCACTAGTTGCTGCAGCATTGTGCTGCAGGATTTAAAGTTCTACATTTAAAATATGACAGGTTTCAGAGTAACAGCCGTGTTAGTCTGTATTCGCAAAAAGAAAAGGAGTATTTGTGGCACCTTAGAGACTAACCAATTTATTTGAGCATAAGCTTTTGTGAGCTATGGCTCACTTCATCGGATGCATACTGTGGAAAGTACAGAAGATCTTTTTATACATACAAACCATGAAAAAATGGGTGTTTACCACTACAAAAGATTTTCTCTCCCCCCACCCCACTCTCCTGCTGTTAATATCTTATCTAAAGTGATCACTCTCCTTACAACGTGTATGATAATCAAGGTGGGCCATTTCCAGCACGAATCCAGGTTTTCTCACCACCCCCCACAAACCCACTCTCCTGTTGGAATAGCTTATCTAAAGTGATCACTCTCCTTACAATGTGTATGATGATCACTCTCCTTACAATGTGTATGATAATCAAGGTGGGCCATTTCCAGCACAAATCCAGGGTTTAACAAGAACGTCTTGTTTTTTCCTAACCCCCTCCCCCGACCTTGTTTTTTCCCACCCCCCAGACGTTCTTGTTAAACCCTGGATTTGTGCTGGAAATGGCCCACCTTGATCATCATACACATTGTAAGGAGAGTGACCACTTTAGATAAGCTATTACCAGCAGGAGAGTGGGGTGGGGGGAGAGAAAACCTTTTGTAGTGGTAAACACCCATTTTTTCATGATTTGTGTGTATAAAAAGATCTTCCGTACTTTCCACAGTATGCATCCGATGAAGTGAGCTGTAGCTCACGAAAGCTTATGCTCAAATACATTGGTTGGTCTCTAAGGTGCCACAAGTACTCCTTTTCTTTTTACATTTAAAATATGTAGCCCTATAAACTTAACAGTTAAAATGGCCAATCCTATGCATTTTAACAGAAGCAGTTGGTTAATGTTCTTCTTCCACATCTGGCAACGTTCAGACTTGCAACATTATTCTATCTGGTGCAGCATTTAGTCATTCACCAGCATAAGCATGTCCAGCAGTGAAAGCACAGCAAAGGTGTGGAATGGGCTGACTGGAATGTACCTTATGCAAAATGTCAGGGTGTGACCACTCAGCAGCTCCTTCACGAATTAGAGTAGGAAGAGAGCAGCTGAGGTGCAGTAAAGGGGCCAGGGTATGGGCAGCCTGACCAAGGGGTTAGCATCAGGCACAGACTAAGATGACATTTACCAGGAACCAGGCCAGATTGGAACACCAGAAGATCACAATGGACAGACAAATCAAGTGCAGGTATCAAGAATCAGTTACCAAGATTCAGGATTCAAGGTGGTTAGATTCAGGTAGCAGGACTGGAAAACAGGATCAGAAGGCAGGTAAACACCACACCAGCTGTCCACAACATGGTGAAACCCAATCATACAAATTATTTCCAGTTTCCTCTTCTGACTTAAATAGGGGCTTCAGCCCAGTCAGGAGCCTTGGAGCTCTGCCAGTCAGAGTGTAGGGGCAGGACTTGAGCCGCCGGTTAGGTTTCATGGATCCCAGTCCCAGCTACTGTTTGTGAACTGTTGGGTGGAGAATCAGAAAGTGATAAGTAGCACAATCCCATGGAGCTGGGTTCAAAACCTCGCAGAGCCTGACAATATGTTAGTAAATGTACAGCTGTGTAAGCCACCCTGATGGACTAAGTTATTCCTCCCTTTGAGGAATGGAATATGTTTCGAGCTGGTTTCAGAGTAAAGGTAAATATTAATACTACATTTACCAAATGTTCCTGTGTCTGTTTGGGGGCATTATGCTTGTTTCTTGGCACGTGCCTACAGACAAATAGAATCAGAGGATGAGAGGAACTTCTTTTTACAGACAGGAGAGGACATGCCCCAAATCAGGAACTGACCCAAAGACAAGAGATGGTTTCTTCAGAAAGTTTCAAGGACTGAAACCTGAAAAGCCAACAGTAAGATCTCAGAAACTTGAATGCAAACCACTTTAATGGGGGAATTGCAATTAATGCTGAGCATGCACTAGGAAAGTGTCATATGACAGAGTCACCTTAAGGGCTAGAATGGGACAACCCAGATCTAAAGGTGATATATAAACTGCTCTACTCCAGGAGTAGTTCTTGGATGCACTTTGACATAGGGACACCCCTGGAGTTAGAATACCTCCTCTGCTACCTCTTTGCTTCTGGAGACAGTAATTTCTTCCTGGCTTACACCAGCTGTAAATTATAACACCTCCCTCTTCCATCAGCTCAGCTGCCCTAACCAGCAAGAAGATGCTTGACTGCATCCACTCTCTGCCCACTTGCTTGAAGAGGAGGGAATACACCATCACTCTGTACCTGCATATTTTTACCCACAAGGACTTTGACATCAAGCACCAAATTCTACTATTGTGTACACAGATGTAAATCTGGAGCCTCTGTTAACTGCAGTGGATTTACACCTACATAAATGAGATCAGGATTTAACCCTAAGAAAATACCAGCTCTGGGAAAGAGAGGGAAGAAAGAATCTGTGGATTAGTGATCTGTATTTGTGCTAGGCAATAGGGTCCTCATTTTTGTCTTGGACTCCAAGGCACTATTGCAATGCAAATAATAATGAGATTGACACCTAAACTGGATCAGTAACATGACAAAATGATTGAACTACTTATACTGCAGATCAATAGGTGAGACGGGCATGGTGGAGCCAGATTGATACAGAAGTTTTTTGCATTGGAAAACCAAGACATCTTTTTTCAGAGTGCCTATTGTTGACACTGGGAAGTAGAGAGGTAGGAAAAAGAACAAGAGGAGAAGTTAACTTGTGCAGTGGATGCTTTGCACTTGACTTGAAATGGCTGCAGAGACCAGAATAAAGACACATGTCATGCTGCTTAAGAAACTGACTCACCATGAATAATGTAGTGGTTACTCAGAAAGAGCAGAGTTTGTGATGGGTTGTTCGCCCCTTCTGAGAGGCCACCTGATGTACTGGGATTTCACTGAACCTCCCCTGCTCAATCAGCCTGGGTTCACTCTCCCTGTTTTGCTGAATTAGGCTCTCCGGCCTCTTGCAGCACACACACACAGGTAGGGCCACACCTCACTGTAGACACAGACTGAAGTCAGCTCTGTGTGATGGGACTCCCCCAGCACTCAGGTGCACATCCCTTTTGGGAGATAAACCCAGAATAATACTGTCCTGCACTGTATAGAAATATCTGCACAGCGCAAGCTCATAAAAATCTGCCCTCTTCCTCAATGTGAAGAGAGATGTGCACGACTTCTTGCCCCCCGTTAGAAATTACATAAACTGGGTTTAATAATAAACAAAATAAGTGTATTAACTACAAAAGGTAGATTTTAAGTGATTAAAGGAATAGCAAGCAGAACAAAGCAGTCTACCTTAGTAAATAAACAAAAGCCACAAACTGAGATTATCACACTAGACAGGTAGGATACAAATTAGCAAATTCTCACTCTGAATGATAAACAGCCTGGCAGATTCTTAAGGCACAGGTTTTGTTTGTTTGTTTTTTTGTTTGTTTTTTTATACACACTAAAAATCCTTCCAGCCTGGGACCATCACTTCCCACAGGTCAGTCTTTGTTCCTCAGGTGATTTCAGGTGTGTTGTTGTAGGAAGAGTGAGGAGCACTCATGTTGTCATTGTCCCTCTTTTATATCTTCCCCCCACTTGCTAGAAAGCTTTTTTGCTGTTACCTGAGTCAAACAGTTCCCATTGTGTAGAGCTATCTCTGAGAGGTGTCTATTGCACACAGTTCCTGGGGTGATCCTTATGCTTGTGTGCATTTCTTCAATAATCGACTAACATTGTCTGGCCTCATCCAACGTAGCACATTTGAAATACAGAGACATGGTCAATATTCCCAGCTTTAGATACAATACATGCATACAAATTGGATACACACATTCAGTAAATTATAACCTTTCCAATGATATCTTACAAGACCCATCTTGCTTAAAGTATATCTTAGTTATACTATATTGATATCAGAACCATATTTCTATGCAGAATATGGGGTGTAACGTCACAGAGTTCACCTGCATTTTTGCAATTAATAGTTGTTCGATGACAGGCCCTGTGGTATAAGTAGACAGGAAATACTGCAAGAAAGAAAAGGTTGTTTAAAAAACAAATTCTGGATATGCTTAATAGGCATGTCCATCCCCTCCCCCTTGTCCCCAGCCCCCATGACAAAGTGATAGCAATGACTGCAGCTGTTTTCTCTATATTGCCCAATGACTAACCTAAAAATGGCCATATCTGCCATAATAGTTAACTGTGTAAAAGAGATAGATGTATGGGTATCTGGAAGGAAAGCCTGGCTGAATGTGAGCCACCTCTAAGAGGCAGCAAGGGCATTATGGCTCTGAACACTTACAACAGAGATACAATTGGCTCGTTTGCAATGGAATTATTCTTATTACAAGGAATAAAGCCTGTGGATTCCATCTATTTGAAAAAGTCATTAGGTTTTGTTTAAAACAAGCACCCTCCCTTAGCATGGACTATTCCCATCTCCCAGGTGGCCCTGGCTGGCACTGTTGTTCCTTCTGCTTCCTTGTCACGCTATTCATTTATGAGCAGGTTCTCTCCCTTAGCACTGACTGGTGCAGTCTCCATCATCCAGGCCTCTCCTATTTCCTGTGGGTGTTTTGGGACACTCAGAGGACATACACCTATATTTGCAGCTAAAGGTAGCTTTGTGCTTATCTGCTTTGATCCCTGATTTGGTCTCAAGTACATCCATGCTGCCTATATTTGTGTCTTGTGTTGTGTTGAGATTTAGGCTTGGTATACACGGACACTTTATACTGGCATAGCTATGTCAGTCGCGGTGTGAAAAAAATCACACACAGACC
Organism: Eretmochelys imbricata; assembly: GCF_965152235.1. Lineage (NCBI taxonomy): Eukaryota > Metazoa > Chordata > Testudines > Cheloniidae > Eretmochelys > Eretmochelys imbricata. The sequence continues at coordinate 123,473,757 of NC_135576.1, forward strand.
AACACAGCTCACGAACCCCCTTCCCGCAAGTAGACACAGCTATGCCAGCAGAAGAGTGATTCTGGTATCATAGCTAATGTTGTTCAGGGAGGTGGTGTTCTACACTGACAGAAAAACTCCTTCTGGCAGTATAAGCTGCATCTACACTAGGGGGCTATGCTGACATAGCTGTGCCAACATAGGCTTTGTAGTGTAGGTATCTTAAAATTTAGATTGACCTAGTTACATTATTCAGAGCCGTGAAAATGTTTGCACCCTGTGCAATATCGTTAGGTTGATCTACCCCACCGTGTAGGCATGGCTAGGGCGGTAGGAGAAATAGCTACCACTTCTTGGAGAGGTGGATTAACTACATCAGTGGCAAAAAACCCTTCCATTTATGTAGAAAGCACCATTCTATGGTGCTAGAGTGGCATAACTGCAGGACCACAGCTGTGCCATTGTCGCGGCTGAAGCGTAAATACACCCATAGCCTCAGACAACTGCCTTGTCCCCTTTCGTTGGCTGAGAAGAAAATGTATATTATGTGGGTGCTGCTAAATTTAACACCATACATAGTTTACAGAGACAGACAGCTAGAATGTAGAAAGTCCTCACCAAAAAAGATGTGGCCGGATTCTCTCCTCAGCCCTCCTCTAGTCAGTGGAGGAGGGTGGAGTATATGAAGGAGCCACTACCAGTCCTTGATTCCCGGGCTGGCCCTGCATCCCTTGAGACGTGGAGCCGCTGCTGGGAAACTAAATTGTGACTCTGGTGGAGGGCATTACCCAAGCACTGCCAAATGGAGGAACCAGGCAGCAGCACAGCTGTGCCAGCAGCGAGTTTCCAACAACAGTCGAATTCTATGCGAGGCATTTTCAGCTGTATTATAGCCCCTTGGTGCTACCTGTGTGGTAGTTTAGAGCTACTGTAGATATTTTTCCACCGTTAAAAAAAGAAGTCAGAATTGGAAGGGACTGACGAATTAAGGATGATCATTGAATTTACTAGTGCTTAAGTAAATGCTTAAAGGAAATTTTCAATCAGTTCTGAAAAAAAAATATAATTGCCGAATTTAGTTTAGAATGCTGATGTTAATCACAGGCCTGAGGAAAAGTAAAGCTTACCCGCAGCATGTGGTCAGTGGTGCTGATGTGTTCTCCATCTCACTACCCACTTTGCCGCAGCATCGGCGGAGCTGCAGCCAAATTGCCGGGAACAGCGGCGGAGCTGCAGCCCAAAAGCCGCCGCGGGACACGGCCTGCCGCCCCATTCCGAACACTGCCCCAAGCACCGGCTTGGAAAGCTTGTGCCTGGAGCCGGCCCTGGTAGCAGGGACAGTCCCCTGATGACTCAGCTTGTTCACTTCAGCCCAGCAGGGTTCCAGTCCTCTCATGGCCTCAGAGTCTTCTCTTTTTCCCTCAAGTTATCATCAGGCTCCTGGTAACTGGGCCACCATGAAGGTTTCTCCTGCAGCAGACTGTCTCTCCTTTCTTCTCTGGATGGAAAATTAAACTTTGGGACTTATAAACAATGTTAACTATTTAATCTCACCGTTTTTGGGGGGAGCAGGGTTGCATATAATAGACGGTACTTGAGATTTTATTTTTGTCTAAGCGCCGTAGTCTCAAACGATTTGCCATTATGCTTCACGCATTCCTAGCAAACATTCTGAGAGGGGGCCATTTATATTTTTTCCTGCTGGCACAAGATGATGTGACAGGTTTCAGAGTGGTAGCCATGTTAGTCTGTATCAGCAAAAAGAACGAGGAGTACGTGTGGCACCTTGAAAATCCCAGCTTAATTCAGCTTCTTTTACATTTTTATTCTGTAGGCACCCACCAACAGTTGCAAAATTCTCTTTAGGCTTAGCTAAATCACAGCATTTATGCAAGGAACATAGAATATACTCAATCAGGTTGATCTTCAAGGTTAAACTGTGCGATTACTACATCTGCAAGATCGTTTTGCTTGTATTTTAAAAGTCTGATTACAAAAGTCTTCCAGCCCCTCTCAAAGTTTTGCTGGAAGAATAGGGGTTTGTTTTGTTTTGTTTTTTTTTACATTGGCTGTATCACAATATACGCTCTGAGAGAGAGACTGTGCATTTAGCCTTTTTGGTCACCCACTCTGACTACAAAATACCCAAAATACTACTGTGTGGTTGCACATTTGTGTGCCATAACGATTTAGAAAACTAACTTTGTGTTCCACTTGGTGATAGAAGACATAATGGGGACAGATGTCAAAGTTCTCTAAGGGGATTTAGTGATATGGTTGCCACTAAGGTCCAAAACTCATCTCAATCCTTCTGAACATATATTGCAGCATGAAGGCTCTCAGGAAGAGCTTTGTGTGAGTTAGTTATTTTCCTTGGCAGGGTATTTATTGAGGAAAATGTTACTTCCTGTAGGTTTAAATCTACCAAGTTTCACCTTGAGTCTTATGTTCAAACAAACTTAAAATCTCCATGCAAGAGAACAGATTATCTGGTTTCCACCTGAAACCACAAGTTTATTCAATAGCAAATAACATATCAAAATCTTATGAATCTCAGAGAAACTTCTGGTGACTCTAGGCTGAGTTTTGGGGGGGGGTGATCAACAAGAGCAGGAGAGATTTTCCCTGGTTTCAAGGTGCTTTACAAAAGTTACTGAGACTTTTCTGACGACGACTGGTCTCAAAAGATGTCCAGATCAGAGCGGTTATGGTTAAGTATCTGAATCTTTTCAGGTTCTCCTATCATTGGTTAGGATTTTGTGACTTGGACAGTGATGTACAACAGACTTAATACTGATGGACAAACATCCAGAGTTTTGATGGGCTAGTGCGGACAAGCACCCAGGAGCTCAAAAGCTTATCTCAACCCTTATGCTCTAGAAAACTGGATTGAAAATTTCTCAGAACTTCTGAGAGACTTCTGTTTCCAAGCCAGGTCAGAAAGCATCACCACAATAGCCTCTCTAAGGGTAATTTGGCAGAGACTTGCAGGTGGAACTGGGCAATGCCGAGGCACTTTAAAACGAACACAAATGAAAAAAAACAACAACGTAAGTCAGGTTTTTAAAGTGCAGCATGCACAACAATTGGTGCATTCAAAAATTGGGCATTTGGCCACCCACATGCATGGAAATATAAGGACCGGTTGCATATGCGCACCTTTGAAAATCTGTCCCTAACAAATTTTGCTGTAAAATGGCATGAGCCAATTCTTTTTAATTGAACAGGTTCACTGATCCTTAATAATTAAGAAAGAGGAAATGCTACTTCAGATTCTAGGGGTTATTTTCTTCCCCCTCAAGATTTTTGGGCTTCTCCCCCAATCTCTTTTTGTGTGGGTTGTGCGGAGAGGAGTAGCTCCCATTTTACTCTGCCCAGTTTCATGCCTTCCAATAGGGCCCATGTTGTAACCCCCCTTCTAACAGGAAAAAAGCAGATTTCTTTCTTGTCATACAATGACCCCATTCAATTGGCCCAAGAGGTACAGAATGACTTGAGGTGTTCTCTTTTTCCATGTTAGCCTAGACAATGATATACTTAATCTCTTATGAAACCCAGGGATACTGGCCTTGATTCTTTAATTGGTTCATCAAAATAGCTGTATGTTCTTATCCCTGTGATCATAGCAATAGATGGGGCATTACTACTAAAAAAAAAATGGATACTCAAAACACAAGGAAGACGTAGCCTCTCACCTTCTTTCCCCCACTTATGCAGGACTGGATTAATGCGGGGCTTTAGGGGCTGCAGCCTAGGGTGCCGAGCTAAGGGTGGGCAGCAGGGCTCAGGCAGGCTGTCTGCATGCCATGGCCCCACGCTGCTGCGGGAAGCAGTTGGCTGCTAGCATGTCTCTTCCACCCACAGAAGTTGGTCCAATAAAACATGTTACCTCACCCACCTTATCTCTAACATGGCTTAGTGTCATTTAAAAACTGCATTGTTTTCTGTGCTTAAGGATGTTAAACTTAGGGCCTGATCCACAGCTCACTGCTGTAATAGAAAGAGTCCCATCTGAAGGCATGGTCTTTGGCTCAGACCCTTATTGCACAGTCTCTCTCTAAAAATACAGTACTCAGGAGAGCCTAAGATGACATTGATCTGTGCTCCCTGCCACCTTGAACTGAAAATTCCTACTTTCAGTCTGAACCAGTGCCTACCAGGTATGCTGTCAAAGACAAATGTGCAGCTCATGTATTTGTATCAGACCAGTCATCTGTGCAGTGATGCAAGTTTTATGGTAAGTAATATTAAGGCCATACTGTGCTACCTTCAACATGATATTTGGTCATATAGCACTGCAAACTTAAAGGCATGATAACACACCACTGAGTAGTTTCTGTGGCTATAACTTCTTTATTAGCCTTTACTAACCCTTGAATTTCCCCAGTTAAAATTGCCTGTTGTCTACCACTTCCATCACAGAACTGTGGGGGGGATTTTTTGTAGTTGTTGTAATAGTGTTTTTATTTTTAGCATGATAGCAGGACAGACAACAAGTACCTGGCTCTATCGTGCTTGTGTGATTTCCTGTTCTGAACTGCAAGTTGAACCTGGTTCGGGATGACATGCTTGAAGAAGATTGAACTAATACACAATGCAGCCTAAAGAGGTACAAGGTAATGTGTCAGGAGGGACAGACTACAGCTGTCCTGTCACCTTGAGCCCAGTGATTTTTTTCCCCCCGACATGGAACTTGTAGTTTCCCATATTTACAAAAAAGAATACTTCCAAGTACAAAGCTGTTCAACAAACAAACACATTTTCTGTCTTAGGTAAGTAATTGAGTGTTAGGAAATGTCCTCAAGGCTCAGGCTAAGACAACGTGAGTAATACTGAACCCCAAATTTACTGCCACGCTCAGGCATCTATCAGTCATGCTGCATGGAGTTCTAACTGGAACAAAGAGATGGTAAAGTCTTGTTAGCATACAGAGGGACTTCCCTATCCCTGGCGACCTCCCTCTCATCCAGCTAAGTGCATTGTCTGCACGACTGCTTAAATTGAAGAATATTGTAATGGTACAGATTGTGAACTCCTTGCTCATACCGCTGAGCAGTTACTCACACTAGTGGTCCTGTTGACTTTACTGGGATTGTTCATGTGAGTAACTGAACACAGTTGTGAGTAGGGGGTTCACTGGCCCACTGAAATTCCACATTAAATAAATAACACACCTATATTTCTCTAAAAGAAAAGGAGCACTTGTGGCACCTTAGAGACTAACCAATTTATTTGAGCATAAACTTTCGTGATGAAGTGAGCTGTAGCTCACGAAAGCTTATGCTCAAATAAATTGGTTAGTCTAAGGTGCCACAAGTCCTCCTTTTCTTTTTGCAAATACAGACTAACACGACTGCTACTCTGAAACCCATCTATATTTCTCTGTAACTGTGCAATTAGCAGTCTAGAGAAAACATTTGGGAAGCAGCTGCTTTTTGACTAAATACTGAAATTTGGGTCCATATGAGAGATATCACTGTTTAGTGCCCTTTATTGGGTTACTTGCACAAGCCAATGAAAACAGCAAGTGTGGTTTAGTCTCCCCGGGCTGTAATAGTTTCATTTAATTTCGGTTGTTGGGTCTGGTGTGGGAGTGTGGTTGGCTGCCTGTGATGTACAGGAGATCAGACTAGATGATCTGATAGTTCCATCTGGCCTTAAACTCCATGGCTTTGGCTCAGCAATCAGAGCCAGGTGGGCAGCGCTTTGCGTCTGCATGAAGCCCTATTAAAGTCTACAGGGCTACATGGCGGTGTGAACATCTGCCCAAATCTGATTGCAGGAGCAGGGCCTATATTATACCTACATATGCATTATCTAAGACCTTGTCTACACTTGAAAGTTGATTTGGATTAAGATAGGATGTGAATTTAAAGTGCAATTGCTATTCCTGGATAACTCCATTTGGGGACACACTTTTTCTGGAATAAAAGAGACTTATTCCTGTTTACCTTAGTGTGGACTAAGCTAAACTGAGAAACTCCATATGTAGACAAATAATAGATGACACACAGCATCTTCCCTTTGCCTTCTTCCTCCCCTTGCAAAACAGTGATATGCCTGTCTCCAATACAGTTGCAATGATTAGTTTTAAGTACCCACAAACCACAATCATCTTGGTACAAGATCTTTAATAAATGGAGTGTACATTTGCTACCTCTAAGTGATGCTAAGGGCCTTTTAACAAAGCCAAAAAAAGTAACTCTTTGAATCTTCATCCTCTCTTCATTGTATTAGTCTGTGGAAAGAACCACTTATCGAGGAGTCCAGTTGCTCTTTGTAATTATTGAATTAACTAACTTGAAAGAAAAGTTGTAATATATGAGCTCATTAAGTAATTGGACCTCACTTTATAATTTAAGCAATGATGGGGACATCTTTACAGCTGAATCAATTAACTATTGGCTCTACTGCTTAGATCTTACAGCTCAATTAAAGAGCAGAAAAAGCCATCTAATTTGGTTAATTTACCTCCTGCCTGTAAATATTACTAACGGGTATTGAATCTGATTCACTTAAAAGTGTATAAGAAAGAATGTAGATCTAAAATGGTTATGTTTTCCTCTTTATTTTCTGTTTGCAATGTGAAAGCTTTTAATAAAATTCACCATATATATCTAGGATTCATTAGTAATAGGCAAAATGAACAAGCTTTCCTTTTCATTTATCATTTCTAGGACAGGCATCTTCTGTTTTTTAATGTGGAACTTGCATTCAATCCTTTTTTAAAATCATACAAATGACAAAAAGAAAAGGAGGACTTGTGGCACCTTCGAGACTGATAAATTTATTTGAGCATAAGCTTTCGTGAGCTACAGCTCAGTCACGAATGCTTATGCTCAAATAAATTGGTTAGTCTCTAAGGTGCCACAAGTACTCCTTTTCTTTTTGTGCATACAGACTAACACGGCTGCTACTCTGAAACCTGACAAATGACAAAAGGAATCCAAGGAAAGAAAATAAATACGCCTCTACTTAGATCTTTATTAAACCAACTTTTAAGAGATTATCACTTTTAAGGAGAAAGACTTCCATACATCTCCAAGGGATCAAAATTCAACTAAAACGGTAGAGATTCCCAGAGAAACAAAGGCCATTCTATCTAAACAGATATGAAATTACAGTAGTGCACTGTAACATAATTAAGTTATCCGATTGAAGCAGCTGTACAGTAGACACATATTTAAAAGTTGACTATTATAATTTCAGCTACATCAATGTCTCAGACAATTTCCTCTATTTCCAAGATCTTTGTTATTTGCCGGAGTTACCAGTGCACCAAATTTAATAGTGCCTTTATCATTTGTACGCAAGGGAATTGTATTCTTGCCAGCAAGTTAAAGAAGTATAGGCTGGATGAATGGACTATAAGGTGGATAGAAAGCTGGCTAGATTGTCGGGCTTAACGGGTAGTGATCAATGGCTCCATGTCTAGTAGGCAGCCGGTATCAAGCGGAGTGCCCCAAGGGTCGGTCCTGGGGCCGGTTTTGTTCAATATCTTCATAAATTATCTGGAGAATGGTGTGGATTGCAACCTCAGCAAATTTGCAGATGACACTAAACTGGGAGGAGAGGTAGATATGCTGGAGGGTAGGGATAGGATACAGAGGGACCTAGACAACTTAGAGGATTGGGCCAAAAAAAATCTAATGAGGTTCAACAAAGACAAGTGCAGAGTCCTGCACTTAGGACGGAAGAATCCCATGCACCGCTACAGACTAGGGACTGAATGGCTAGGCAGCAGTTCTGCAGAAAAGGACCTAGGGGTTACAGTGGACGAGAAGCTGGATATGAGTCAACAGTGTGCCCTTGTTGCCAAGAAGGCCAATGGCATTTTGGGATGTATAAGTAGGGGCATTGCCAGCAGATCGAGGGACGTGATCGTTCCCCTCTATTCGACATTGGTGAGGCCTCATCTGGAGTAGTGTGTCCAGTTTTGGGCCCCACACTACAAGAAGGATGTGGATAAATTGGAAAAAGTCCAGCGGAGGGCAACAAAAACGATTAGGGGACTGGAACACATGAGCTTTGAGGAGAGGTTGAGGGAACTGGGGATGTTTAGCCTGCAGAAGAGAAGAATGAGGGGGGATTTGATAGCTGCTTTCAACTACCTGAAAGGGGTTCCAAAGAGGAAGGCTCTAGACTGTCCTCAGTGGTAGCAGATGACAGGACAAGGAGTAATGGTCTCAAGTTGCAGTGGGAGAGGTTTAGGTTGGATATTAGGAAAAACTTTTTCACTAGGAGGGTGCTGAAACACTGGAATGCGTTACCTAGGGAGGTGGTGGAATCTCCTTCCTTAGAAGTTTTTAAGGTCAGGCTTGACAAAGCCCTGGCTGGGATGATTTAATTGTGGATCGGTCCTGCTTTGAGCAGGGGGTTGGACTAGATGACCTCCTGAGGTTCCTTCCAACCCTGATATTCCATGATTCTATGAATTTCTTTTCCCTCCGGGTATAGTAGGGAGAGTTAGATTCAGACATGCAAGAAAAAGAGCTTTGGAAATGAAACAATTTTTATGACTCTTGTAAAGAACATCTTATCTGTCCTTTCACACATCAACAAATAGGGTAGAAATAAAAATAAAAAGCCTGTATCTCTGCAGACAGAGAAATTCTCTCTCTCTCTCTAATAGACACATTACTGTGCCCGAGAACCCGAGCCAATTTTATACACATTCCCATACATCCTTTTTATGGATGCTGAACATATAGGGTGGGACTTTCAGAAGTGCACAATATTGTTCCAACTCCCACGGATGTCCAATCGAAGATGCAGGATGAAACATGCAGGATGAAAATCATGTTTATGTTTTACTATGAAATCAAATTAAAGGGAAAGTATTAACATCTTGTCTTCAGAAACAGAAGAGAGTAGGCAACATAAGGGGAATGGAGTTTGTGATAAAGGAATGACATTTTCAGTGGTTAGTCTTCAATATGTGCCTACTGCAAACACACTGAAGTCCGTGGAAAGACACTACTGTGTCTTTGAAGAGTGCAGAGGGGCTAACACTGATTACTGACAAAGGAGAAATCCTTCAGAGGTGGCAATAGTGTTTCAGTGATCTTTAGAAAACAGTGTTCAACAAGGCACTAATAAGAGCAGTGAATCAGCCAACATGTAGATAAAGTCAGCACTGCAATCAGTGTCGTGAAGAACTTCATGGCTCTGGGATTTGATGTCATTACTGCAGAAATATTAACGAGTATGGAAGTGAGATCCTGCCTAGGCAACTGCATGGGCTATTTATCAATATATGGAGTATTGCAAGATACCACCATTGTCACCATATGCAAGAGGAAAGGTGAAAAATTTGACTGTTGTAACTATTGCAGTATCTCATTACTCTCCATCCTTGGAAACGTTCTAACTGGAGTACTCTTTGGACATCTGCTACACAACATCACTAATCACGTGCTACCAAAGTTGCAATGTGGTTTTAGGCCAATGCGAGGAATGGCAGACATGATATTTACAGCCCTCAGAAACAGAAGAAATGCACAGAACATTAACAGGACCTTTGCACTGTCTTTATTGACCTGGCTGAAGCATTTGAGACCATCAGTAGACGGGCTTTGACAATTATTACATAACTTTGGTTCTCCAGAAAAATTCACCGACATTCTGAAGCCATTTCCAGATGGAATGCTCAGATGAGTCTGCATAGATGGAGTTCTATCTGACCCATTTTCTATCACTAATGGTATTTAGCAAGGCTGTACTGTTGATCCACTCTTGTTTAATCACTTCTATGGAGCAATGTTCAATGATGCTACAAGAGACCTGAATGCTGGTAATCAGGATACGTTTCTGATCCTCTAGAAAATTAATCTGAACAGACTGCAATCTTCAAGGTCTTTGAGGCAATTGTTCATGAGCTGCTGCATGCCACTTACTTGCTTTAGAGGCACACATTCTAGAAGATATACAATTGATTTTGGACAGATTTGCACAGCCTACAGAAAGGTTTGGGCTCATAATCTGGCAATCAATCTGTGTTAGGGAAACCGTTTATGTGACCAAAAGTCACCAGCAGCAACACATAGCCGAATACTGTTACAGGACTTCTGCTATCTTGGCAATATATTGTCAAATGATGTTAATGATGTTTCTATTGACAAGGAGCTGACAAGTCATATCAATACGGCCAGTTCATTATTTGGTAGACTATCATTCAGAGTCTGGCAGCAATATGGTATTAATCTTCAAACCAAGTTCAAAATCTATAACACAGTTGTACTGTCCAACCTGCTGTATGGGTGTGAGACCTGTTACAGGCATCACATTAAGCTTATAGATAAATCCCATTTATGATATCTGTGTGCCAGACTCTGCATCAAATGGAAGGATAAAGTTACCAATAATGAGGTTCTGTAACACAGTCACTCCAGAAGGATTGAAGCCATGTTTATTCTATTACAGTTACATTGGGTTGGTCGTGTTGAGGATGGATGACATCAGAATGCCAAAGCATAGAATCATAGAATCATAGAATATCGGGGTTGGAAGGGACCCCAGAAGGTCATCTAGTCCAACCCCCTGCTCGAAGCAGGACCAATTCCCAGTTAAATCATCCCAGCCAGGGCTTTGTCAAGCCTGACCTTAAAAACTTCCAAGGAAGGAGATTCCACCACCTCCCTAGGCAACACATTCCAGTGTTTCACCACCCTCTTAGTGAAAAAGTTTTTCCTAATATCCAATCTAAACCTCCCCCACTGCAACTTGAGACCATTACTCCTCGTTCTGTCATCTGCTACCATTGAGAACAGTCTAGAGCCATCCTCTTTGGAACCCCCTTTCAGGTAGTTGAAAGCAGCTATCAAATCCCCCCTCATTCTTCTCTTCTGCAGGCTAAACAATCCCAGCTCCCTCAGCCTCTCCTCATAAGTCATGTGTTCTAGACCCCTAATCATTTTTGTTGCCCTTCGCTGGACTCTCTCCAATTTATCCACCAATTAAACAACAAGCAGTTGTTGTATGGTGAAATGAAAGTAACCACCATATATAAAGTGGCCAGAAGAAACAGCTCAAGGACACACGAACGCGTAAATTGAAACAGTGCAGCATTGACATGGACAGTTGTGAGTCATCAGTAACAGACAGATCACGCTGCCAAGCAACATCAACAATGGGGTTACCCAGGTCAAGATTAACTTTTATATAGATCTTGAGGCACAGAAGATGAGTCACAAACAGCAGCATACTCAGCAGGTAAAGACCATAATCTCTTCTTTGGCATTGAGCTACCCATGCACCACCTGAGAAAAGGACTAACATACACACTCATCGATCTTTTTAGTAACAGCTGTATTCACAAGACGTAAAACAATATTCAGCATCATCTTGGGTCATGAAGGACAACAACAACAACTCCTCCTCCAGGCACACTGAAACCAAATGGAAAGACTCATATGACTTCCACAGGCTCTGACTCAAGCTCTATGCAAGTTTCTAGTATATAATGTACATACTTTTTCATGCAACATATGCATTGTGCCATTTTCATAACTTTGGTATATCATCGGTGTTTCAAAAAGATGAATTAGGCCCCATAGAGTAAAAATTTCAAAAGGATTCTGGCTACTTAGGTGTCTAAGTCCCACTGACTTTCAATGGGATTTGGTCTCCTGAATGTCCAAGTCACTTTTGAAAATTTTATCCCTAACTTTAATATCTCATACACTTATCCTCTCTGCTTCAGAAGTTTGCCTTTGTTGTATGAGCATAATTGAGGGCAGAAAATAATACTCCTGAAATAATTCTTTGATAGTACAAAGCCAACAAGATTTAAAGCTTTAAAAACTCAAGTAAAATGGATGCTCCAGTTGACACTGCATTTTTTTTTGAAGGATACAATCGAACAAACAAATTCTTAATCTCAGTAAGTCAGAAACTATTAGCTTGACTGCAAATGGGTTTAAAATGTACCTTTTAGAGAAAATCCTTTCTTGTAGATTCTGGTTAAGGAAACGGAACAGCTACATGAAAACCTTTATATTTTGTCTGCTTCAATAGGATGTCTGAGCAGGAGTCCAGCACCGCCAGAGGTATTACTGATGATACTTTCGATCACTGCCTGGCAATGCATAGTCTCAATTCACAGTATGTCATGGCACAGCCAGCAAGGATGCGGAACAGAAGTCTCTAAAATAAAAAATAATATATTTTGAATGGCTAATGAAAGACACCCACAATTTAACCATTGGCTACTGTGTGCTAGAAAACTGTTCCATTGTAGTAATGATCACCATTAACACACACACACACACACACACGCTTTCAAACCCGGTTACCATTTCTATTTAATAATGGGATCCAGATTGCATGTCCCCAGGCAGGCAACCCCACAAATGACTTGGTTACTGTATTAAAACAAAACAAAAATATAAATACAAGATTCTATATGAAGCCCTATTAGAGATCTAATTAATCTTTGCAAACCCATGCAATATATCAGCATTATTTTTTTTTTTAAAGTGCATACCAAATGTGCACATCATGTACAGGAAATGCACATACTGAACACTATGTATTAAAAATGTCATCTATGGATTGTGCAAACACCATCCATTTTTGTTTTCTTAATTCTTTTATTTTACTTTTGAACCTGAGACATGCATGAAACATAACAAAACATACTTTGCAGGGTTAAATATTTATTCTGTGGTACAGTATGTTAAAAAGAGGAACATATTTTTCAAACCAGAGATGTGGAAAGAGAAAAAAAAAAAGATTGATCAGCAAAGCATGACCTTTGCTCACGACAGAAGTTGCTTATTTGGAGATAGACCTTAATCATAAAGCTGGAATAAAGCTCAGGATCACAGTATAAACACAGCAAGGAAAGTGAAACAATTTGATGACAATGAAAAATTCAACTCAACTGCTTGAGGCAACAAACAAACACACAAGCAAACAAAGTCAACCATCCTACCACTACAGGAATAATTGAAATAATTGAAAGCTACAACTCAATATAAGTGAAATTGAAAGCTACAATATATTCAAAAAAAGAGAAGGAGGACTTGTGGCACCTTAGAGACTAACCAATTTATTTGAGCATAATCTTTCGTGAGATACAGCTCACTTCATCGGATGCAATTCAAATAGTCCCTTGACTGAAATATTATAAATTGATAGCCAGAAAAATACAGTAACATTTCAAAACATTCAGCTTTGATTATGAGTTTGATACAATAATTACTGGGTGACATTCTATGGCCTGGATTATGCAGGACCATCATAATAGTCCCTTCTGGTGTTAATCATCAAACCCAGAAAAGGCAACCTCACTTTGTTTGCTCAGTCAGCTAATTTCCCGGAACCTTACAATTCCACTGTTTTGCAGGAAAGGGTTTTCTTGTTGTTGTTGTTGTTTTTTTTGTTTTGTTTTTACAAGAATCAGAGTTACTGAATAGAATGGAGGAGGATTGAAGGGCCAAAATCCATTTCTTGTGGATGTAAAATCTGAACGACAGTTTCACTAAGAACTTTTCATATAGGCCCAGATGAGGAATAGCTAACAATGAACAATACATATCTAAAAGAAAGCTGGGGTAAACAGATAACCTTGTGGGTTTCAAGTCAGTGAGCAGTCAGCATAACTCTGAATGTAACTGGGAGTCCTTATCGCGAGTTATAGACACATGAAGCGCTGAGAAAGGCCTCACGGTTACTCCCTAATGCAAGGAGGAGATAGTGGTGCAATACCCCTCAGATCCCAGACAGAGTTTGGGGAGAGGCCTAATATGATTGACATGAGCTATGACACCCTCCCCTCACAGATGTATGCCAATCCTAGCCCACAGAAATGCAAGGGTAAACTTACAAACAACTGTTGTTAAGTACTAATTACTGCTTTTTTGCTTTAAATCTCCTGGAATGTACCTGTTGGTCAACCAGGAGAGCTGCTACCTCATTCCCCTGGACCCCAAAATTAGGATTTAACCTATACACTGTACTAGGCATAGTTTGGGGGTAATTACCTGTGTGTCAGAAATATGTTAATTTGGGCCATTATGTAATCTTTTAGACCATTGGCCTATTGTGCTTATCTTGTCTTGCTGCTAGAACCTATCCAGGGGCTTGGGAAAACCCATCCCCATCTCTTTTCTCTGCCTAATGAGCACCCTATATAATCTATTGTAATTAATTGTTCTGCAGTGTGTCTGAGCCTAATAAGCAAAGTGACACTCCGCCAGCGCTGTGCATAATAAACTCCTGTGCTTGACTCTACACGGCGTGGATTACTGTTCCTTCAAGGACTCCAGCAGGACATGTAGAATTTTAGGTCACCTTGACTGTTCCTAAGGAATTCTCCTCCCACTGGAAAAGAGTAGGAGCAGGATCACACCCAGGTTTTGCAGTTACTGCCTTCTGTGAATATTAAAAGAAGACCACTATCTTGCAAACTAGATCTGCGTAAAAAAATGGTATTCCCATCTTTTGAGAAATTGCAATATTTTGACATAATTTTCATTGTGAGTTGGGATGAAAAGTCAAAATATCAAAGCTTTGTGCAGAATTAAGTGTTCCAAAAATTATTTAGAAAACAGCAAGATATTTTATTTCAATAGTGTTCACTAAAACAAAACTGACAGAGCCAAGCAGAAACATTTTGTTTTGAGTGGGGAGCCAACATTAGTGGTTTCATCTACCTGAGCTGTCACAGCTCCAACCAGTTTTAGTTCTGGGTCCCACATGTCCCCACAGAGGAGAAACAGGACATGTGACCAAACTATTTCTCCCATGATGCATCATGACAGCTCAGCCTCAGGGAGAAATTGTGGGTTCATCTTAGGAGATTTAGTCCAGCCAGAGACCAGAAAGGAGAATCTGTGCATGTGTGACCAGAACTAAAACTCCCAGCAGCCACCCATGGTTCTTACTCAGAGGGTGCCATTAACACCAATTACCATCTGAAATGGAACAATATTTAAATTTTCAGTTCCAGCTGGAAAAAAGCACCAAAATCCATTTTTTCTTGCAGCAAATTTCAATGAAACACCATGTGAAAGATATGACAATATCTTGTACAAACCTTATGCAATTAAGGTTAAACCTTACTGAAATATGTTTTAGTATTGGATAAATCCATTGTATTGAAAATACAAATGTTTGTGTTCTATTGTAGGACTGAACAGAACTTCTCTAAGAGGAAGGCAAGGTTAATACAATCTCTGGGAGATATTAGTAACTTCAAAGGACCTTTTAGGACAACACATTTGAAGTGAATTTGCTAGGAAATACTTGGGGGTGAGGGGAATGCAAATGACCCAACTCCAATCCATCCTTTTGAAGCTGCACTTTGAGGTGAGACCTATTGTCTCTGGCGGACTACTTACTCACAGCGGCCTCGAAGAGTCAAACTGGATAAATGAGTGAGGCCATATCGACACTTTAACCACTACAGCACCACAACTGCCGCTGTGTAGACACAACAGCAACGGGAGGGGTTCTCCCCTTGCTGTAGTTAAACCACCTCCCCGAGACCTGCTGCCTACATCAGGGTTCAGTCAGCTTAACTACGTTACTCCAGATGTGGATTTTTCATACCCTTGAGCAAAATAGCTGGGTCGACCTAGCTAGTGTAGACCTGGCCTGACTTACTCATGTTCTGGTCAAAAGGGTGTTATGAACTTTAAACCACCTGAACACACCTGTGTAGGGTTTGAAGGATTGCTTACCTGTCAGAGCCCATACTGGAGTTGAGCGAGGAGGTTGTGGGAGGGGTGGACGAGTGTAGATTATGTCATTGTTCCTTAATATGTTTTCGCTGTATGGCTTTTATCTTAAGAATAAAAAGTGATTAGTTAGAAATAGCTTTGTGGTAGGTTAACTGGAGCAATTGCACTGTTACTAGTTTCTAAAGAACAAGCAAAGCACAGATGCTGGCATGCATAGGCAATCTGCCCTGCTGGGGAACAACACAGAATAGGCAGGGGATTGTGAAGCCTGGAACTACCCCAGTCAGAAGGGAGAGAGATGTGGATCTACACCTCAGAGAGGCAACAGGCTGGAAGCCTAGAGTAAGTGCCTTTGCTGGACCGTTGAGGGGGAAATACAGGTGCAGTTGCACTGAATTGACACACCCCATTTGTCAAAGGAAAATATTTGGTTTGAAGTGTTTCAACCAGCCCGACTGCAAACTCTTATGCACTTGAATAACTTTACACATATGAGGAGGACTACTGACGTTAATGGTGCTACATACACGAACAAGTTCTGCAAAGCACATTATGTCCACACCTAAATCCCCCTGAAGCTTTGCCAAATTGGGGGCATGCTTAAGTACCTGCAGGACTGGGCCTAGATCAGGAAATATTGTCACTGAGATGCAAAGAAAAGAATTCTGCTTATATTTAAAACTTGTTTCCTCTGCAATGCATTTGGGATTAATTTGTCAGTTAATATCAAATACCAGCACCACCCTTTTCTCTTCTCAAAAAGGGAAAATTATTGTTGAGATGAATCCACAAACTGGCTACCAACAAATTTAGGGACAGTGTATAACCTAATTGTAAACCATCTAGTTTTATACACACACAATGCACATTCTTACAAGTCCGTTTTCTCTTGTTTACATATTAAATAAAAATACAAAGCAGATTACAATTTATAAGAAAGAAAATTATCAGTATTCTAAGGAATAGAACATATCACAGTGCAGATGGAGGAAGACAAATTATTGAGATCTTCCATGGCATACAAGCAGAAGCAAATTAATGACAAATGTGTTTGCCCTCAGGATAGAAAAAAATAAGATCCTTATTCTGCAGCTATTTCATGCACAGAACTTCTGTTGAAACTAATGAGTATCCTGTGCTTATAGCAGCTACAGAATCAAGTTCTGTGAAAATGTTCACAGTAATGTACTTGTGATGAATACTCTATAGTCCCTCCTCCTTTGTTTGGACTAATGGGTTCTCAATTCAGGGTTTATGTGATCACCAATGTGCCCTCTAAATTTTCTTTGTACTGGGTGGGCTACAAACTTCATTGAGTTTTTTTTCTTGGGCAAGCTTATGCTTTTTTTCCCCTCCTAGTCTTCTTAAACTGAACTAACTCACTGTGTTGCTAGAACTGTATACATGCGGCGGGAAGAAAATATCTGTTTTGATCTAGTTGGCAGCCGGTGTCAAGTGGAGTGCCCCAGGGGTCGGTCCTGGGGCCGGTTTTGTTCAATATCTTCATAAATGATCTGGAGGATGGTATGGATTGCACTCTCAGCAAATTTGCGGACGATACTAAACTGGGAGGAGTGGTAGATACGCTGGAGGGGAGGGATAGGATACAGAAGGACCTAGACAAATTGGAGGATTGGGCCAAAAGAAATCTGATGAGGTTCAATAAGGATAAGTGCAGGGTCCTGCACTTAGGACAGAAGAATCCAATGCACCGCTACAGACTAGGGACTGAATGGCTAGGCAGCAGTTCTGCGGAAAAGGACCTAGGGGTGACAGTGGACGAGAAGCTGGATATGAGTCAGCAGTGTGCCCTTGTTGCCAAGAAGGCCAATGGCATTTTGGGATGTATACGTAGGGGCATAGCGAGCAGATCGAGGGACGTGATCGTCCCCCTCTATTCGACATTGGTGAGGCCTCATCTGGAGTACTGTGTCCAGTTTTGGGCCCCACACTACAAGAAGGATGTGGATAAATTGGAGAGAGTCCAGCGAAGGGCAACAAAAATGATTAGGGGTCTAGAACACATGACTTATGAGGAGAGGCTGAGGGAGCTGGGATTGTTTAGCCTGCAGAAGAGAAGAATGAGGGGGGATTTGATAGCTGCTTTCAACTACCTGAAAGGGGGTTCCAAAGAGGATGGCTCTAGACTGTTCTCAATGGTAGCAGATGACAGAACGAGGAGTAATGGCCTCAAGTTGCAGTGGGGTAGGTTTAGATTAGATATTAGGAAAAACTTTTTCACTAAGAGGGTGGTGAAACACTGGAATGCGTTGCCTAGGGAGGTGGTGGAATCTCCTTCCTTGGAAGTTTTTAAGGTCAGGCTTGACAAAGCCCTGGCTGGGATGATTTAACTGGGAATTGGTCCTGCTTCGAGCAGGGGGTTGGACTAGATGACCTTCAGGGGTCCCTTCCAACCCTGATATTCTATGATTCTATGATTCTATGATAATATAGCACACAACAAGAGCAAAGGTGACCAGATTGCAGTGAGAATGACTGGAATTGCTTATTTATCAGTGTGATATATATTGTATATATATTCTCCTGAAATCAATGTATGTACTATAAACTATACATTTACAGAGAATACAGCAGGCACAGACTGGGGAAGAGCCCCCAAAAGATGACAGGGTTCCTTCTAAGGGGGCCAAATGTTTCCACCACAGGGAGCCACTTGTGATGAAGACACCATGCCACCAGGGCACAGCCCGCACGATTAATTGCAATTAATTTTTTTTAATCGCTTGACAGCCCTACTGTTCAGATATATGCTAACAGGTCTTCAATTTGCACATGAGGTATCCAAATTTTCTGCCTTTCTGCATTATAATTGCTTTATCTGTAAAGCGGGATGGGGGGGAAAGAAGGAGTGCTGAAAGGTTCCACTCATCACATTCTTCCGTCAGGGTACAATGTGTTCACTGAATCTCAGGTAGGAAGTAAAGAAATTTTGAAAGAAAAATGCTGGATGTTCCTATCCTTAACATTTGAAAGGAAAAACCAGCTGTTCTTAGATGGTTATCCAAAATCTTTTTGTTTTAAACAAATGGTTAGCAAAGAGAGAGTTCCCTGTATGTGATACAGTGGTCCTCAATAAGTAATTTAATGATTGTTTCTAAACACAAGTTAATTTGAAATATAAACTCACTAATCCATTAGCGGAATGGATATTTTTGGCCATCATTTATGATGGCATCTTGTAGAGCAATTGATCAACAACAACAAAATTGGAGACTTGAGTTGGTCTCAAGGAGTTCAAGCCTGTCCTGGCTCAGTGGCTTTTGTTTACTTAAGATTAACAGTAAATAATAATATTGACCCTTCATCTACAGTGGCTACAGGAAGCAATCAGATCTCACCTTCAGATTGGAAGAGACAAGAAAGTGCTGTTTCCTTCTCCAGTCAGGGTATTCCAGATTCATACACAAACTCTATACCTCTCCCTTGTATTTTCTCTGTCCAATCTCCCGGCTGCTATGGATAAGAGAATAATAGAAGTAGCTCTTTCTTGACAGCACTCAGCAAATATTCATTAGTTTGCTAGCTCGCCCATATCAGATAGCTTGAGATTTTCAAAGGAGTGCAGGGGATTTAGTCACACACTTCCATTTTTCTGATCAGAAGTTATGTAGCTAAATAAACTGCTCTGCTCTGCTCGTTTTGAGTATTTATTACATAACAAAATGACAGAATACTCTTGATTCTTACCCAAACCCTCTGGCTCCATACCCTAATCAATTGATATACCTCTGTGGGCAATGTACTATATACCTAAACAACCCCTCAGCCACAATCCATGTTCTAATTGTTAGTGCACCAGTGAGCATTTGTTTTTTGGTTACATCCATACCCAGAATGGACATGCTTTGAAATCAAACTTCAATGGATGGAACAGCTTGGATTCACTCCTGGAAAGTAAAATGCCTTGCCTTATGGCAATGGATAGAGACCACATCTCAATCCTCTCTGTGTCTTTGCATGCAGACATCCACATGGTGCTGTTGCTCTGATTTCATGGAACAGCTGAAGTAGATGGTTCAAATAATCTTTCTCCAGCTAGACTCACAGAGTGGTGATGGTAACTACTTCTCTTTATCAAAAGCTCTCACCTCCAAAGTTCTGTGGGATCCACTCAGTTTCCTTATCTCTTCAGCTCCTGGATGAAGAGTAGCTGGCTCAGACTCAACCAGGGGAAGAGCAACTTGATATTGGCGAGAAGGGGAAAATGCTTCAAAGAACTAGGCAAGAAATTGTCCCCTCCTGTCCACTGATGGCTTCTGGCCCCCATTTGCCTAAGTTGTATGAAGATTCATGGTCCTGCTCAACTCTTCCCTAAGCCTGACTCATCAGTAGTGAAAAATGCCTTCCTCCATCTTGAGCATGGTAGGAAACTTTCTCCTGTCCCCCAGATGAGAATCTGTCCACAGTGATTCACTGTTAATCACCTCATTAGTGTTAGTGGTGGCTACTCAGAGTCACTAGACCATGAGCAAGAAAGGAAGAGCACTGAGGCCCAGATCCTCAAAGGTATTTAGTTATCTGATTTCCATTGATTTTAATGGGAGTTAGGCACCAAAATATTTTTGAGGATCTGGGCCTCAGTTTCTCACCCTGATATCCTTAGCCACTCTGCATTCAGCAACCTCTGTGCTGGGTTACTGTGACAAAATTACAACAAACTGCTTAATCTTTGATTCTTCTACCACTTGGGGAAAAGAGAACCTATCTTTAGGGGCATGAATTATTTTGATATGGCATTTCCCTTTTCTAAAGTCTCTCTGACAGTCAGAAGCCCATTGATTTATAGTATTTTGCAACATACAATTAACGACTAAAGGGAGTGGCCACAACAGACAATCAGAAAAGGTTAAAGTGTTCAGATAACTGAATGGATTTGTTTCAGGAGGGCTTGTCAAAATTTATCCCAGAGTGTTGTAAGATGTAGGGCCCTGATTTGGAAAAGCAATTAGACCCTGATGAAGGAAGGCAGTTAAACACATCACACGTTTAGGCAAGCCAGTAGTCTTACTGAAGTTAATGGCAGTGTTCATGTGGTCATAGTACTTTCCCGAATCAGGGAGGAAATCCTTAGCTGGTGTCAATTGCTGTAGCTGCATTAAAGTAAATGGAACAATGATTATTGACACCAGCTGAGGATCTGCCCCAGAGCTTCTGGCACTTGAATAATCCTATGTCCATTCAGCAAAGTACCAACGTGCATTAAAATAGAATCACTTTTATCATTTTCAGTATTAATTTTACCAGAAAAGATGTTTGGAAAACCTGGCATTCTTGTGAATGGGAAAGATCTGAAATGAAGAAACCAGTGCCTGTGTTTTATTATTCAGGGTGGGATTAGTTGTTTGAGAAGAAATGAATGCCATTCCCAGCAAAGTGATCACCCTTTTATATTATACATTAATAGGAGACATACATTGTCTAGATTGTTATTTGCTAGTTTATTTGTGGTGATCTGATACTGGCCAGGTTTAGCAAAGAAAATGGCTTTCATTTGATAATTACGGATTTAAAAATGAGATTTCTAAATACGCAGTTTTTAATATAATAGAACCACAGAGTTATGAACTGACCAGTCAACCATATACCTCATTTGTAACCAGAAGTACACAATCAGGCAGCAGCAAAGAACAAAAAAACAAAAACAAAAAAACAGTACAGTACTGTGTAACACAAACTACTAAAAAAAAATAAAGGGAAAGGAACATTTTTTCTCTGCATACTAAAGTTTCAAAGCTGTATTAAGTCAATGTTCAGTTGTACACTTTTGAAACAACAACCCTAACATTTTGTTCAGAGTTATGTACATTTCAGAATTACGAACAACCTCCATTCCCGAGGTGTGCGTAACTCTGGGGTTCTACTGTTAAATTAAACTGTAGACTTTCAGAAAGGAGATAGTGTGTAACAGACCATTTGAGTTCGAAAAGCAGTGAACTGATGAAGAAGAGTTAAAGCGTGGTTTTTAAAAGGTTACAATCGTTTAATCCACTAGAGCAAAACAACAAAGTACTCAATTTGTTTCTTGTCATCTTCTTGTTTTGATTAGCACAGTAATTAGCCAGAAAAGTATATCATAAACAGGATCTTAAACAGAGAACATAGTTTACTACAGGCACATAGTACAGAAATAAAAACTGACTTTGCATATTTGACCTATGTACTGAGGCATATAAGATCGATGTATTGATACAGTAGCCCTGGAACAAAAATTCTGCATGCATAAGCAGTACCCGCAGTATGTATGGCCTTGACAATTTCATTCAAGATTTTGCTGATTAGGATTTTGGAAATTTACCTCAAGAAAAAACAATTACCTCAGGAATAATTGTACAGTATGCATTCATAGATTCATAGATTCATAGATATTTAGGTCAGAAGGGACCATTATGATCATCTAGTCTGACCTCCTGCACAACGCAGGCCACAGAATTTCACCCACCACTCCTACAAAAAAAACCTCACACCTATATCTGTGCTATTGAAGTCCTCAAATTGTAGTTTAAAGACCTCAAGGAGCAGAGAATCCTCCAGCAAGTGACCCGTGCCCCATGCATTGATATTAGGATGAACATGAGGGTCATATCTTACCATGAGCTCTGTGGGGGAACAGGTGTCTTTCAACATGGAGTTTTTCACAGAATCAGGGCCTAAGAACAAAAAATAAACAAATAAAATGAATACTTTTTTTAATCCTTTTAAAATTTTTGACAAACATACTATAATTCAGTTGAAATGAAAATCTCAGACAACCAGGTCCCATTCAGGTAAACATTAATAACAATATACATTTTGCTGAAACCTCATTATTAATAAATAAATATAATCTTATTTTAATATAACACAGCGTGTCCCCCCCAAATTGTTAGGTGATTTAAGAATCCTATACATGTAAGTATTATACTTCACTCACTACAAAACCCAACTTGGGGTGAAAAGTAAATACAAGCACTTTAGCCTGAATTCCATTAAGATGTTGGACACAAAACCCACTGAATCTAATGGGAGAGTCTTTCGTTTGACTTTAGTGGGTTTTGTTTCAGGGTTTAAGTAATGCTGTCCATTGCAGTAACTATCATTTATCTTGATTAGCAAGATATTTTTGTGAACCATTTCTGAGTGTATTATTAAAGGCCAAACGTAGCTCATGCAAATCTCTCATTGGGTGTTTTGAGTGAATTGGGTTAGTAGGATTTAGCCCTCTTCAAAGATAACGGGCCGAATTAGTTGACATAGAAAACATCATGTCTGAAGATACTAGCTTTGTTGTTCTTTCTGATATTCGCTTCTAGATGCTGGAAATTTTGGTAGGAAACTCTGTGCTACTGTAACCCACGCACCTTCTGGGTGTGAAGTTCTGTCCCATCTACTGGCATTGAGACCACTTAGAGAGAGAGAGAGAAAATGAGTCTGCTCTACAGCCTCAGCTAACAGCCAGTTGGCTTTTAACCCATGCGGTAAAGTCTCATGCACCAAGCTCCAGAGGTCCCAGTCATTGTACAAGTTACAACAGTTACAGCTAGTTGATATGGTCAGTGTTTCATTGTCTTTGAGGTGTGTCTGCCACACTGTGGATAGGGTTGCCAGGTGTCCAGTTTTCAACCAGAACGCCGGGTCGAAAGGCACCCTGGTCGCTCCAGTCAGCACCATCAAAAGTCCGGTCGATGGTGCAGCTGGGCTAAGGCAGACTCCCCACCTGCCCGGGTTCCACGAGGCTCCCGGAAGAAACCGGCATGTCCCTGCAGCCCCTAGGCACAGGTATGATCAGGAAAGCTCCAGGCGCTGCCCCCGCCCCAAGTACCGCATCTACAGCTCCCATTGGCAGGGAACCACGGCCAATAGGAGCTGAGGAGGCGGTGCCTATGGGCACAGGCAGTGCGCACCACTCAGAGTGGCCTGGCCATGCCTCCCCCTAGGGGCTGGACATACTGGTTGCTTCTGGGAGCAGCGTGGAGCCACGGCAGGCACAGAACCTGTGTTAGCCCCATTGTGCCACCAACCGGGAGCCACCTGAAATAAGCGCTGCCTGGCCGGAGCCCGCACACTGAACCCCCTGCCCCAGGTCAAAAGCCCCTTCCACACCCAAACTCCCTGCCAGAGCCTGCTCCCCCACCCACATCCCAACTCCCTCCCTTTGTAAATCTTCACAGTCAGATGGACTTTATTATCTTGAGTCATTTCATATCATCTGTAAATTTTACAACCTCATTGTTCACCCTCTTTCCCAGATCAGTTACGAATATTTTCTTGACTGCACAGCCCCCAGTACATATCCTTGGGGGACCCAACTATTTTCCATTCTCCATTATGAAAATTGACCATTTATTCTTACACTTAGTTTCCTATCTTTTAAACAGTTACTAATCCATGACAAGATCTTCCTCTTATACCATGCCTGCTTACTTTGCTTAAGAGGCTTTGGTGAGGCACCTTGTCAAAGGTGTTCTGAAAGTCCAAGTACACAATATATCAACTGGCTCACCCTTGTCCACATGTTTGTTGACAACTTCAAAGAATTCTGCAGTTAAGACTAATGCAAAGAAGTCATTTAACTTCTCCACCAGGACCTTATCTTCCTTGAGTGCTCCTTTAGCACCTTGGTCGTCCAGTCGCCACACTACATGGAAGGCTTCCTGCTACTGATGAATTTAAAAAAATTGTTGTTAGTTTTTGTGTCTTTAGTTAGTGGCTCTTCAGATTCTTTCTCGGTCTTCTTTATTATATTTACACTTGACTTGGCAGAGTCTGTGCATCTTTATTTTCCCTCACTAGGATTTGACTTCCAATATTTAAAGGATGGCTTTTTGTATATAACTGCCTCTTTTACTGTGCTGTTTAGCCATGGTGGCGTTTTTTTGGTCTTCTGTTTTTTATTATTTGGGGTATACATTTAGTTTGACATTCTATTATGATGCTTTTAAATAGTCTTTATGCAGTGTGCAGGCATATCATCCTTGTGATTATTCCTTTTAATTCGAATAAACTAGCTTCTTCATTTTTAATCTTCTTTTTTTGAAGTTAAATGCTACTGTGGTGGGCTTCTTTGGCATCCCCCCTCCACCAGGAGGTAGAATTTAGTTACATTATGGTCTCTATTACCAGACAGTTCAGCTGTATTCACCTCATGGACCAGATCCTATGCTCCAGTTAGGACTAAATCAAGACTTGCCTCTCGCCTTGTGAGTTCCAGGACTAGCTGCTCTAAGTAGTCGTCACTAATGTGTCTACATATTTTATCTCTGCATCCCTTCCTGATGTGACATGTTCCTCATAATATGAGGATATCTGAAGTCTCCCATTATTATTGGGTTTTCTGCCTTTGCAGGCTCTCTAATCTCCCTGATCATTTCACAATCATCATGAGCATCTTGGTCAAGCGGTCGGCAATATATTCGTACAGCTATATGCTTATTGTTCAAGCATGGAATCTCTATCCATAGAGATCCTATTATGCAGTTTGAGTCACTTAAGATTTTTACTCTGTGCTTTCTTTCACTTCCCCACCAGCTCAACCTACTCAGTCGTTCCCGTATAGTTTACACCCTTGTATTACTGTGTCCCATTGTGTGCTTAGTCTATAGTTTAGAAGAAATCTGGGAGGTGCAACTTCCACTAGTGGAAGCCAGACACAACTTTTGATATTAATTTGAGGTGAGGGCACAGGACCACTTTGTCTCTGTGGGATATGATGAAAGGAGCAAAGTCAGAGATTGAATCACTCTTTTAAAAGTTATAACTGGTTTAAGATGTTGTCTTTGGCAACAGCTGGAACAACAGCACCCTCCTCTGTGCTTAAGAGGTAGGTCTATCAGCCCTATGTTAAGGTCTCACTGATTCTCTGACCAGCAAGACGCAACTAACCGGACAATTAAGAAATCTTTTGACAAACTGCCCACTGGTAGCTGATACACTGAGATAGCTGCACTTTGATAGGAGACCAAACAAACAAACCTTTTCTGTTGTACATAAAATCCCAAAGAGAAAGATGTGGATGCAAACCACACTGATATCTATTATGCATAGAGAAAACTTTTTTTGTCATCCGTTATTTTCAGAACAGGTGGCTTTTGGTCCTAGGCTACAAAAGAATCTCCTATACTTCCCTGGCTAATGTCAGGTACAAATGGTTAATGATCTGTGATACAAACCCTGAGGTGGAATAACTGGATTTGGAAGTGAGATCATAGTCTCTTCCTAGGTTAGCAATTCTCATGGATACAGGTAGTAGAAACAGAGTTTTCTGTGAGAGATCCAAGAAATCCATATACCATTATTGTCTGGCCAATGCTGGGACAAATAGTATGACTTAAATCTTGTCATGTAGCTGTTTGGATCACTAGTGGGATCAGTGGGAAGATGTAAAGAAACACTTTACTCCTGTCTACCAGAAACATAGTTGTGACCAAGTTGCTGTCAATCGCTGCTCTGGACCGGAACTGAGAACTTTACATACTGTTGCTTGTTGGAAAGAAGTGTATGGAAGTTTGGCCCCACAGAAACCAGAAATGAAGGAGAGGAAGCAGGAATCTTCACGAATGGCCTGATTGGCAAAGCTAGAGACAACCCAGTCCTGCAGACCTGGACCCATGATGTTGTTTCTTCCTCTTATGCTGACAGTTCTACACATGCATTTTAATTTCAAAAAGGCAATAAAGGTTTGACATGTGCATAGATTGATTTTCCATATAAAATAAAAAGTAGGACTGCTGCAATCGGCACCATATCTTTTAAAATACTTCTATCATACTGGCGTTTGCTCTACACTATTTATTGCAGAAATTAATTTTAATCATTCTTTAGTTCATTTATATATACACATATAAACGAATACACGATTTATAGCACTATATTTTAATTTCTTTTAATTTTCAATAGAAATTCTTATATAAAGAATATTCATATGAAAGCTACATGAAACACTAAAAACTCTGCCTAAAACTAACTGACTGTCAAGGAAACATAAGAACTTCTGATTTATTAGTAGTAATTCAGATGAATTATGTTCTATATTATCTTTTATCTTTCATTTAATATCATTAACATAAGAGATTTTCATTTCCTCACATCATTCATATGCAAGAGTCAGCGTATGAACTGATCCTTCTACAGTTAAAAATAAAGTAACTGTGATATTTTGTAGTCAAAGGGACAGAAGTTTACTTGGTATAAAATAACATAATTCCGTTCAACTCAGTGCACCTAAGATAATGTATACTGCTGGGGATCTGCCCAAAGTCTGCTTAAAAATTGTTCCATTTCCTTTAAAAAAGAAAAATTAAAACAGATAAGCAGTAAGCAAATATCCTCCAAAGTACAAAATGCTGTATGGTTTATTTATTTGCAGCTGCCTCTGCAATTTTGAGATGAAATGATTTTTCAGAACAGACAGTTATTTAAAAGAGTAATTTAATTCTGAGATAGATAAATTCCTGCAATGTATATGTTCCTATACCTGCTTGCCAGCACAAGTGTGATTTGGTGACTCAAGGTAGAAATTTTGTGCTCATTAAAACTTTATTTTATTTATATGATGATGCTTCACACCATTTCCACTGAAGAGCTGTTTAATCATAACATAAATTGTATTGTTTTTTTGTATACAGCTGTTCAGAGAATGCCTGCTTCATTTTATTCTGTCTTTCACATAGATGTGGAGTGGACAGATTCAAGCGGAGTATAAGATATCAATGTAAGTCCCAGATTCTGTAACTGACAGGATGCAGGTGAATTGTTGTGCCCATACAGAGTTTCATTGCCATCAATGGAGTGTCTGCCCATGTCCTAGGAATTGTAGCACTTAGCTGCACATTCACGGTTGTGAATGATGTGGATAGATATTTTCCCTTTGGGTTTTTAAATTATGGCATTTTTGGATTCCATATCATGTCCAATATCACAAGAATTTATGAGTTTGTTAAAAGATTCACCCACTTCATATATTTCTCCCACCCCATTGAAAATAATTAAATTTCCTTCAGGAAAAACAAAGAACGTTCACACATTTATTCCAACTGGAGGAGGTGGGGGGAACCCACAGCAGTACCCGGAGACATCACCTGTTTTCTGCAGTAAACAGGGCTCTTCACATGTGTGGGAGAGAAACATTTCATTTTTCAGCGGAGAGCAAAAGATATGCAAAAGGTACTACGCTTTTGAAACTGACCAAAACATGTCCCCCCCCCCAGCAATAAAAATGTTCATGCATCTCTAAACAAAATTGGTCTAGGAAGACATTAAGACTAAGGCTTGGTGCGTAACTGGATACCCAGGATCCAACTGAGCTGTGGGCTTAGACACCTTTTTGTCTTCTGAATAACATTACAGTGCAGCAATTGGACATACGTTATAATGTAACATAAGGTTGCCAAAGGGTGGCATGTAAGGTTTCTACTGCAAGACAGTAGCTTACCGGTCATCAATCATTGGGAAATGTATGTATTATGATATTTAAGGAATTATTTATCTACATTGAAAACTATGTTCTTTGTAAAGTAAGACAGGTCACTAGAAGGAGATAAATAAGTTTTGTTCAGCCCTGGGTGGATACAAAATGTATATCTGTGGATGCAGACATACATGGATATAAAGCAGATATCCGCAGAGCTGCAGGGCTCTACCAGGAACCGCAGGGGCGAAA
This sequence comes from Eretmochelys imbricata, assembly GCF_965152235.1. NCBI lineage: Eukaryota > Metazoa > Chordata > Testudines > Cheloniidae > Eretmochelys > Eretmochelys imbricata. The sequence continues at coordinate 123,502,077 of NC_135576.1, forward strand.
GTGGCAACATGTCAGCTCAAGAGCATTTAGGACTAGGCTTCTTTATAGCGGAGACCTCTGAGGTAAGGCAAAGGGGAGGAAAACTGAACTAAATATTTGTATTTCTTCACACACAAAAAAAAAAGTGAAAAAATTCAAATGAGATGAAGAAATATTTCATTCTGATTGCTCCCCGCCCCGTGAAAATGCCTACTTTTTTGCTAGCCCTAGTTATTACTTGGAGATTGAGGCCACATGGTGCTAGGCCCTGTACAAACATGCTTTACTAATAAATTAGGTCTAAATATGGTCTTTAAAAATGTTACTTATTATATATCACAATGCTAAAGCTTGTTCTTTTTCTGACGTATCCTTATGGCCAATGACTGGTTTTTCCATTTTTTTTTTCTTTTTTGCTTTTCCATGGTGTTCATGAATTTTATCATAATTCTGTATTTTCTCTTATGAAGCTGCGTTTCCTTCCTTTGCTGCCCCCTCCCATTTTGATAATCCTGACATCCACTTTAAATTTGTTTCTTGTTTGTACTTTCATTACAAAATAAAGCGATCTAACCAAAAACACCAGCCTAACCCCATCAGCGGTACTCAATGCATTTACAGCATGAATAAATATAGCCCATTCACTCCTGTATTCATCATCTCAAACCTCAAACTAAGAGAGAGGAAAAATAATAATTTATAATGCTGCAAGTAATTAGCTTGAGAGTTATTTGCAAAAGTACTAATTTTAACAAGTAACATCTAAAGGATGACCACTGAAAAGGGAAAATGCATGGAGTAAAATCCTGGCCTCTGTGATTACCTTCACTAGGAATAAAAGGTTTCTTCTTATCTTGTGTTAGCAATTGAAGGCAAGGCAGTTTGTAATTTTCTCATGTTTCAGTAGATAAAAACTATAGAGCTTTGCCTTTACTAGGAAAAAGGTATCTTGTTTGTTAACATGTGCTAAGGATACACTTTTTTCCCTAGCATCAAGGCCATTGAAGTCAATGGGAATAGCATTTCAACACTGTTCCTTTTACAATTGCTTAGGTTTCCCAAGCACTGAAAATATTTTCCGCAATCTCCACTGCTTCCTTTGTTACTGTTGGCCCTTTTTGCACTTCTTACTCATTATTTGTGCTCAGTATTATGGCATCCTTGCTACTTACTGGTATTTTTATCTAATGTATTACAAATGGAATGTCATGAGTTTGTGTGTTCTCACTAAAACCGCTGTTCTGAAAAAACACAAAACAAACCACAGTCCTATTCTGGACAGCACTTAGGCCCCAATTAACCATTTACCTAACTTTTAAAAAGGGAGCAAACCCATTGAACTCAGGTGCTTAAACGATGCGTTGAATAAGGATAGACTTTTGCATTTTCCTGAAACTGGCCCAAATTGCACAGAAATTAGTAAGCACTTTGTTTTACTTTTTGTTCGTTCCATAAAGTACATTGGGATAAACTTACTGAGGGAGAGAAATATTTGATCTATAAAGGCCAAAATTTTCAAACTTTGGTGCCTAATGATAAATTAAGGTCATGAACAGCAGGCTTATAAATAAAAGGGATATCCCTTTTATTTAGGAACATTTTATATGTTGGTTTAAATGTTATCATCCTCTATTGAATTTAATAGCATTTTTCAAGATGCAGCTTGAATATAAGAATACGTATGTGTATCTAACCTTTTTGGCTATGAAACTATTACTATAAAATATTACTACACACTAATAACTTAATCTTTAGCATTATTTCCCAAGAGGAAAAAAGTTAGAAATTATACTAATACATTCTGTAGTAACGCAATGACTTCTTTATACCGTAATTCAACAATGCACTTGAACACGTTTAACTTCAAACACATGCTCAAGTCCATCCCAATACAGCAAAACCCTTAAGTATGTGCTTTAAATCCCATTGACTTAAATGTCATTTATACACCTGCATAACAACGTGTTTAATCATGGCTATATAGGGGCTGATCCAAGGTTCAGTAAAGTCAACTGAAATTAATGGGAGTCTTTCCATTAATTGATTTGGATCAGGCTTGTAAAGCTATAAAATCACTAAACATTATGGGTCTGATTCATGTAGTAAGGTCCCTGTACGCTGCCAGAACAATGCAAAGGGGCCTTAAAGTGGGTGTCAGAGTAATGTGGGTAGGCATTTACACCTACATGGAGACTTCTTTGCACTGACAAAGTGTTGTAAAGGGGTCTTAGCGTAAAGGAGAATTAGCCCTGTTAGCTTTGAACTAGAGCTTTCATGATTTCTTTTGGTGAGAGAATGAACTGTAGCCAGGCCGACCTGTCTCTTTAATTACATTTTCTACTGGAGAGCAGCAAGAAGCATAGCTGTAATGTCACTGACTCCATTTATTTTCAGCTCAAGAACAGTAGAGCTGATCCAGTTTAGCAGACTCATTTTCTCTGGGGACTAATCAGAATAAAAAGTTACATCTGAGTGGGAATGTGTCACTTTCACCCCCCGTCCCCAATTCCATTTATATGGTATAAGGGATGGAATTATAGACAACTTCTAACCATAGAATATCAGGAAGAGACCTCAGGAAGTCATCTAGTCCAACCCCCTACTCAAAGCAGGGCCAATTTCCAATTTTTGCCCCAGATCCCTAAATGGTCCTCTTAGGATTGAGCTCACAACCCTGGGTTTAGCAGGCCAATGCTCAAACCACTTAGCTATCCCTCCCTCTGTGGCTAACACTTCATAGTACTACCATTTAGCTCTCATAGGAAACAGATTTAATAAACGAGTTGTGTTCAACACCTATTTTCCTTCACCTAGTAAGAGAAAAATGATTTGTTGTGGTTTGTATTACTGTAGCTTCTGGAGGCTTTAAGTAAAATTGGCATCCTATTATGCTAGGTGTAGTACAAACACATTATAAGAGATAATTCCTGCTCCAACATTGCTACACTTTAAGTAGATAAGGGTAGGAAGTAGAAAATAGAGGGTAAGTGACTTGTCCAAGGTCACCAAGCAAGTCAGTGAGGGGGCTAGAAGCTAGGTCTCTTGAGTCACAGATCAGATGTCTCTCCACTAGACCATGGTGTCTCTAAGGAACTGTGTTGAAAGATTTAATGGAGCAGGTCAAAACTTTTCCATCAACATTATTTGAGAGAACTGGGGTCTTGGTTAAACCTTTTTTCCATGATATATTTCTACTTTCTGTGCAAAATTTAGATTTTTGTCAAAAAAAACCTGACAAAAAACCTTGGTTTTGTCCCCCACCCATTTTCCAATCACACACACCACGGGAGGTGCCTTGTCTGCCCAGCAGCTCATGAGCTAAGGAATTCTCTCTCTCTTCTCAGGCACTCACCCAGGAAAGATTTATCCAGGATGTCCACGACCCTTCTACTCCCCCTTCAGCAAAGAGCATCGGCTAGTCTCAGAGAGACAATGCCGCATACTCTAATTGCCTCCGGTGAGGTGATTAGACTAGTCAGCGGGGTTCAAACGGGGAGGAGAGATGGGGTCACGCAATACTAGGCCCAGGCAGACCCCTTGCTGGTCATGTCATGCAGAGACAGCCGCCTTGGATCAGATCTTTTACCGATCCACTAAGATGCAGCCACCGAGCTTGCATTAGAGATATCCCCGGTCACGAGCTTACAGCTTTGCAGGGAGCTCTGGGCGTCTTTCAGTGGCCCTCATTCACATTAGCACACACACACACACCCCCACACGCCCCAAGTCCTCTGTATCTTCACACCACGATGCATCTCCTGTACAATAACCTTAATGCTTTATGTCCGGACTTAATACAACCTTTGAGGTGCTAACAACCCCTCAGCACCGGTGCAATAGCCTAATGCATTAACCTTACTGGGGGCGGCAAACAAATCCCCAGTACCGCTCTGCATCTGATCTTGCTGCACAATCAATAAGTTCGGATGACGTAAGCCCAAAAGGGACAGACGGCCTCACGGGCAGCCCTCCTCTGATACCCCAATAGAGATTTCCAAAGGTCTCTTACTTCTATTGTGGTGCCACGGGGTTCGAAGGGGAACGGTCCACAGAAGCTGCCGTTGTCTCCGCAGGCGTTGCCATCCCGGGCGAGCCCCCAAATTGTCAGAGAAAAACACAGTTCTCACTCTTCAGGTTGGGTGCAGCAAGTCAGATACGCTTGATTATCTCAAGCAATTGCACAGTGGAAGAGCGTACACTAAGACACAGGGTTTCCCCCATCTAGGCAGGTCTCTCCAAGATAAACAATTAGAACAAGCATTTATACCTTTATTACAGACAATAATGAGTAACAGCTGCATATTGTTTATACATATTCCTTCATATCATCTTATTTTTCTCTCCAATTTCCTCTTATAGTCTACATTTGATTCTTATCTAATACAAGGTCACAACAGCCCCTCTCTGTTCTTTTCCCACTCACTTCGCACTATCCCCGCTTCTGCAAATCTCGCGTTATTAAAGCTAGAGTTAGCCTGACTCCTGCTCATTTCAGAGGCCTGCATCCAAATTCCCTTTATCTCCTTCCACACAGCTATATTATTACAGTTTTTTAAGCTTAATTTTTTGGTATTTGAATTTCTACCAATAAATTTAATTTTTTAGTAAACTCCCCTCCCCCGCCAGTTTTTGACTAGCTCTAAGATACAGCTAGGGCCTGCTTGTTTTCATTCACTGTAGAAAGATAGTTTGAAGGAAGAGGATATTGACAATGACTTTCAAACTTTTCCCGAAGATATTGAGGTAATTGAGAATATCGATAAGTGTTTGCTTGTGATGGAAAAAAAAAACAAAAAAATGTTATTTTTCACACACACACAACTCCAGTGAAAGGTAATAATGAGAAAATAAAGAGACAAGAAATGATTATGGGATGCTTTCCAAAATTAGATGCATTTTACTGTAGTATTTATTTATTTATTTATTTTTTAATTGATAAAGTAGTTTTTTTTTTCTGGTTATAATGATCAGCCATGTTTCATAAGCCTTCTGTAATACAATCCACTGGCACCACATTGTACTTCAAACACATTTTTCCTACCTGTCAAACATAACCTAAATATATCCTAAGCCTCAAATATCTGAATGAGCTTCACAGGTGCTATTACATTTGAATAATACTGGTTCCAATAAAACTATTTCCCCATGTTTAATTCCCCCGCCTCGCTGTTCCTCAGACATTCTTGTCAACTGCTGGAAATGGCCCACCTTGATTATCACTACAAAAGGTTCCCCCCACCCGCCCCGCTCTCCTGCTGGTAATAGCTCACCTTACCGGATCACTCTCGTTACAGTGTGTATGGTCACACCCATTGTTTCATGTTCTCTATGTACATAAATCTCCTCACTGTATTTTCCACTGAATGCATCCGATGAAGTGAGCTGTAGCTCACGAAAGCTCATGCTCAAATAAATTGGTTAGTCTCTAAGGTGCCACAAGTCCTCCTTTCCTTTTTGCGGATACAGACTAACACGGCTGCTACTCTAAAACTGGTTCCATTGTATGTCTCAGCAACGTTCAGTACTTACTATGGAAATATTGAAAACGTCAGGTTACTTAAACAAATTCATCCCTGATAAGATGCTGAATTTCTCTCCTTGTTACTCGTTCTTCTATTTCTTTTCCTTTATTTCAAATTTACATGCCTTCTAAATCTTGTTGTGCATTTTCCTCTGTGTTCAGTATCCATTTTTCTGTAGGCTTTATTCAGAATGTGACTGTGGCTTTGCCACAAACCTTTGCCAGGGGACAAGCATCTATTTGAGGCTTCCTCCTGCTCCCATTGAAGTCAATGGAAAAAAACTCTGAACTTCAGGGGCACAGGATCAGGGCCTTGGAGAGCCTGGGAACAAGATTATGATGCAGTGAGGCAAAGCCTGGCTCCAGTGCACACTCTTTTCCCCAAAGGGCCAGCTCTGGCACGCTGAGTGTATACATTTGAATTGGGGCCTTAATGACTTCTTTCCTCTCTCACAGCTTATCGCTGTACTGTCTCTAAGGCCTGGGCTTGAATTAAGATATGCAACTTCTGCTATGCTATTCGCGTAGCTGAAGTCGAAGTATCTTAGTTCGAGTTACCTGGCCATCCTCACGGCAGCGAGTCGACCACAGTGGCTCCCCCGTTGACTCGGCTTACTCCTCCTGCCGAGGTGGAGTACAGGCGTTGATTCGGGAATCAACTTATCACGTCTAGATGCGATGCGATAAATCGATGCCCGATAGATAGATCACTACCCGCTGAGCTGGTGGGTAGCGAAGACGTACCCTAAGCCAGCTAAGCGCAGTGTAAATCCATGGAATGCAGCTTGGAAACACAGCTTTGCTTGATATATTGGAGGATGCTGAGATGCATGGTGCTTGCTAAACGTATGTACTGTACTCGGTTTATCCTCATTCTTCTTGGCCGGTCCTATGCCAGTCTTCAGATTGTACACTTAATGAATTAACTGCTTGGCCATGGTCTGTAGATCCTTGAGTGATTGTTTTAGCCTCTGTCAAAGTAGATTCAATTTAGCTAGCAGTAAGTACAGCTTTCTTTAAAGTTACGTCTGTTTCCATCAGTAATCCCTCATACAGAATAAGGTTGTTCTTCAGTTATCTCATGGGACATATCCCTGTCCTACTATGAAACAAGTTTCCACAATGTAGCAATATATTGGCTAGTACATTCATTACTGATTCAGTTTCAGCTGTAAAAGACATACCCATTATCAGGCAGAGGAATGCAAAACATATAGTCTGACTTCAAGTATCCAGAGAACGTATTAGCAGAACTTCCTCCCTGTGATCTGGGGACTCATCTTTGCTACAAGGTAGAATACGCATCTCAGACATACAAAACCAGTTTATAAAAGCCACTCCAGCCTCATCATGGCTGGGCAGGAAAGTGGGGTGGGGCGGGGCAGGGGGTGTCAAGGTGCCTTCCCCACTCTGAACTCTAGGGTACAGATGTGGGGACCTGCACGAAAGACCCCCTAAGCTTATTCTTACCATCTTAGGTTAAAAGTTCCCCAAGGCACAGATTTCTTTCTTGCCTTGGGAACCAGCTTCGGTTAAAAACCTGATATGCTGCCACCACCAAGTGATTTAAACGAAGAACAGGGGAAGTGCCCACTTGGAGACATCTTCCCCCAAAATATCCCACCAAGCCCTACACCCCCTTTCCTGGTAGCGCTTGGGGGGATATATATAATAATATCCTCACCAATTGGTATAGGTGAACACAGACCCAAACCCTTGGATCTTAAGAACAATGAAAAATCAATCAGGTTCTTAAAAGAAGAATTTTGTTTAAAGAAAAGGTAAAAGAATCACCTCTGTAAAATCAGGATGGTAAATACCTTACAGGGTAATCAGATTCAAAACATAGAGAATCCCTCTAGGCAAAACCTTAAGTTACAAAAAGACACAAAAACAGGAATACACCAGGACAAGCCAAATTTCACAAGCCAAATTTGAATTTCACAAGCCAAAAAACAAAAGAAAATCTAATGCATTTTTTAGCTACATTATTTACTAACTTTACAGGAGTTGGAAGGTTTGCATCCTTGATCTGTTCCCAGCAAAGGTATCACACAGACAGACAAACAAAAGCCTTTTTCCCCCCCTTCAGATTTGAAAGAATCTTGTCCCCTCATTGGCCACTTTGGTTCAGGTGCCAACAAAGTTATCTTAGCTTCTTAACCCTTTACAGGTGAAAGGATTTTGCCTCTGACCAGGAGGGATTTTATAGCACTGTATACAGAAAGGTGGTTACCCTTCCCTTTATATTTATGACAGGGGATCAAGCTGGATGCTAGACATGCTCATCAGCAGATGGTTTCTAAAATAGGCTTTGTAGAATATCATGGTTGGAAGGGACTGCAGGAGGTCATCTAGTCCAACCCCCAGCTCAAAGTAGGACCAATCCCCAATTTTTGCCCCAGATCCCTAAACGGCCCCCTCAAGGATTGAATTCACAACCCTGGATTTAGCAGGCCAATGCTCAAACCACTGAGCTATCCCTCCCCTCCATGTATCTACTCCGATGAGTATAAGTAGTATGCAATATGCTCCAGTAAGGCACGCAACTGCCAGTAGAATGGAGTGAGGTGACAAGGGGGAATACACCATTCTAATGCTGCAAGCTCCCCTACCCCATCTTGCCAATGGCCCCAGTAGTACAAATCCCCTCCTACACCTTCATTCCCACTAGTAAGGCTGTGAACTCCTCCCTCTCCCCAAACATTCCCTCACACCTCCTTTCTAATTTTGGTTTCTTATCCCTCATTCTCTGCCATCAACACCTCCTCCCCCAAACACACTTTATCTTCCCCAAAACCTGTCCCCAAGCTTCCCTCCAATCCTGTGTTACCCACCCTACTTCACCCTCACTAAAATGAACTCCTTGGCTCTGGTTCCCTCCATCTCAATGTCAGTGTAATTCACATCACTGCAGCAGGCCCATAACTGGACTTTCCACACTTTCTTCTCTTGTTTACAGTTTGCATTTGTGTATTTCATTTTCCCATGCAAATTCCACGGATCCTTTTAGGACTAAAAACTCTTTCAGTCTTCTGTTCCTCCCCACTAAGTGGGCATACAGTACATGAACACTGCAAAAGCAACATTAATTGTGCATGTGTTTCAAGCCATAACCCCCAAGATTACTCACAGAGGAACATTATGCCCACAAAGGATTAAAAGTAATATGCATGACACATGCCTATGATGCTACAGCAGCCTCAAGAGGAGCATATGCTAATATGTGGACCATGCCCCTTGGTTCCTGCCAAAGCCATAATTCCCCAGATCCACCCACAGAACATCAATAGAGGGTTTAAAGAACATCCTAGCAGGTGACTGTGGATACACCAGAACTGGTGGAAGTGTTTTATCCTGCACTCTCCTCTTTGACCAAGACTTTTGTGCTATACACACAGATACAAACACCAGCCCCTATTGTCCTCAGTGATGAATGACCCTATAAAAACAAGATGCTGGATGCAGTCAATGGAAAAACAACACTGCATTCTCAGTCTGTTCAATTATTCTAAACAATAGTGAGGAAAAGAATTAGACAATTTGGAAAAATACCTAACAGTGCTTTTACAAAAACTGAGAGATTCCATCCTGTCTTTTAAAAATAAAAAAGTCTGGTTCTTGGCTAAATTTAGGGGGTTGGGGAAAAGAGTAGAATGGAAGTTATTCTTAAAAAAATATGCTGAAAAATCAAGGGATGCTAAAATATTGTCTCTTTGGAGAACGAGGAGGCTTTAACCCTAAACCTGCAGTGTGAACAGGTAAAATTTTTGCCATTCGTTCCTTCTTTACAATCAATGCCATGAAACTGGCTAACACCGTATTATCTCTCTTTCAGATCCGCACAATTGTAATGAAAATGGAATGAGAAATCAGAACTTTGGTGCATAATAGTCTGTAGATAATGGCAGTATTCTGGACTTGTCCCATCCAGTATTCTGTATTCGGATACTCTCTTACCAAGATAGTGAGACAGCAGCATCTCCTACTGCTTTAGAATGCTGCTGTGGTCGGTGTTCATGGCAGCCATAGACTTTTGACTGCTATTTCTGCTTTTTTATTTGAATTATGGCTTGGCTCTTTTATTATTGATTCTCAGTTTCACAAAAGCTACTATTTACCCTACACGAGCACATACAGCCAATTGCCAAATAAATTTAGGGACATGCAGAGAAACAGGTGACCAGCCAGATCTGATACTAGTGTCAAGTATTTCCCTCTGCTCTGAATGTGAAAAGAGACACATTGGTGGGGGGGGGGGCAAGAGAGACAGAATAGCCTGGATCACCATGTCTGAATATAGCCATATATAGTTCTCTTGTTGATCCCACAACCCTTTGTTTTTAAACATAGAAACAACCTACCCATTATTATTGTATTACAATAGCAGCTCTCATCTAAGTATTTGTAGAGTAGATGCCTCTCAACCAAGACAAACTCCATTGTGTTAGGTGCTGTACATACATATTATGGACACAGTTGCCAACTTTCATGCAGTAAATAAGCGCCCCGACATTCACAATAAGCCAAAAATCAAGTTAATCCCATTTCAAAACAAGGCCAAAACAAGCCAGTCCTTAAGAACAACAACATTCTATGTGACTAAATCACCCCTAGCACGCCGTCTGGGACTGTGGTGGGCCTGCTGTGCACCCCTGACTCTCCCCCCTTGACTCTGCTTGCCAGGACCCTATCTAAAAAAAACCACCGCAACAAGCCAAAAACTAGCCAAAAAGCAACTCACAAGCCAATTAAGCCAAAAACAAGCCCAATTTCTGAGTTTTTTTCTGCAGGTTTGGCATGTCCAATTATGGAGTCCCTGCCCCAAAGAGCTTACAATCAAAATGGAGGACTCAGACAAAAGGGTAGGAAAAGGAAGAATGGCCATACCCATTTTGTAGAGGAGGAAAAGGAAGCACAGTGAGATTAAGAGGATGTTTACATTGCATCTGGCAGGATGTTTCCCAGCTCAGGTAGACAGACACACACTAACTCTGCTTCAGCTAGCACATTAAAAACAACAGTGTAGTCAGGGTAGGATGGGTGGCGGGGCAGGCTAGCTGCCAAAGTACAAATCCACCCTGATGCTCTGGATACATACCTGAGCTACCAAACTGAGCCACTGCCCATACTCTCGAGGTCTACACTGCTACTTTTAGCGAGCCAGCTCAGGTAGACCTAGTGTATATCCATCTATCTGCTCTGGGAATCATGTTTCCAGATGCAGTATCGATGTACCCTAAATTACTTCCCCACAGCAGCCAACACCACCTCCTTAACGAACGCTTTCTTGTCCAACGCACGGTTTACTCATTCTGTCACAGCTGCCGAGGCACTTTTGGAAATTTTTCCCCAATTGTTGTTCATTTGGACCGGACGTTTGAATATGCTGATCTTCTATCCTCTGAGCTGTCAATTATTTTGGGGCTATGAAATACAGTCTAATTAAAGAAATCAGTTTGTGAAACCATTTGTATTCTGGTCTCAATCCTTATTTGCATAGAGACAGCTTTAACACAAATAGATGTGCGAACATTAAAAATGTACTCAAAATGACAGATCTTCGAGCGAATGCACAGCCTGCAGCCGAAACAACCTATGTTAAAGCAATGCCACTAGCCATAAAATGTGTATGACAGTCTCTTTTCCCACGAATCCGAAAATAGAGCGTTTGTCATGAGGGTTTGTTTTCAAATTGTGCAAAATAAACAACTGCAAGGATGGTAGATTAGCTTCTAAAATGTAAGGAAATGTAGAGTCACGTTATGAGGTTGATATTTCTATCAATACTATGTACAACATCATCTTTAGCAACAAATCTTTCAAAATGGCATGTCCTAAAGTATTTGCATGGCAACTGATTTATATTCCATTTTAATGATGCATAAAGTCCCTTTATCTCTCCCCAACTCCTGGAAAACTACACGTTTCAATTCTTTATAAAAATCACACTCTCCTTCCATAAACTATGTAAGCACCATCACCCCAACAATTTATACACCTCGTTAAAATACACACACACCACGAGGGTTATCTTAAATTATTTTGCCAGGATGAAGTATCTATGGCATAAGCAATAAACTGCAATGCCACTCCTACCTCAGTAAGGGCCTGAGCCAACACCCACTGAAGGCAGACTTTTCATTTGCCTCAGCGGGCTTTGGATTCAGCCCCTACTCTGCCTTAGGGAACGCCCACACTGGGAAAACATGTCATGTTTAAAAGTGTGTTCGCTAACAGGTTTTACCTAATGCATTTTTCACACTAACTTTTTAAATGTGTTCTTTGGTTAACCCGAAGGTGTTGCCTTAGATCATTCAGTATAGTTTGATTTACTTGACATCTTATTTTCCCCTCAAATACTCTTGAACTTAAAAAAAAGAAAACAGTTACCAATTATTTCTTCAAAAAGTATTTTCAAAACAGCAAACCACCAAGTGAAATCCTGGCCCCATTACTGTCAATAGCAAAGCGCCCCACCCCCCCAATGGGAGCCAAGAATTCACATTGAGTCTGTTCTGTTGCATACGGGTGCTAAGAGGAAAGAGGTTCCATAGTTGGTAATCAAGATGGTGCGTATTACAGTTCGAAACACGTTCCTGCTTGACAAAACACCGCTAGGTATGTAAATAAAGGGCTGCAGATTGAGTGAATGTTATATTTGAAAATAAGCTCTTAAATTAACAATGATTTCTTTAAAAATAGAGAAAGGCTATATGTTTAATTATAGCAATAAACTGATATTCTAGGGCTCCCGTGGCCACCTTTACTCTTACTGAACAGTATTTTACTACAAAAAACAGACTCTTGGATTTCAATGGGACTACTGGCGTTGTAAATGACTCCTTGCTGTGACTAGGAGTGGCACAACTGGGCCCTTAAACTTTGAGTATTCTGTGTTTTTCAGTATATTCAATATAGACTTTTCTTTCAAGTGAAAAAAGAATAAAAATAATTAAAATCAACGTATTTTGAAATCATGCCACTGTAACATCCTTTAGTTGAGCTCCAGTGACGTCTGTGGAACCCTGCCAGTTCACACCAGCTGGCCTGAAATATTTGAGATATTACCAGGGAGACTTAAAATACATTGCCAAAGTCTTATGAGGATGTTTTTTAACTGAGAAACAGTGTGGGTAGAAAATATATAATTTATTATTTGTATTACTGTACCCATAAGGAAAATATATAGTCTTCCCGGTTTGGATAATTATATAAGCCTAAATACATCCTCTAAAAACATCCGGATACAAAATTTAGGCTCTCTGTAGAGTTTATTCTGTGCCTGCACTTTATGGTGACTGAATATTTTTAAATATCTAGATACAGTAGACCAACCTAGATATATTCTCTTCAGTTTCAATTAGGCCTGTCAAGGAATTGAAAAACCACCCATCGTGCGATTGGAAAAAAATCCAAATCGCACGACTGTAAAAAAAAGTCCACTCAGTCCTATTTCTTGTTTAGCCAATCGCTCAGACAAACAAGTTTGTACATTTGCAGGAGATAATGCTTCCCGCTTCTTGTTTACAATGTCACCTGTAAGTGAGAACTGGTGTTCACCTGGCACTGTCGTAGCCGGCGTCACAAGATATTTACGTGCCAGATACGCTAGAGAGATTCATATGTCCCTTCATGTTTCAACCACCATTCCAGAGGACATGCATCCATGCTAATAACGGGTTCTTCTCTATAACGATTCAAGACAATGTGGACCTATACATGTTCATTTTCATCCTCTGAGTCACATGCCACCAGCAGAAGACTGATTTTCTTTTTTTGGTGGTTCGGGTTCTGTAGTTTCTGCATCTGTGTTGCTCTTTTAAAACTTCTGAACACATGCTCCACACCTCATCCCTCTCAGATTTTGAAAGTCACTTCAGTTTCTTAAACCTTGGGCTTGAGTGCTGTATCTATCCTTAAAAATTTCACTTCTTTGCGTTTTGTGAAATTGTTCTTAAAATGAACATGTGCTGGGTCATCATCCAAGACTACTAGAACATGAAATATATGGCAGAATGTGAGTAAAACAGAGCAGGAGGCATACAATTCTCCCCCCAGGGATTTCAGTCACAAAATGTAATTAATGCATTATTTTTTTAACAATCGTCATCAGCATGGAAGCATGTGCTCTGAAATGGTGGTCAAAGCATGAAGGGGCATATCAGCACATCTGGCACGTAAATACCTTGCAATGCCGACTACAAAAGCGCCATGCGAACACTTGTTCTCACTTTCAGGTGACATTGTAAAAAAGAAGCAGGCAGCATTTTCTCCCGTAAATGTAAACAAACTTGTTTGTCTTAGTAGTTGGCTGAACAAGAAGTAGGTCTGAGGGAACTTGCAGGCCCTAAAGTTTTACATTGTTTTATTTTTGAATGCAGTAACACGCACTTGCACGATAAAGAGATTGCACTACAGTACTTGTATGAGGTGAATTGAAAAATACTACTTTTGTTCATCATTTTTACAGTGCAAATATTTGTCATAAATATGAAGTGAGCACTGTACACTTTGTATTCTGTGTTGTAACTGAAGTCAATATATTTGAAAATGTAGAAAAACCATCCAAAAATATTTAATAAATTTCAATTGGGAGTCTATTGTTTAACAGTGAAATTAAAACTGATGAATTGCGATTAATTTTTTTAATCATGATTAAATTTTTTGAGTTAATCACATAAGTTAACTGTGATTAATCGACAGCCCTAGTTTCAACATTATTCTTCTTAACTGCCTGTTGTGTACTTCCCCTCTCCCAGAGCCTGCAATCCCACCCTCTCCTCCTGCACCCCCACCCCCTGCCCCAGTCCAGAGCCTGCACCCAGCACCCAAACTCCATCCCAAAGCCTGCACCACAGACCTCCTTCCCCACCAAACTCCTTCCCAGAGCCTTAGGCAGGTGGTGGGCAGAGTTTCGGGGGGTGGGTTCTGGGCAGCATGAGTGACATTACTGGCCCACAGGGAGGATTTGAGGACTGGCCCTGGCCCTAAAATAAACTGAGTTTGAGACCCCTGACTTATAATCACTTAAAATCTAATCTTTTGTAGTTAATAAATCTGTTTGTTTATTTTACCTGAAGCACTGTGTTTGGTTTAAAGCGTGTCAGAGGCTCCCCTTGGGAGAACAAGCCTGGTACATATAAATTTCTTTGTTAAATTGACAAACTCATATAAACTTGCAGCATCCAGCGGGTATAACTGGACCCTGCAAGAAGGAAGTTCCTAGGGTTGTGTCTGGGACCGGAGATATTGGCTAGTGTCATTCGGTTGCACAATCCAAGAAGAAGCTTACATGCCAGAGGCTGTGCGTAAACAGCCCGGGAGTGGGGGTTCTCACAGCAGAGCAGGGTAAGGCTGGCTCCCGAGTCAAGGATTGGAGTGACCTAGCAGATCACCGATCCAGAAAACACGAGAGGGGAATGTCACAGCACAGAAGGCATATTTAAATACTCTGTACAAATACAATACAAGTCCGGTCCTGCTCCAAGGTCAAAAAGCAATGAAACATTGTGTTTGTTATTTTTTTTTAATGCGCTATAATAAGGAAAGCCCTGCACTGTGAAACTCCTGGTTCCCAGATTACCATTGCTACATTTCTCTGCGATAATATGAAATTCTAACCGACTCCATTAATAAAATGCAATTATAGTTCCATCGGTTTAATGTGGAGTTATAAAAAGTCACCAGCACTCATTCTTAGAGATGAAATTGGCCAGGTTAGTGATGATTACGAGGTATAAAAAGAGATAAACACCTGGACAAAAGGCCTTAGAAGTTGCCATTGCCTGCTGAAGCTTTTAAGACCCTCCTTCCGGTCTTAAACATTTTTACCCATAATAAATAACTTTGCAATGTTTACAGAAACAGCATATTCCATGTCAAATTGATTTCATAACTATGATAAACTGTTTGTAGGCAGAAAAGTTCTTGATAGTTACTGGAATTAGGTACAACAGATGTCACATTAACATTTGACTGAGGAGATGACAGATGAGTGATTACAGTGTGGAAATATTAGGCAAGTTGATAATAGGCTTTCTAACACATACTGCTGTCATTTCTTAATGCTGTTGGGCTTAAAAGAAAACCTGAATGAACAGAGTAGTTCATGAATATAAGTAGGTTATATTCATAAGGGTCTAGCTCAATATTTCATGGGTTTCCCCTATTTACCCCACACATTACACGATCAATCCTCATACTTGTTTAGGCTACTGAAGAAGGGAGTTACAGGCCAAGAAGAGACACCGTTAGCCAAATATGAAGTATCTGGGTCTTTCGGAAGAGATCTATGAATTTTAGCAAAAGAGAAACTTTTACATGATGGTTACCGGAAGTTATTTCTACTGGATCTAAGGCACAGTTAGTTGCTCAAGGAGCATAGTATTCCCTACTTCCAGGCGAATACATTTGTTTCAATGCTGACAAAGATTTTTTTTAGTGTGTGACTGTGCACAGACTTCAAAAAAACACAAACAAAAACACACAAGGTGGGGCTGAGTCGCACCAGTGTCCATAAACCAGCAGTGGTTTGTTATTTGTATTATAGCAATATCTGAAGACCGCAACTGAGACTGGGGCTCGATCGCGCTACATGAAGACCAACCAACCAAACAGAAACAGAGCTTGCCTTGGAAGATCTTGCAATCTACATAGACAAGACAGATTGTGTGGGAAAACGGGAATAAAAGCAATTTGCTCAAGGTTGCATAGCCGATCAGTGGTCAAGACAAGACTAGCAACCCTTTTTTCCTGATTCCCATTCCAGTTCCCTATCCATTAGGATATACTTTTGCCTGTAAACTAGCTTTGAAGTTTTTGGTGAACTTTTGCACAATATGCCAATGCCCACAGTTTTGTTTGAGGCTGCAGTTAGCAGTGCATTTTAAATCTGAGCTGAGTTCACATGGGATGGTTCAGTTCCTCCTATGTGACTTACCACATAGGACTCACGAAT
This sequence comes from Eretmochelys imbricata, assembly GCF_965152235.1. NCBI lineage: Eukaryota > Metazoa > Chordata > Testudines > Cheloniidae > Eretmochelys > Eretmochelys imbricata. The sequence goes on from NC_135576.1 coordinate 123,518,537, forward strand.
CTGAAGCCATTGTATATCATACCCGTACAATGCCTACTTGAGGCTCCTCATGAACTGCACGACAGTATACAGCACTCGTAAAGCTTAAGAATTACTTGACAAAGAAAAATTAAATGTGCCCAACGAGCATTTATAATACACGTAGTATCCACTTTTCCACACATATAGATTGTCCAGCTTTATCCTTGAAAAGATTCAGATCACAACACTAATCTGGACCTTCCTTTTGCTGGGGCCGAGAGGGGGGCGGAGGCGGGGGGGGGGGGGGCAGGATAAAAACAAAAAAAAAAAAACCAAAAAACCACCCAAACACATCACATTAGCTTTTAAGCTTAAAAAAAACCCCACCCCCTAAGAAAACAGGTTTGTTGTTTCTTTTCAAGTCTCATCACACACAAAAATGAAAAGAATAAAGATAAAGTTAGATTTGTTAAAGGGACCAATTGATTTCAGGGGGAGTTAGATCAGACTACTACTTCTTTTAGTTAGATCTTCAAGAAGGGATGAACTCAGGGAAGGCAGCATCTAACTGACCTTCTCCCATCATGTGTACATACAGCGGCCAGCACAATGAGACCCTGATCTCAGGCTGACAGTGGGGATTGAACCAGGCACCTCTAGACCTAGAAGCATACGTTGCTAAAGCTTGAGCTAAAGAGGCAGACTATGGCTTTGGAAATGAATATAATGATATCATCTCTAGACTGGGCATATTACAGGACACGCAATACACACCATCCAGTGAGTGATGTAATTCCAGCGAAAAGAGGAGGCTCATCACCAACACAAGGCCCACAGACATTCAAATCCCAGATGGCTCCCATCTAGGGGGATGTTAACACAGCTGTCAGAAGTGTCTCCGCTGCACCTGTAGAGATCCCGGCGCTAACTTCGATCATCTTGCTAGCTCAAACAACAATGGCTATGCAAGCCCACCCGGAGTCCTGGGCACACTTGTAGCTGGGGGGACAGAACAGATTCACACATTTTGTGGATTAGGCTCAGAGGGAGAAGACAACATGACACATCGTGACCAGTGGGTTACACTACAACAATACTAAACCTATTCTCTGTACTATGGGTTCTGCCCCTTATGCCTAATTCTTTCCTAATGTGCTAAGCACAACACCACTAAAGTCAACACAAAGCCTGCTTGCACCAGGGCTGAAAATGTCCCTTTCTATTTTCAGGAGTCTGACTACTCCTGTTATCCTCCCCACACCACATGGGCCCTGCTTATTTCTTCCCTTCCACACCTCACTATTGCTTTCTTTAGGCTTTTATGGACTCTTTTCTTGGGCTCTCCCAGTTCTCTCCTTCTCCAGTTTTATTTACACTCCAAAGCCCCAATCATAGAATCATAGGGTTGGAAGAGACCTCAGGAGGTCATTTAGTCCAACCCCCTGCTCAAAGCAGGGCCAACCCCAACTAAATCATCCCAACCAGGGCTTTCTCAAGCCAGGCCTTAAAAACCTCTAAGGATGGAGATTCCACCACCTCCCTAGGTAACCCATTCCAGTGCTTCACCACCCTCCTAGTGAAATAGTGTTTCCTAATATCCAACCTCGACCACCCCCACTGCAACTTGAGATCATTGCTTCTTGTTCTGTTATCTGCCACCACTGAGAACAGCTGATCTCTATCCTCTTTGGAACCCCCCTTCAGGTAGTTGAAGGCTGCTATCAAATCCCGCCTCACTCTTCTCTTCTGAAGACTAAATAAACCCAGTTCCCTCAGCCTCTCCTCGTAAGTCATGTGCCCGAGCCCCATAATCATTTTTGTTGCCCTCCGCTGGACTCTGCAATTTGTCCACATCCTTTCTGTAGTGGGGGGCCCAAAACTGGACGCAATACTCCACATGTGGCCTCACCAGTGCTGAATAGAGGTGAATAATCACTTCCCTTGACCTCATGGCAATACTCCTACTAATGCAGCCCAATATGCCGTTAGTCTTCTTGGCAACAAGGCTGTTGACTCTCATCCAGCTTCTCATCCACTGTAAGCCCGAGGTCCTTTTCTGAAGAACTGCTGCTTAGCCAGTCAGTCCCCAGCCTATAGCAGTGCATGGGATTCTTCCATCCTAAGTGCAGGACTCTGCACTTGTCCTTGTTGAACCTCACCAGATTTCTTTGGGCCCAATCCTCCAATTTGTCTAGGTCACTCGGGACCATATTCCCTACCCTCCAGCATATTTACCTCTCCCCCCAGCTGAGTGTCATCCGCGAACTTGCTGAGGGTGCAATCCATCCCATCCTCCAGATCATTAATGAAGATGCTGAACAAAACCGGCACCAAGACTGACCCCTGGGGCACTCCACTTGAACCCTTCAAAGACATAGGACTGTCTTTCATTTACCCACTGTGAGGAAGTCTCTCTTCTCTGGGACTATTCTTAGTGGGGAAAAATCTAGCTTCACCAAAATTAATGGCAAAATTGGCATGGATTTCAACGGGGCCAGTACACCACTCTGTCTCAAGTTAAGCACATGTAGGTTTGGCACCCTATGTTGGGGTGATTCAGAATTCGTGTCAAGTGTGAGTGTGTGCAATAGTTATTTTCATATTTATTGATAAATTTGATTCAGACACATTTTGGCCATTTTCATTAATAAGTACAAATATAAAAGCGTTACTTTTTGCTTTCATTTCCTTGGTCCCTGTGGAAGTTTGCCATCACCCCAGAAAATCCTTCATCTTTTAGACAACTGTCCTTTGTTCAGTAACTGAAGATGAGAGGAACAAACAAACAAGCAAGCAAAATATATAATGGACTCCATTTGGGCAATAACATTTCTCAGCTGAATTCTAAGTTACTACCTTTTTCTACAAGCCCATTAAATCATGTATTATAATAACCAGAGCGGCACAAATTTTTTGGTTGAAACATTCAGCAAATTGATGTCATTTTGTCAAATAGTTTCAGATGAAAAACATTTCCAAGAGATTCACAATATTTCATTTTCACATTTTTGAAAATTAAACATTGATTTTTTTTAAATTACTAAGAAATTATCTCTTAAATAAAAGTAAATGTAAAAATATGCTCAAAATCAAAACAAAATATTCCATTTGACCAGAAACCTATTTGCCAAAAATTTCAATATAAAAATTTTCAGTTTGACCCAAAATAATTTAATATTTTTCAGAATTGCCAGTGAACTTGAAAATTCCGTTGTTTGTACAGCTCTAATTACAAGAGCTTGTGAAACAGCATGAAATAACTGTGTGGGGTGCATTTATCATATAACTTGCACGTGGATGTCCTTTATTAAAAAGGTACACATGATTAATTAAATACTTTTCTAATGATATTTACTTAGCCATTTTGATAAGAAAGTTAGCAATCAAAATCTCAAACAGCAACTTTCAGAAGTTGCTCCCTTTGCTATGGGGAAAGGACTCTGACAAGCACTTATTTAGCAAAGACAAGGAAGAATTTGGAAAGTAAATGGGATCCACTGGTTCTGGATGGAATGGAAATACTACATTGGAATGGAAATAAATAATCTTGGGCTTCCATCTTCAGTCTCAGCTGGAAGTATACTAAAATGAAAAATAAATATGGGAGAAGAGAGGTTATTGGTCATTTCTCATTCCACACAAATGATTCGATTTGGAATGTATTTTAAGTTTAGGCAAAGGTTTTGGGGGTGGGAGGGAGATGTGTTTATTTTACCCAAACCAGTTTCCCTATCCATCTTCAATTGTCCCTCAGTCATCCCCATTAACCCAGATTGTCACCAATATGCTAAGCAGAGTCAGACTCTGTTTCCAAGAAGCAAGCAGTGAGATTATCCACCATTCGGTACCTGATAAGAGGAAGTATCTCTTCTAAGAGCAAGGAATAGCTGCTGTTGCTCTAGAGTCCAGGAAGCTTCTAGGAGCCAGGAGCAGCAAAGACTAATTTTTCCAGGATGCTGCATTAAGAAAGTGTAGAAGTTGTCCCGGCTTCCTAGATAAAGCAGTTCACTGCAGATTCTATTTGTAATATAAATTCAGATTCCTTATCAGGTGGGGAGTGTGGGGAAGAAAAAGACTAGAACATGACAGAAAAGCGTGGCCAGTGCAGTTACGACTTGCTTTTTTTCCCCATAGTTATAATTTTAAAAAAGGAGGAAATGAGATCCAATTTGTCAAAGCATCATTTTTAGTAGCTTTGACCATCTCTGACTACCAAATAAGCATCAGTAGTCCTTGATGGATCAGTCACCCAACTCTCCTCAGATGAGATTCATACTTAATTCATCCACGCTGCTGGTCCCCAGGTGCAGCCTGGTAAAAATACTTGGTTTCTCATTCTAGTTAAAGTTTTCTCTGCCAGTGTGTGGGGTGGGGTGGCAAACCCCTTCTGACCTTTTGAGAGTTTTTCATTCAAGGTGACTGGAGATCATTTCTGATAGATTAGGCCCTTTCATCCATACGGTATTTAAAGTACAGTGGACCATGTCCTAGTGCACACATTTCCAGAAGGCTTTCGTATCTCTCAAATGCAGATGTCACAAACTTAAGGAGACATCATATTGCAACAGCCTCACTATACCCCCCTCGTAGGCATAAGGAGTTTACAAAAGTATACACTGTTCAAATTTGAACTTTTCCCACATGCATCACCCACTTCCAAGGGACACTGAACAAGAGAACAACGAGCTGTTCTGCAGATTGATGAATAGTCATATAAATGCATTCTTACAACTGTCAGCTCTCACATATGGTGATTGACTAGGGTCATTTCATATGGCACTTTGGAGAACATCTCATTACAAATGTAGCCATTTATTTTGGAAATAGTTTGTTCCAAACTAGGAGGATTGCTTTTAGATATGGCATCTGCCAGACAGTATACAATGAACAGTATTTTTAAAAGAAAAAAAAAAAACAAAACAAACAGGTTCTCTGTTTCACAAGCACCAAAACGCTTGACAATGTTTAAACTTAGATGATTTTACGACAGGAATAATACTGCAACTGATTTTTACAAATGTGCTTGCTCTATAAAAGGTAAATCACAAAACACACACCACTTCACCATCTTATAATCACAGATCCCTTCGTTTAATGAGTTAGAATAATTATCCATAAATAATCAAATTCACTGCCTTCTAGGAATTCAAAAATAAAGCTACTGCATTTATTAAAATTATGATGATAGGGTTTTCCATGTGAGTTACGAGAACTGGTCAGAAAATAGGGTTGTTTCCCTGGGAAAAGTTTGCAGGATTTGGCCAAAAAAAAAAAAAAAAAGCGCGCAAAATATTCCCCCCCCCCCCCCCCCAGCTTCAAAATGGAAATATTTAGATTCTAAAATGTCACTGCAGTGTCTCATGGAAATCGTAGTTGTTCAGATACCTCTTACTGCCATTCTCCTCTATAAGCTGGGCACTCTGGTCAGATTCTCTCATAATGCAAATATTTTGGCTGGAAACATTTCAGTTTTTGGCCAAAAACCAAACAGTGCTTTTGGGGCACACATTTCCCCTCCCTCCCATCAAAAAGTAACAATTTTCAATGGATATCTGCCACCTTTTTCTTTTTCCCTCAAAAAAATTTGCTTAATCAAAAAACTATTTGTCATCAAAACACAGTTTTGATGGAAAAATTCTGGACCAGCTGTATAAAAATAAGACAGCCTTTCCCATGTTTGCCATGTTCATTTTTGAATGATATCAGAGTAAGAGTTCATATTTTTGCACAATAGGAATTCTCAGGTGCTCAGATACCAAGTGATGGGCACAATATAAACACCTCAATAGAATAGTTACATTGTCCTCAGATCCGAAACATTACAGCTAGGGGCATAGAAATTGTAGTTCTGGAATGGACAAGTGGTTTTGTAACCAGTCCTACTTTCTTAGTATTCTCAGGACATGGAGAGAGGTATGTAGTGCCTCCCCAAGGATCTGCCCTGGGACCTGTGCTGTTCAATGTATTCATAAGTGATCTGGGAAAGTGGGTGAACAGTGAGGTGGCAAAATTTGCAGGCAATAAAAAAATTACTCAAGATAGTTAAGTCCAAAGCTGAGTGCAAAGAGTTACAAAGGGATCCCACAAAACTAGATGACTGGACAAGAAAATGGCAGATGAAATTCAGTGCTGAGAACTGCAAAATAATGCACATTGGGAATGTTTCCGAATTATACATACAAAATGATGGGCTGTAAATTAGCTGTTATCACTCAAAGATCTTGGAGTCATTCTGGAGACTTCTCTGAAAACATCTGTTCAACATGCAGTGGCATTCAAAAAAGCTAAACAATGTTAGAAACCATTAGGAAAAGGATAGGACAGGAAATATAATGACACTATATAAATCCATGGTACTCTCACACCTTGAGTGCTGTGTGCCGTTCTGGTCATCCCCTCTCCAAAATTAGGAATTAGAATTGGAAAAGGTACAAAGAAGGGCAACAAAAATGATTAGGGGCATGGAACAGCTTCCAGCTGAAGAGAATTTAAAAAGTCTGGGATTGTTCATCTTAGAAAAGAGTTAGCTAAGGGGTGATATGATAGATAACTGTGGGTCTCAAACTTATTTGATCGTGCCCCCCTTCTTTGTGGCTATAGTGGTTTTTGCTCCCTCCTCCTGCCACACAAGTACACATACTGATAAAACAAAAGCAACTCTCAATAAATACTAAAAACAGTAAGGCATTGATTCAAATATAGCCAACAATAAGAGCAAAAGCAAAACTGCGATTGCGGTGGATGCTTACTATTAAATGCGCATCGCAGCAAACAGATTAACATACAGATTACAACAACTTTGTATAATTCCATGCAAGCTTAACAGTCCGTCAAAATGCACAGCGCCATCTGAGTACCTGATCTCTCTGGAGGAATCAGTGGTTAGTCTAGGTAACTTTAATTCTAGAGACAAGGTGAGTGAGGTCATATCTTTTATTGGACCAACTTCTGTCGGTGAAAAAGAAAAAGCTTTTGAGTTGGTCCAATAAAATATATTACTTCACCCACCTTGTCTCTCTAATATCCTGGGACCAACACAGCCACAACACCATTGCAAACTTTCATTCTAGTCTGTTTAGATGCCCATCACTATGCTGTTTGTGAGTACAAAAAGCCAAGTGTCAGACTCAAGACTAGGGGTAGGCCTACACTGCAGAAACCCTCTACTCTAGACACAATTATATTGGCAAACTGTGCTATTAACTAGTATAGTTGTTTTGCTTGTGGGTTGGGGTTTTACTATACCAGTACAAATTACAGTTTTGCCAGTATAAACTCGGGCCACACAGAAAGACGACTGACGGGGAACCCAGTAACAGTCTTCAAATATGTTAATTATTATAAAGGGAGCTGTGATCAATTGTTTCCCATTTCCACTGAATGTAGAACAAGAAGCAAAGGGCTTAATGCGTAGCAACGGCAAGTTAGAAAGTTTTTCCTAATATCTAATCTTAGACATGCATAGTCTGCAGACCACAGATTGAAAATCATTGCCCTAAGTGATCAACTTCTTCCGTAAAGTGGGAAGTTTGACTGTCCATGTAATTTTATCCTGTTGAACATGAATACCACCATCTAGCTCTTGCATAGCACTTTTCATACATACAGCTCAAAGTGCTTTACACAGGAATTCACTATCATTATCCACATTTTATAGACATGGAAACTAAGAGGTGAAGGGATGTGCCCAAGGTCACCCAATAGGTCAGTGGCAGAGCTAGGAAGAGAACCCAAATCTGACTCCCAGTCCAGTACACTTTCCACTAGATCACATTGCCTCCCTATGGACAACACAATGTTTATTGTTCAAATAAGGGTGAAATTCACCTTTGTGCAGATGGCCAGGGCAAATTCTACGTACTACTGACATCCTATTTAATTGCTTAGTGGTGCTACGGACCTTGTTTTTTCTCTCTGCACAGCGGTGAATTTCACCCAGAAGAGGAATCCAATCTAGATAAATACCTTGCTGCATTCACAGCACTGCCAACCCCAAGTGTTCAATAAGTGTAAGACTTAAAATATATATATATACACACAGTTTGGGGCTCTTTTTAGTCTAGCCCCCAACCATGAGGACTAAAAATGTTTCTAAGAAAAGAACAGAACAGTTGATGCATGTTATTGACAACACTGCATTCATTTGAACCGTTTATTTGTGGACCTGAGCCAACAACCGCTGAAGTCAATGGGAGTCTATTGCCTGAAATGGCCTTTGAATGAGACTAAATCCTGTAACCCACATTAGTTTTACTCAGTCCTTACTCAGGCAAAGCTTCCGTTGAGTTCATTGTGCTAACAGGAGTTACGGTATGTTAAACAGCAAATTAGTAATAGGCTCTGAACATTTAAAAAATATTATATTCAAGAGGAAAAATAACAAATTTTTTATAAGTGAGCTCACTTTAACTGGGGTGTTTTCAAACAAAGTTTTCAATACCAAGCATTAATGCAAACATGAATTTGCCAGAATCTTTGCTGATGCTCGCAGGATTGAAATGTTTTATTCTAACGATTGCTCTTTTATTTTTATTTTTCAGTTAGAGTTGGTAATTGGCTGAAGGGGCTTAATCATCAGTTTCACTACACTGTACTTCTCTGCTTGAAAAAATATCATTTAAGATTTAATGTCTTGAAATATTATAGGTAAGCTTCACATTTAATTAGGCAGCATCCATTTCTACAACTTGTATTTCCATCAATGGTGCAGTTAATTAGCAGCAGGTATTTAGAACCATGTATTAGCCACTGATAATACCCAGCTGTAGCAGAGTTAAAAATTTACATAAAAAAATTAAAACAGGTTCCTATCTCTATTGTAGCTGTTTATGTATCTGCCAAAATATTGACATTAAAAACAGTTTTCATTAAAAGTTTTGAAATATTGAAGTTATTTTCATTTCAAAGTATAGTAAACAGAATATTTTTCTAAATTATTTTGATTTATTACAAATTAAAAACAAGTGTTCCTAATAAAGTTTTGAATTAAAAACAGTATAACAAAATATTTTTCACAAAATAAATTCATCATTTTTTTTTAAAAAAAAGCCACACTTTTACCAAAAAAAAAAAAAATTCCATTTGAAATATTTTGACCAGTTCTGGTTTCTAGTCGAATGGAACCAGGTAGCTGTACATTGTCTCATCGCAAACACATTTTTGCATCCATAAACTAGACATGGACTTCATGAAGGAGGTGGTGAGACCTATTCATCATGGAACATCTGCTTTGCTCCAACTATTTGATCTCTGTAGGTTTAAAACAAACAAAAGGAGGTATTTCGTCACACAATGCACAGTCAACCGGTGGAACTCTTTGCTAGGGGATGCTGTGAAGGCCAAGACTATAACAGGGTTCAAAAAAGAACTAGATAAACTCATAGAGGATAGGTTTCAGAGTAACAGCTGTGTTAGTCTGTATTCACAAAAAGAAAGGGAGTACTTGTGGCACCTTAGAGACTAACCAATTTGAGCATAAGCTTTCGTGAGCTACAGCTCACTTCATCGGATGCATCCGATGAAGTGAGCTGTAGCTCACGAAAGCTTATGCTCAAATAAATTGGTTAGTCTCTAAGGTGCCACAAGTACTCCTTTTCTTTTTTCATAGAGGATAGGCCCATCAATGGCTATTAGCCAGAATGGGCAGGGATGGTATTCCTATCTTCTGTTTGCCAGAAGCTGGGAATGGGTGACAGGGGATGGATCACTTGATGATTCCCTGTTCTGTTCATTCCCTCTGGGGCACCTGGGACTGGCCACCGTCGAAAGACAGGATACTGGGCTAGATGGACCTTTGGTCTGACCCACGATGGTCATTTTTATGTTCTAATGCATGAAGCCTAGGTAGATGAACTCATCAGCACTCTCCATGGCACTCAACTCAATCAGGGATTCTGAGAGCCAAGCTCTCAGGTTCTAGACCTTGGTTTCTGCCCTGAGATGTTCAACTGCATAATGTACGCAGCATCTTGGAGACATTGGATGTTGAGGCTGAAATTTTCTGACTTCATCACAAGAAAGTCAGTGTTGTCAGTATAGTCTTGGTCAGTGAACAATTCTTCAGCAAACTTGATTCCAACATGTAGAACAGCAAGTCCTAATATCCAGTTGATAGTTCAACAAAGTAGTACCAGGGCAAGAAGACATTCCTACTACACAGCTGAGGTTGTATAGAAATGTGGCAAAAGCCATGAACCTACATGCACTCTTGTATTGATGTGAAGATCGTGCACCAGTTTTAGCAGAACATCTGGAACACCAACTTCTCTAAGCATGAGCCAAAGTAGTGACAAGGTGGATAGAAAGCTGGCTAGATTGTTGGGCTCAATGGGTAGTGATCAATGGCTCAATGTCTAGTTGGAAGCCGGTATCAAGCGGACTACCCCAGGGGTTGGGGGGTAATAGGCACCTATATAAGATAAAGCCCCAAATATCAGGACTGTCTCTATAAAATTGAGACATCTCGTCACCCTAAGTACAAAGCCCATTTAAATTCTGTAGTAAGGTTGTGGAAGGAGGGAACAGATGAGTGCAGGGTACCATCTTCAACCTGCTATATATCTATATAAATATACTGAGGTTGATCCAGGCTGGCTCCAAATAGGCTGGTGGGGAAAATAGATTGGGGAAGGTGAGCAAAGGGCCACAGATTTTAACATCTACTAACCACAGAAAAGCCTGTTGTATTTCTGTGTGTAACAATGAGATGGAGAGAGGATTCTACTCCCCCATTTCCAGTTATTTCTGAGTGGACTGTGTGGAGGATAGAAATGCAGCTGGGGTGTAGAGTGACAACCATTGGATTGCAGCATGCAGCAGAGCAGATGCATGAATTACATGTTTCCATATTTTATTGAGTTCAGTGTTTATGACTCAGCTGTCCATAGCACTTCCCTTTCACTCCTTTGAGGCTTGCAAGCTTTGTAAATCAGACAGACACTGAAATCCCTACTAAAGCAATGTTCTGCTCATTTATGGACTTTAATAAAAGTGTCCCTTTGACTTTAGCACACATGCTTAAATGTGTGAATTTAATCTCCAATAGTGTGCCATTTTACTGCGGAGAGCCAGAAGCAAATCACTAAAGACACATACTTGTCTTTCTTCCAAGGAATCAATATCTTAAAGCCAAGAACCACCAGCTATCGGGATTATATATAAAATAAGTTTAAAACAGCTAAATTATATTATTGATTTCTTGGTGGTTATAGTGTTCACCATTGTCATTCTATTTAACTTGTTTTAACCTTTTTATTACTACCTTATGAGCTATTTTCTCACTTCTTTGGCTTGCAAGTTTACACTGTACATCAAGCTGCTTATATGATGCCTAGGTCCATGCTGTCATTTTCTGTTAACAATTGCAATGAGAGTTACCCCGTATTGCACTTTTTGGTGAAAAAATGTTTTGGTCCAGCTCTCATTTTTGGGTCACTTTTCCCATAATGACCAGCAGGGATGCACTGCAGATCTCTGACAAATCAGCAGATGAGTCTGGAAATGGGTCCTTAAAGGTTGGTTCTGGCCCTTACATTCACTCCAACCACAGAAAGACAGAGCAACTGAGGTTCATGCAGCTGAATTGTGAGCCCCGGGTACACGGACGGCACTCAACCCAGAGCCCAAGACTAGTTGAATAGTTGCAATGTAATTTCCACAGAGACAGTCCTCTAGTATATGTGCTCAGGTAAGGGTTGTTTCCGCTCAACACCACTTAAATAGCATGGTAGGGCCGCAGTATAGTTACTATTGTAACGCAAATACATTTTACTATTAAGGGATTGACATATCTTCTAACCCTAATCTTCTGTGATTCTATGATCAGATACACAAGACAGAGAGGGGAAGTGCCTTGCTGAACATCTGACAGCAGGTCAGTTGTAGGCCCAGGATTAAAACACAGGTCTCCCCATGCCCAGTCCAGTACCCTATCCGCTAGACCAGTGGTTCTCAAACTGTGAGGCAGGCCTCCCAAAGGAGACATGGGGATGTGTCAAGGGAGGTGCAAGTTTGATTTTTCTCCCCCTGAAAAAGGGACCGTGGGGCTAGAGCCCGGGCAGAAGGGCTCTGGCTGTCAGCCCTGGGTGGCTGTGGCTCCTGCAGAAGGGAGGATAAAGAGGGATAAAGAGGACAGCCGGAGCCCAGCCACCCTGGGGCTGACAGCCAGAGCCCTGCTGCCTGGGCTCTCCCCACACGATCCCCCACCCGAAGGTGGTGGGGTTCTGGCTGTCAGTCCCGGGATGGCAGCAGCAGCGCAGAAGTAAGGGAGGTGCTGGAGCTCCAAGTCTGCGGTGAAAAGTGATGGCAAATATCATTTTTCACATTGCCACCCTTACTTCTGCGCTGCTGCTGGCATGGAGCGGCCTTCAGAGCTGGTCACGGTATATGCATTCTGTGGGGGTGCGTGTAAACAACTACAGACACAAAGAAAGGGGACACTAGACTGCACTACACTGTACCTGTGGCCCTGATCCTGCAAGTGGGTCCATGTCATTGCAAGACAGGGCAGTTCAATGGCCCACATACAAATTAATAACCAAAACCAAACCCTACCCAAGGTTTTTCAAGGTATGTGCCTGTGATCTAAAAACACAGAGGAAGCTTCCTGCCCCCCCCCCCCCACCCCGGCATTCCTCATGCCAACTGATGGCCTGTTTCCAGGTGAAAAGAAAAGGAGGACTTGTGGCACCTTAGAGACTAACCAATTTATTTGAGCATGAGCTTCTGTGAGCTACAGCTCACTTCATCAGATGCATACCGTGGAAACTGCAGCAGACTTTATATATACACAGAGAATATGAAACAATACCTCCTCCCACCCCACTGTCCTGCTGGTAATAGCTTATCTAAAGTAATCGTCAGGTTAGGCCATTTCCAGCACAAATCCAGGTTCTCACCCTCCACCCCCCCACACAAATTCACTCTCCTGCTGGTGATAGCCCATCCAAAGTGACAACTCTTTACACAATGTGCATGATAATGAAGTTAGGCCATTTCCTGCACAAATCCAGGTTCTCTCACTCCCTCACCCCCCTCCAAAAACCCACCCCCATACACACACAGACTCACTCTCCTGCTGGTAATAGCTCGTCCAAACTGACCACTCTCCAAGTTTAAATCCAAGTTAAACCAGAACATCTGGGGGGGGGGGTAGGAAAAAACAAGAGGAAATGGCTAAGTCATTATGCAAGGTAGCCTATTTCCTCTTGTTTTTTCCTACCCCCCCCCCCCCAGATGTTCTGGTTTAACTTGGATTTAAACTTGGAGAGTGGTCAGTTTGGACGAGCTATTACCAGCAGGAGAGTGAGTCTGTGTGTGTATGGGGGTGGGTTTTTGGAGGGGGGTGAGGGAGTGAGAGAACCTGGATTTGTGCAGGAAATGGCCTAACTTCATTATCATGCACATTGTGTAAAGAGTTGTCACTTTGGATGGGCTATCACCAGCAGGAGAGTGAATTTGTGTGGGGGGGTGGAGGGTGAGAAAACCTGGATTTGTGCTGGAAATGGCCTAACCTGACGATTACTTTAGATAAGCTATTACCAGCAGGACAGTGGGGTGGGAGGAGGTATTGTTTCATATTCTCTGTGTATATATAAAGTCTGCTGCAGTTTCCACGGTATGCATCTGATGAAGTGAGCTGTAGCTCACAGAAGCTCATGCTCAAATAAATTGGTTAGTCTCTAAGGTGCCACAAGTACTCCTTTTCTTTTTGCGAATACAGACTAACACGGCTGTTACTCTGAAACCTGTTTCCAGGTGAACTCTCTTCCCATTCCCCTTGTACCAGCCTCCCACCAGAAAATGACCCACAAGTTGATGTTACAAGCAGTCCTAGTTACTCTCATCTACAGTGGATACTGTACAGCAGAGGATGTCAAGAAAGCCTTTCAGTAAAACTCTTCACATTTGTCAGCACAAGATTCACACACAAGAAGTTGTCCAACATTTTACACAGCACTCAGAATCATGGACCTGATCTGAAGCCCACTGAAGCCAATAGTAAGTCTCTCAGTTCAGGGTTTCAAATCAGACTCCATGTGCCAATAAAGCTGGTTCACTCATCCACCCAGAATGTGTTAGAATAAGACATGCAAATCCAGAGCTACGCAACACAGACCTCTGTGCTGGGTGGCTGCCATTCAGAAGTTTAGAGCAATTTCTTTTTCTATGAATGACTATAATTGCTTTTTAGAATAGAGGCCCCAAATGACATTTTCTTAACCGTTCCATTAAAAAATGGGAGGGAGGCTTTTGTATAAAAAAACCAAAACCCTTCCAAAAAGTTATGACAAGAAGCACTATTAATTATAGTTATTTCAAAGACAGAAGATTGGCTAAAATCCCTTAAAAGGCTTTTTAATGGCCATTTCATTTTAATGCCTGACATCTGCCTACAATCTAAATGTCAAAAGGTCTAATTTTTTATGGCTCAAATGATGCCGTAAGAGGCAGTCTTCCCCTGTCTCAAAATATAGTCAAGTTATTTTAAACTTCAAGTTACACGATGTTTCGAATGGTACATTAACAAATCACATTGCACCAGAATACAAGAAGTGTCTGTTTGCCCGTTTCTGATCAAAGAATCTACCTATACATTATCAATAGATAAAACTATAATCTCTCACATGCATACATAGCTATAAACATATTTCTATGTCTAAATAGTGTGGTAAACCCAGGAAAAACAGCTACAAAGGGCGGGGGTAGTAATTAGTCCCGGGGGAAGCTGCCAATAGGCTGTTTGCAGCAAGACACCAAACCTTCCCAGTAGGGAGGCTGCACCCACTCCCCAGAAGGGAAGGAAAACAAGCACAAGGGACTGACTGGGGAGAGGAGTAGCAGGACCCTGTGCCACCTATAAGGATTTGCCTTGCCCCAAACCTAACTCTCCAAGGCTAAAAAGGACTGAGCCTGCTGAGGCGAACAAGGTATTTTTCCACAATAGACATACACTACTGTAACAGGGTTGCCATTTACTGAGTGTCCCCTCCTGGCCAGGAATGCTTCAGCGGTGTCCTGCTAACAAATTTCCTCCCCTCTTCAGGGCTCTCCCCTTAAACACACACCAAATAAGTAGTCCCACAGTGTCTTCTCATCAGATTTAAATCTCCAGGCCCCTGTGCCCAGAATTTTATTCCTTTTTCAGTTTCCCAAAACAGCAAACCAAAACTGAAAAACAACATTCCAATTAGCCTGCTCATCTTGAATTCTGTCCTCAGAGGTGTTTCTTCCACAGCATGCTGCCGGGCCTCTTGCAGTTTCAGTAACACTCACAATCCTGCCTTGCATTATAACCTCTCTCTCTGCAGCTTCTTCCTCATTGCCGCTTCTTGCCGTTCTTACAGTGGAACCACCTGATGCAATCCAGGTCTGCTTTCTTTGTAATCAGGGTGGGCTAGCTCTAGGCCCTCCAGCCCTTAAGGGCAAGCTACCTTGTTACAGCTGTATGTGGGAAGGAAGTATCCATGATAATTTGCAGAGTCGCAAGATAATTTGCAGAATTGTGATAATTATCACACACACTGAACCAGATCACTTACCCTCTCCCACGTGACATGCTAGTTTTGAGGGTGGCCTCTTCTGGATAGCCGCCCATTGTATGCACTGAGGATAGTTAGATATTCATTTCAATAGACATCCAGTAGCACATAATAGCAAATTAGTCTTGTTTAACAATCTCTTAAACAGCTGAGATTTGTGTCCTAATGACTTGATTCTGCACCACTGAAGTTAATGGACATTTTGCCATGGACTTCAGTGAGAGCAGAATGAGGTCCAATTCCCACTATTATTTAAGTCAATGGCAAAACTCCCATTGGCTGCAAAGTGAGCAGAACTGGGCCATTCCTTAATCCTCAAGTAATTGCATATATCTGCAATTTTACTTCATCTCAGGAAAACCACTGGATTGTGACTTTCCTAGTTAAAAATAAGGGTAAAAAGGTACCAGCATAATTGATTAGCAGAAAGCTGTTTGGTTGTCAGGCACATCAGTTGTAACGTGCTGTACAAAGAGCAAGTAGTACACGTAGCTCTAAAAGGATCAAAAATGTTGACATTTATTCCCAGTTTTACTCAAATATCAAGCAATGAGCAGGTGAATTTTTGGCAAGCTGAAAGTGCTTTTAAGAGGGAGGAAAAATACATAATGCTTAGTCAAATAATTCTAAAAATTAGTTTTAAAAGTGTATTGGAAAGACAAAAAAATGACATTGGCAAATGGAAACGAGATATCTTGGAAGATTAAATTGTAGAATCTATAACTGATCTCTTCTGTCTCATTTGTAAGGCTGAACTGACAGAGAAATACTGCAAGTGCTTTTCTTTTGTGAAGAAATGGAAATTTTCTGCAGTGACACTGAGAAAGAGTATTAGTTTGCATTTATCAATTTGAAGACAACTTTTTTTTAAGTAACAAGAAAACATTATTTAAATTTGACAGGAAAGGAAAGGTTACTGCACAAACAATCTCCCATTGCGACAGTAAAATGATCATTTGTGTTTCAGTTATTCCTTTTGGGTAGAGTTACATGACTGTTGAGATGCCTTTTTCTTCTCCGATGAAAAGGAACTAAGAGATAACTCAGACCTTGCTAACTGTACTCTGAAATGTTGTGACTAGATGAATTACCCACCAGAGACTATACCAGGTCAAAGATGCTGGAGAGAATCAAGGAAGGGTAAAATGGTTTCTGCAGATAAATAACAAATATGGTACTCTCTTTTTATAAGGCTCTTTGTTCCATAAGTACAAGGTGCATCAGTCCCTAAAGGTTCACTGATCTGATTAATGTAGGCATCTGGAAATTGTCCTTCTACATGCGAAACAGCCAGGAGACGCTTGGAAGACTTGGATGCTGGAAATAAGAGAGGGTTACTTACCCTGTACAGTAACTGAGGTTCTTCGAGAGAGTTGTCCCTGTGGGTGCTCCACTTTAGGTGTCTTGGCACCCTAAACCTCAGTTACTGTACAGGGTAAGTAACCCTCTCTTCTTCTTTGAGGAGTGTCCCTGGGGGTGCTCCACTTTAGCTGACTATGGAGCAGTAACCCTTAGTGGAGGTGAGGGGCTTCAGAGTTGCACTGGTAGCAGTGGGTAGCACCAATCGTCCGAACTGAGCATCTGCTGCTGATTGCTGTATGAGAGCATAGTGTAGTAAAGGTATGGGCTGCCGCCCAAGTAGCTGCTTTGCAAATGACAGGGACGTTATTGAGAAAAGCCACGGATGTAGATAATGCTCTGGTGGAACGTGTGCGAACACCTGGTGGAACTGGCACCTGGCTGTTTTGGTAACACGTGTGAATGCAGTCAGATATCCGTTTGGATAGTCTGTTTCGAGATAGTTTGACCCTTGGAGCGTTCAGTTGTTAGAAACAAATAATCAGGAGAATTTGCTAAATGTTTTTGTTCTTTCTAAGTAGAAAGCTAGCGGAGGTATGCGGCTTCGGGAAAAATACAGGTAGGTAAATGGGTTCATTCAGGTGGAAAGGTGAGGCAACCTTGGGTTTAGACTTTGGGTGTGGCCGTAGGACTACCTTTTCCTTAAAGAAGGTGATATCAGGTGGGTGTGCCATAAGGGCACCCTTCTCACTGAAGTAATGGCAACAAGAAAAGCAACCTTCATCAACAAATGTAACAAAGAGCATGTTGCGAGTGGTTTGAATGGTTTGCACATGAGGCTACGGAGAACAAGGTTGAGATCCCACATCGGGGATCTTGTTGAGGACACGGCCAAGTAATGGGATGGGAGGAAATGCATACATTAGTGGAGCTTCCCATCTCACAAGGAGGGCATCGCCAAGGGGAACGGTGCCCTAGACTGGCTCTGGAGCAATATTGCAGGCACTTGGTATTTTGGGCTGTAGCGAATAGATCTACCATGGGGAACCCACATAGTTTGAATATGTTTGTGAGGGTCCTGCTATCTATCTCCCACTCGTGTGTTTGCGAGAAATCCCTGCTTAGTTGATCTGCAGTAGTGTTCTGGCAGCTTAAATGTCTATGTTGTTGTCAATACACTATGTCCAGAGTTGGACTGCCTCTACACATAGGTGGCAAAGAGCAAGCTCCCCCTTGCCAGTTTATATGAAACATGCATGCTATGTTGTCTGTAAGGATCCTGATGACTTTGTTCTGGATCAGGAGAAGGAAGTGTTGGCATGCGTTTCATTTTATGTGTAGTCGGGACTCCCCCTAGGAGCTGCAGATATGTCCTGGCGGACAGTTGGGGACTGTCCCTCACTGTCATTAGTCAATTGGTCAGTGTGAGGAAGCTATGATGTGGTAATCTTGCTATTGCTGTGATGGAGTTGAGGTGGACTCCTATAAATTCCAGTTGTTGTGTAGGAGCTATGGTGGCTTTCTGGTGGTTTATTTGTAACCCAAGGTTCGTAAACAGGGTTATCGTGGTATGAGTATCACCGGTTGCTGCCTGTTGCCGTCTTGCTCTGAGGAGGCAATCATCCAGGTATGGAAAGATCATTACCCCCTGTTTGTGGAGGTGAGCTGCAACTACATTGAGGACCTCGGGAAACACCCTCGGGGCTGTGGAGACGCCAAAGGGTAACACCCTGTATTGGAAGTGCTGAGGTTGTAGAGTAAATCTCAGGAATCGTCTGTGTGCCGGATGAATGGAAACGTGAAAATAAACATCTTGAAGGTCAAGGGCCGAGAGCCAGTCTCCCTTCTCTAGTGCTGGGATGACAGTGGATAGGGAGCGTTGAGTTCTTACAAATGTGTTGAGTTTTGTAAATCCAGTATGGGTCTCCACCCTCCCGTTTTTCTTCTGAGTAAGAAAGTAATGGGAATAAACCCCTCTCCCCCTGTGTTGAGCAGGTACTGGCTCTAGGGCTCCGAGGTGCAGGAGTTTGGTCACTTCCTGTTGTAACAGGGAGTGCTGAGAGGGGTCCCTGAAGAGGGACGGGGAAGGGGGGAGGGTAAGTGGGCTGGAAATAAATGGGATGGAGTAACCCTGCTGGATAATTTTGAGAACCCATCTGTTCGTGGTGATGCTGGTTCAGACTGGATAATATGGTGACAGACGGTCCTTGGATGGTGTTAAAGTGGGGTTCAGATCCGGAATTAGAGAGTAAAGAGGTCTCAGGCCCTTGACCACACTTTCAAAATGATTGCCTAGAGGTGGAAGGTTGGGACGTGAAAGGCTGGTCTTGATTCTGCCTCTGTTTGCGGCATTGGGTGTAGTGTCTTTGGGGCTGGGAGTATGGTGCAGCCCAGAATTTTTGGTTGTAAAACCTGCCCTGCTTTTTCTTGTTTCCAGGGACATAGATGCCAAGAGCCTTTAAGGTGGCCTGGGAGTCCTTTAAAATATGCAAGGACACGTCGGTGGATTCTGCAAACAGTTTCTGACCCTCTAAAAGTAGGTCTTCAATCGTAGCCTGCCCCTCCCTTGGGAATCCCAATAGGTGGAGCCAGGATGCCCGACGCACGACCACAGAGGTCGCTATGGAGCAGGCTGCTGTGTCCCCGGAATCGAGGGAGGTTTGGAGGGCAGTCCTTGTGATGAGAAAGCCTTCGGAAATGTTGGACTTATACGCTTTTCTCTTGTCCTCTGGAAGGTGTTCAGTGAAGGATGACATTGTAGAAAACAGACTATGTGTATATTTTGCGAGCAGTGCAGAGTAATTTGCAATGCGAATTGCAAGGGGGCAGAAGTATAGGCTTTGCACCCAAAGGGGTCTAGCCTCTTCCAATCCTTGTCATAAGGGGTGGATCTAGACTGTTGCTGTTTGCCCCTCCGATTTACAGCCTCCATCACCAGTGAGTTAGGTGTGGGGTGGGTGAATGGAAATTCAGCCCCCTTTGCTGGCACATAATATTTTTGTCCGACCTTTTGCAGGAAGGAGGGGCCGTAGCTGGTGTCTGCCAGATGGTTTTTGCAGGGTTCATTATAGCAGCAATTAATTGGCAGTGCTATTTTCATCAGTGGGGATGCCTGGAGAATGTCAGTGAGTTTATGTTGGGTCTTAGGGAGCTCAGACCAGGAGATGTCGAGGGAGTCCATTGCCCTCTTAAAAAGGTCCTGAAAGGACTTGAAGTCATCCCCTGAAGTGGGGGGCGGTAGCATGATTGTTTCATCTGGAGATGAAGATGAAATGTGTGTAGGTGGCAAAGTGTCTCCTTCAGGTGCGTCCTCCTGCTCTTCAGTCTCCTCATCCTGAGCCTCGGAAGGTGTTGGCTCCATTGGTGAGGAAGAGTGGGGTGTTCTGGAGGCCTGGGTTCAGTGGTCTAATGTTCTGGGCTCTGTTGATGGCCCAGTATGGGTTCCAGTATGGCCATCTGAGTGAAAGGGCCATAGGAAGTGGCAGCCAGGATTGGGCCTGCAAGGCTTGTGCATCTACCAGTGGCTGGTGATGGGAGGGTCCAGCTTTAGGAGAGGAGTTGCGAGGGGTGTACAACCCTGGGTCATCCTCCTTCTCATCATCACTGGAGATAGGTGGTGCTGAAGCCCCTGGACTGATTATCTGGCTTGGTCCAGGCCTCGCTGGGGTACCGTCAGTACCAAATAGTCAAAAATAACACCAAGCAGCACTGCAGACCATTAGCTTTGCAAACCAAGTCACACCACTGTACGTTTGATGTGATATACCTACAGTTAAGTTATCCCTTAAATGAAGGCTGGGGGTGGTAATAAAGCAATAAGGGAATAAAGTGGTTGCTGTTTTATTGCTTTGAAAATGTGCATTGGGGGAAATGAGACTTGCCTCTGATCATTAATATAGGGATAATTTGTTCAGTGGAATTCTCAGGTGGAGGCCCCCTCACTCCCATAGAGTGAAGTGGGAGTTTCTTGGTTATTACTCTAGTTTCTTGGTTATTACTCTAGTTAGTTATTACTCTAGTTGTTTGAAGCACAAATTCAATTAAAGTTTTGCCCTTCAATCCCAAACTCTTGCAAGGAGTTACACAATCAGTTTCCCATCTCTTTAAACTGTTCCTGTAACACAGCAGTTATTAAAACCAGAGATTAACCTGAGTTGGTGGAAAAAAGCTTCAGGACCCTGCAGCTGTTTCATACTAGCCTCCCAACATAAGGAGGAAGTCTTTCTTTTGAAATCGGATTTCCTACTACCAGTTCCCCTCCTCTGTGGTAACAGATTCAAGCAGAGTTAAATGACATTTTCCATATGATAACTTCCAAGCAAAGGGAAAGTTTTAATAGTTATGAGACAATTTTTTATCTCTGGGACTTAGAATATGTAGTATCTGATATGAAGGAACTGCGTAGATTTGCATTTACACTGTGAGGCTGTCTTCAAAGAATAAACACAAATGGTATCCCTATAAATGAACAAATTCACAAAAAGTCATGTTTAAAACAGCAGCTTTGGTGCCCTCATTATCTTAGCACTATCAACATCCAAATGTTGATCTCTGGACACTTCACTCTGTCATCCATTCTTCCTGCATTTAACATTGATAATATTTTAGGGCAAGTAAGTACAACCAAGTATTTTTAGGGTGGGAGTTTCAGAAGGATTTGATGTGTAGCATCAGACTCAGACTTCTCGGTGGTTACATGTGGTGGCTGCAGTGGTGGTCAAGAACCAAAGCTGAGGTTCCCAGGGTTGAAGCTGGACATAGGGTCGGGACCAGACCAAAGGTAGCACTGAAACCAGGCTCCAGGCACAGGCCATGGCTCAGAACCAGGGTCAGAGCCCATAGCCAAGCCAAATCAGGATCATAATCAGAGTCTGGGTGCAAGGCTGAAGCTGGGTTGGAGTCAGTCCAAGGGCATGGAGGTCAAGAGGCAGGTGCAGAGCTGGAGCAAGTCAGGAACATGGATAGAGTGAAGTCAGAATAGGGCATGGTCAAGGCTGAAGCAAGCTGGGGCAAGATTCTGGCAAGACTGGGGCAGGAACAAAGGGGCATGACTAAGGGCATGCTCGAAGACTAGCGAGTCTGTAAAATTGCAAAGCTGCAGAAGGGCTCCTAGCCAAGTAGGTGCTGTTGCACAGACTGACTCCTGGCTGGAGTGGTGAGTGAAATACCTGTTCCTGGGAGATCATCTGAACTAGGCCCTACCCAGGGATAGGCTGCCACAACACGCCTGAGAGATGAGCCACTGTAGGCTATGCTGGAGGGCAGTCATTGTAGCTGAGTGAGCAGCCCTGGTCCAACTGTGAGTTTGCCTCTTATGTAGACATTAGCGATTCACAGTTCCAAACATTCACAATTAACAGCAGCCCGTGTTGGCCTGATTCTGCATCTGATGAAGTCAATGGGAATTTTACCATTGATTTCAAAAGGAGCAGAGTTAAACCAAGGCTGGGCAGTTTCTGCAAATCCCACTCTTAATCTTAAATGTAGCCCAAATTTTCATATCCAGATGCCAAACATGAGTCTTAATCCATCCCTGCTGAAGCACCCAAACGAAAGTGGAGTGATTTTCAGATCTGCTGAGCATGCCCAATTCC
This sequence comes from Eretmochelys imbricata, assembly GCF_965152235.1. Classification (NCBI taxonomy): domain Eukaryota; kingdom Metazoa; phylum Chordata; order Testudines; family Cheloniidae; genus Eretmochelys; species Eretmochelys imbricata. Next base: position 123,540,930 of record NC_135576.1, read on the forward strand.
CCTTGAGTGCACTAGGAGTTGCAGGTGTTCGGCACTTTTGACAAAGCAGTTAAAACTTTTAACTAGGTGCCACTGACTGTTCTCCTTGGCTTCAGTGGGATTACTCACAGGTGTAAATTTAAGGCTGTGTGCAAGTTTTTACAAGATCAGGGGAAAGGTCTGGTCTTTGCACTGTTACAGCTGGCTTGATACAAGTTTGTAAAATCTAGTAAACCTAACACGTTACCTGAGTCAAACCTGTTACCAGAACTTCATCCACAGGGACAAATGCTGAAATACCAGATGCCACTCAACAGCCAGAGTGTGACCCAGAATTAGTCCCCCTACTTACATTGGTTGTTTGGATGTTAAACAACATCACGGCGGGCAAAACTGACCTCCCAAAAGCAATTGTTCCACCACGGAGCTACCCATGTCAGTCAGTGCACTCTAACCCTGTGACATCAGTTAAAAACTTGCTTTCTGCAGATGGGCCACAATGATTCTGCTGAAGATTGGATTAGGCAGTCAAATATTTCTTCTTTATGGCCTCAGTCCAGCAAAGTGCATAAGCACAACGACTACTCACATGCTTGTAGTTCCCCATGTAGTAAAGAGCTTTGATGGCTCATGGCCTATATTACCCACTGGACACACCGATGTTTGGAATATCTGAACATTTTCAAACTGGTCCATGGTAAACTTTGATCTGTGAATATGCTATTTTCTTTTCTTTTTTTCTTAAATGCCTGGACTAAGTGTAGTTCCCACTTTGGGAGATGCTGCAAAATATTCTACTTCACCATAGCTTTCTGCCACCCCCAAATCGCTAAAGTCTTTTTTGATGGAAATTGGGTTTTGACAAAACACGTAATTTATTTACTTTCTGCAGAAAATTTCAACGTTTTCTCTAAAAGCCAAGCATCTGAGAATCAAGAAGTTTTGAATTATCAGCCAAATTAAAAAAAAATTGAAAACAGAAGAAAAATTTTCATTCAGAAATGCCATTGCTGTTCTCCACGGGAATTGTAGTTCACATACCTCTATTCCCTCCTATGGGCTGAGTTCCCATGGTGGTTTACGTCTCCCATGAGACACCACAGCTAGAGATTCCCATGATGGGCTGCACTGGCTCAGGAAAAGGGGAGGCTGTGGGGAATCATGGGAGATGTAGTCAGGCAAGCCCATAGAAGAAAATGGGTGCATAAGACACGCAGACTACTCCAATAAGGAACTGTGGCAGCATTTCAAATAGAAATTTTCAGTTTTCAGCTTAAAATTTTTAGTTTCACCAAAAAGTCATTCCCCCCCACTTTCATCTAAATTTTCTGGGGGAGGAGAACCCTCCAACTTTCTGTATTTCCCACCATATTGAGAATGATACTCATTTTGATACAACCCCAACCCCAACCAATCAAAAGACTAACAGACAACATAATATGAGTATTTATACCCATCCATGAAAGGAGAAGAGTCAGAGACTCCATCAGGAAGGACCTTGCTGTTTCTATTTCTATTTTATGTGGAAGGTGTTCAGATACTATAGTGATGGATGGTGGTACAAAACTCTGGAGCAGGGACTTGAACTCTCTCCCTGGTGGGCGTCCTACCCACCACACTACAGGCTATTATGGAGTGGGTTGTTCTTGGTCTCTCCTGTTGAAGCTGTTCTACTTGATATAAATAACGAAAATATTCACTGGTTCAAATAGAGACAATATGACTATAGTCTGGGATGCAGACGAGTGTCCTTAATCACCAGGCTATTGAGCCATTCACACTGTTACTCTTTGGCCCAAAGGAATATTGAAGAATTTATACAAGGTAGAACAGCTTCAGCAGGTGAGACTGAGAGCAACAGTGTGGTGGGTAGGATGCTCACCTGCGAGTGGGTGATCTGTGTTCAAATCCCTGATCAAGAGAGGAGATTTGAACCTGGGTTTCCCATATTGGCAGCAAGTGATTTTACCATTGAGCTAAAATGTACAGAGTTTACTGGCTGAAACTATCAGGTCATATTTTCAAATAGTTTCAGGTTGACCAACATACATTTTTTTGGCAAAAAACTATTTGTCTGAAAAATTTTGCCCAGCTCCACTTACCTTTGCCTCAAGTTTAATGTACAAACTAATGGCAATCGCTATGCCATTGCTTTAGTTTTAATCACATTTTAATCACATTCAATTGCCTAGAAATATGATGAAGAATGTCTACAGAAGTGTATCATACACTACATTTATCAGCAGGGTCATTAGGAACAGGGACATTATGCTGTTTAGATTTTACATTCAGTTGTCAAATTGCCATCTTTTCCTGTATAAGAGGGAAAATAGTCTTCCCTAACGTTGGATAGCAGTTTGCCAGCTGACTTCACTCTTTCAAAGATGTAATTCTCTCAAAATAAACAACACAAAATTGTGTGGGGAATAAATACCTCTCTCTCTCTCTCTCTCTCTCTGGCTATCTCAGAGAATTCTTTCCAATTGTTGAATTCACATTTGGTGGTTTGGCTCTGTGATGTTGGGTGCATGAAAAAGAAGAGCTTCCCTTATGCGTACAATTTATGTCAATTTATGAGAGGGTTTTTTTAAAGGAACATTCGCTGTTCCTAATATCTGATAAAGGCACAATAATTCAACCACATGATGTGCTAACTGCATAAGTGGAAGCCTCCAGCATCTTTCTGTGCTTTGGAATAGCAGGTTCTTATGGCTCTGAAAAATGTGAATGGCTATTATAATTTTTTTAGGGGGGGAGGGATGTAGTTTGCATAAGTGCCTATTTCCCTATCAAAACCCCAAGCCACGACATTATAGGCTCTGACTCAATACTAGAACTGGTTGGAAATTTTTCACCTCAAAAAATGTCAGTCACAACTGAAAATATTTGTGGGAAAGGATCGGTTTAGATTAATTTCCCAATTTGAAAAAAATCAAAATGATGCAAACATTCATTCTGATATTCATAAAACAAAAAAAGATTTCATTTGTCAGTCTGATGATTTTTCAGTTTGAAATTTAAATTACTTTGTACTTTAAACAAGGTTAAAGGTCAAAATTGAAATGAAACGTTTCAAAATTATTGGAGCAAAATATTTTGATTGATTCAAAGCATAATTTCTTTTTCAAGTTTGTAGATTTGCAAAAATATTCAAGATTCAGAAGTTGAACACACTTCCTGTTCCAACTCAGGATGAAAAAACAAACTATTTCTCGCCTAGCCCTATATAATACTTCACGTTCTCTCTCTACCTAGATACTGGTAGCATCTCAGTACCTCACAAATAACGTATCAACCCTGGAAGGTAGAGAAGTATTATTTCCCCCAATGTTTACAGTTGGGGAACTGAGGCACAGAAAGATTAAGTAACTTCCCCATGGATATATGAAAAGTCTGTGGAATAGCCAGGATTTGAACCCAAAATCACAAACCAGTGCCTTGACTACAAGACTACCTTTCCAAAAGCATATTACTTTTCAATGGCAATATAGCATTATACAAGGTTTCTTTAATGGTGATCTCATCCTTTTGTACATATTCCTCTTGCAGATGGCAGACCAGGTGCAAGCTCATGCCAAGGTCCAGTACCTCACTGAACACTGAGAAATGAACGGTTGGAAACTTGTCTAGCTTATCTGTGGGTTAATATAGTTAAAATAGAAAATAATGTTATAAGAATGTGTTTCAATTTTATGGAATGCTTGTAGTAGGCTGCATATATTAATCCTATTTATAATATCCGTATCCCATGGCATAAAGTTACACTGAGTGTTTGCATTGTAAACTTCTTTTGTAATCGTGTAACTCTCCAAATAGGAAAAGAAGCATTAATTAATGTAAAGTGCTCATCCTGCACATAATATAGCTCATTGAAGGCAAATGACATCAAAGGACAGAGCCCTTGTTGATTGCATTACTAACTCCCTCCAGGAAGGGGAAGGCTGCATATGAACTCATCCCATCAGCTTGGATTCTGAGTTGAGGGGGGATAAAAATCCCCGACATGGAGAAACTGGGTATCTTTTAACTGTCTAGATGCTAAGGGGCAAAGATTTCTAAACATAAGCAAGATATCCCCATGCTGCTTGGCATGGGTCAGTTTTAAAGACATATAGAGCTGCTTATTATAGAAGCTTATATTACCTTTTAAAATCTAAGACTAAATTATGTGTGTGTGTATGTTTCCTATTTTAAACTTATAAATAACATTTCTTTTCTTCATTCATTTCTTACAGGATTGCGTACAAGTATTGTCTTTGGTTAGAGCTCTGAGTACAATTCACCTGGGGTAAGTGACTGGTCCTTTGGGACCAGGAGTAACCTGAATATTATTGTGATTTTTGGTGTAAAGTGATTATTTATTTCACAATCCAGCTTGTCTGGGTGGCAAGATAAACTGGAGAGCCCAAGGGGACTGTCTGTGACTCCATGATAAGACTGTTACAGTGCTTTAGGACAGGTTTCGGAGTAGCAGCCATGTTAGTCTGTATCCGTAAAAAGAAAAGGAGTACTTGTGGCACCTTAGAGAGTTACAAATTTATTTGAGCATAAGCTTTCATGAGCTACAGCTCACTTCATCGGATGCATACAGTGGAAAATATAGTGGGGAGATTTTATATACACAGAGAACATGAAACAATGGGTGTTACCATACAGACTTTAACAAGAGTGATCAAGAAAGGTGAGTTATTACCAGCAGGAGAGCAGGGGGACGGGGGGGGGGGAACAGGACAGGACACCTTTTGTAGTGATAATCAAGGTAGGCCATTTCCAGCAGTTTACAAGAACAGTAGGAGGGGAAATAAACAAGGGGAAATGCTTTAGGAGTTCACACTTGCCACCGGTTTGGTGAAATCTAATTATAGAACATACAACCAGTCTGGGGTTTCTGTCGTGCTTTTTGACAGACTGCCCTGAGTTGGCACTCCCAGTCATGAGCCACTCCAGAGAGCATGACGGCCCTTCCCTTCATCCCTGCAGACAGCTGTGTAAAAAGTTGCATGGTTCTGGATAACATTGGCAATGAAAAGTGCTGCTTTATTGGTCACCTGTGATGTTGCACTCCACACTTGGAAGTGTTTTTTATGTCTTTTAAGCTTTGGACAATCTTTATTCCCATTTACAATTCAGAAAAGTTTTGGGTCAAACAAAAGGTCAGATCCTGTAAGTTACTGAGTACCATCAATGGCACCAATTGGCCTTGTCACCTATTCATAACTCAAGTTCAGATTCTGAGTACCATCAAAATGTAGGGAGTTTGGATCAGCATTTTGGCCCAGGCCCTGCTATCATTTTAAACAAACATTTTCACAAAGGTGTCACACCACTTTGGATACATGCTAGATCACGCTGACATTTGTACCAAATGTAAAAAATGGATTTTATTTTTTACCAAAACTAAATTTTAACCCCAAATTTTCATTTCAGTTGAAATTCAGAACCAATAACTGCACATTTTTCAGTAAAAATATTCATTTTTCAAAACCTAAAAGTTGCCACTGAAAACTGATTGGTTTTTAAAACACCAAAATGGTCGTATAATCTGAATACTTCTCTGGGTTTCATTTTATTTTATTTTTTAATTACAAACAAAATAAATCACAGGAAACTTCAACTAAAAAGCATTTTTCAAAGTTGGCAGTGAAAAATCATTGTAAATTTTTTGATCAGCTCTGGTAAATGCAGAAGGGGAACCTATGCAATTTAGTCAGTTCCTCAGCAACAACTGTACAATCCTTTCATCTACTATAACAGGTAATTGATACCTCTTCGGGGGGAAATACAACAAATTTTAGGCCTTGTCTCCACTGGCAAGTTTCTGCGCAGTAAAGCAGCTTTCTGCGCGGTAACTCCCGAGGCGCACACGCGGCCAAGCCACTTAGGGCGCAGAAACTGAGCCGTTGCAGTGCTGTAAACAACCCACCCCGACGAGAGGCCAGGAGCTTTCTGCGCCGGGGATACAGTGCCGCGGTGCCAGTGTAGACACCCTAGTCGATTACAGGGCTGCGACTGGCCTCCGGGAGGTGTCCCACAATGCCTGTTCTCGCCTCTCTGGCCATCGGGTTGAACTCTACTGCCCTGCCCTCAGGTGACCAACCATGAGCCCCACCCCGTAAATTCCTTTGGAATTTTGGAAGTCCCCTTCCTGCTTGCTCGGTGACGCGTGCAGTGGTCTCAGTGCGTCTCTCCAGGTGGCCATGCCGCTCCATTCACCCGGCGATCCCCCGCTTGGAGCAATGCCGAGCTGCTGGACCTCATCGGCGTCTGGGGAGAGGAGGCTGTCCAGTCCCAGCTGCGCTCCAGCCATAGGAATTATGATACCTACAGACAGATTTCACAATGCATGACAGAAAGGGGCCATGACCGGGACACACTGCAGTGCAGGGTCAACGTGAAGGAGCTGCAGAACGCCTACCACATGGCGCGGGAGGCAAACCGCCGCTCTGGTGCTGTGCCCATGAGCTGCCGGTTCTACAACGAGCTGGACACGATGCTTGGCGGCGACCCCACCTCCACTGCGAAGGCCCCTGTGGATACTTCGTTGGCTCGCATGCCAGTCAAGAGTGGACTGAGCCAGGAGGAGGCAATCTTGGGACGAGGAGCAGGAGGGGACCCAGAGGCAGAGGATGACTCGGAGGTCAGAGATGCATGCAGCCAGGAGCTCTTTTCTGCCCTGGAGGAGCCAAGTCAGTCACAGCAGTCGGATCTTGGGGAAGCGCAAACAGGAGAGCAGGCCCTGGTAAGTGAATTTGATTTTGGGAATCACTGAGGCGAGTTGTTGGGGGCAGGAGGGTTGCAGAAAGCAGGCTTGTCTCTGTATGATGCACATACCACCACGTGCCTAGTCTGAGCGGTGGAACAGTCTGTTGATTGACTCCCTCACTTCATGGGAATCTCCCTCAGAGACCTCCAGGAAACTCTCATGGAGATAGTGGGCAATCCGCTGCCACAGGTTCCTTGGCAGAGCTGCTTCGTTTCTTGCCCCGTTAACGGTAACTTTCCTGCACCACTGGGCCATCATTGGTGGGGGGGAGACCATTGCTGCACACAGATGAGCCATATAAGGGCCAGGGCGGAAGCCACAATCTTGGAGAAGACCCTCCCTTGCTTCCCTGCTCACCCTCAACAGCGAGATATCTTCCATAATGATCACAGTCTGTGGAAAGCATGGGGACAGGAATGATGATCAGGCCCCCCTACAGTGCTGGCTCTCCCCAAGAGCCACGTGCCCAGTGTACAGCAGGGTCCGCGAAGACTGATTTACTCTGCCCCTGCGGCTATTCAGCATCTGGGGGGTCTTGTGGCTCGTGTGTGCTTGCCTGGGGTCAGCCAGTTAGTGACAGGTATGTGAGTACTGGCTGTGTTTGAAATCACTGAATCAGCGGTCTGTGTGTTGCAAACAATACTGCTTCTGTAAAATGTTGTGTTTTGGCTTCACAGAGATGACCTTGGGAGCCCAGCCTCTCTCTGCCTTATCACCGGTTGAACGGCCGCGCAGAATTAGAAAGCAGCCACGAAGAACAAAGGAGGATTTTCTGCGTGAGGTCATGATGCACTCCGTGGCCGAAAAACAGGAATTGAAGGAGTGGCGGGACAGCGAGAAGAGGGACGGAAACGAGAACGCAGCACGCCAGAATGAAGCCATGGAGCGGCTCTTAAACATTATGGAGTGCCAAGTGGACACGCTCCAGGTGATACTAGCTCTGCAAACTGAGCAGCTCCGCGCCCGCCCTCCCCTGCAGCCGCTGTCACAAAACTCTTTCTCATGTGCCCCCCAGATACCGCCAACGCACTCTGATCAACCGCCTGGCTCCACTCTCTACCCGCAGCATTACACTCCTCCCTCCTCACAGTCCAGCCATGTGGACTCCCACTACCCACTGCACTCAACACCCGTCCCTCTGCAGTTTGGCCCTGCTGAAGTACAGCACCCGCTGCATCGTACTCCAAAGGAGAAGGTTGGATATAATCCCTAGACATACACAAATCTTTAGCTGTCCCGGGACCCCACCTCCTCCTGGGACATTCCCTTCTGCCATCCCCCTCACTGTGTTTTTTGGTTTGACTCTCTCCTCCGGTTGTAGTTTTAAACCTTCTCTATTGTATCCTCCACACCAATCACAATCACCTCCTAGCATTACAAGCACTGCACTCCCGAGCATAGCAACAAATATTAGTGGCTTTCATCTTCAAATTGCTGCCTCAAGGCATCCCTGATCCTTATGGCCCAGCACTGTGCCCTTCTAATAGCCCTGGTCTCTGGCTGTTCAAACTCAGCCTCCAGGTGCTGAGCCTCTGCAGTCCAGCCCTGAGTGAAGCTTTCACCCTTCCCTTCACAAATATTATGGAGCATACAGCACGCGGATATAAGCATAGAAATATTGTCATTGGCCAGGTCCAGCTGCCCATATAGGCAGTGCCAGCGGGCCTTTAAACAGCCAAAAGCACACTCAGTCATTCTGCACTTGCTCAGCCTGTTCTTGAACCGCTCCTTGCTGCTGTCAAGTTGCCCCGTGTATGGCTTCAGAAGACATGATATTAAGGGGTAGGCAGGGTCTCCCAGGATCACAATGGGTATTTCGACTTCCCCTACAGTGATCTTCTGGGCTGAGAAGAAAGTCCCTGCTTGCAGCTTCTTGAACAGGCCAGTGTTCTGAAAGGTGTGTGCGTCATGCACCTTTCCAGACCAGCCTGCATTAATGTCTGTGAAACGTCCACGGTGATCCACAAGCGCCTGGAGAACCATTGAGAAATACCCCTTCCGATTAATGCACTCAGTGGCTAGGTGGTCTGGTGCCAGAATTGGAATATGCATGTCATGTATCGCCCCTCCGCAGTTAGGGACGCCCATTTGTGCAAAGCCATCCACAATGTCAAGCACGTTGCCCAGAGTCACAGTCTTTCGGAACAGGATGTGATTAATGGCCCTGCACACTTCCATCAACATGACCCCAGTGGTCGAACTTTCCACTCTAAACTGGTTAGCAACCAACTGGTAGCAGTCTGGAGTAGCCGTCTGGGACAGGACGCAGGATGCCCCACAACCCCCTCCACCTTCCCACAACTCTTAGCGGCAGAAGGGGAAGAGATGATCTGTGGGATAGCTGCCCAGAGCGCACCGCTCCGAATACCGCTGCAAGTGCCACAAGTGTGAACACGCTATTGTGCAGGCAGCTGACAGTGTGAACACACAACAGCGGTTTCCCTTCAGCGCTCTCTGAGCGGCGCTGTAGCTGCCGGTGTTGTGACTCTGCCAGTGTAGACATACCCTTAGTCACGTGAACACAAAGTTGATTTCTATGAAGAGTTCATGGGATTTTTAACAGTCCCACACTTTGGTCTAACTCTGCTCCGACTGAAATAGAAGTCCCAGCCCCCATTAACTTCAATGGGAACAGAAGACAATGTTTAACACTCTTAACAATCCCACTCAGACAATTTATGTAATTGGCTCTGACTGGTAATAATGTTAACAAAGTTAATGCAAATTAAAAAACATGATTGGATCTTCTTTACATTCCTAAGCATATTTCATTGGTAATGACAACCCAATTTTATCTAATTGAGTATGTGAATGGGTATCGATCTGGAATGGTATGTGTTTGGATGGAATTTACTTAAATTAATAAACCAGTCTACAGATTAGTAACCAATGACATTGGGCATAATTCCCAAAGTGATGATTTAAAGAAATAAGAACATATTTTAAATTAATGTATATTAACCTTTTAATCTTGAATACACTGGTGGTAGATGATGTTATATATACACACACTAATCACTGATCAGTAAGGGGCTGCTCTGGCAGGTGAAATGATGATCTGGGGATGCATCTTCCTCTAATGTATTTTTTTTATTTTATATTTTCTTTATTTCACCCACCTCCAGGACTGGGGCCAGAGCGTGAACATTTATGCACATGCTTAACTGCACACATGAGAAGGCCGTTTTGATTTCAATAGGACTACAGACCCACCTAGAATTATGCAAGAACTTAAGCATCTCTTTCACACACCCCACCCCCAAGATTTATACACATACTTAACTTTCCACAAGTGAATTTGCATTTAACGGGATTATTTGCATGAGTAAAGGTAAGTGCACATGCAATTTTTATAAGATCAGAGTTTTACATTTAAATCCATGAGGATTATGATTAAATAGATGAGACCCATGTTCACTCTCTCTCTCTCTCACACACACACACACACGCAGAGCAGTATAGAAATACTGTGTGTTCGCGTGTCTTTTCAATCTCTATTAGACATTAAAAACAGATGTCATATATACTTGAAATTATCATCATCTATTTTTGTTCCCCCACCCCCTCGCATGTTAATAGTTTTATACACAGATATTCAGTCAGATTTTCTAATACAAAATTATGCGTACCCAATTTGGCAACATGCAACTACTCGTATATATCTACAAAGTCAAGTTTTGCATGAGGAAATCCTGATTTATCCACCCCCAGAGCATGTGCAAGACAATCAATTGCAAAGATACACATTTGAAAATCTGGCTGGCTTTAAAAAAAAAAAGTAGGGTGTCACTGTCATATAATCAGGTCGGCAGTCATGTATATTAAGGAAAAGAATGTAGTGTGGTAGCATGCACATATACGCATGTTATAGATCAGGCTGAATTCCAAATTGCCGTCTCATTCCCTTTTATTTTTTAATGTCTCATGTCCTAAGGGTTCTTTTGGGGTTGTAATTGTACATGCTGTAAAGCTCAATAACACCTAGTCAGTTTGCATTAATTAGTCTAAAGCTGTTAAATACAACCTTACATAACAGCTGAAAGTGTCCAAAAAAGTTGTTCGGATTTCACTATCCAGTCTAATATAACTGCGCATTGTGTGACAAGGCTGCTAAAAAGTGGGAATGAAAGTGACAGTTCATCTGAAGCTTAACCCAGTTCTTTGCCAACTGGCAATTCCTTCAAATATCAGCTCAGTCCAATGACGATGCACCTTTCATTCACTCATTCTTGAAGCTTCAATGCACCTAGCAGAATGTATGACCCATTGGGGAAATCTTGATGAGACAACAATTATAATTCAAGCTGTACTGTAATCTTTGGCAGAACTGCCAATTCTTGAGAAAAATGGCCCCACTAGGTTTGTGAATTTTTAAATCATGAGCTACCTGCTGTTTATCTAGGGAGCTCACAAATCTGAGAGCTCCATTGGGCTCATAATAAGAAGAAAACTTTTAAAAATCATTCATCTGGCTTGACAGAAAATTAAACTTTTGTAAAGATAGAGCTGCTGGGGGGAAAAAGCAACATTCTCATAGCAAAGGTTTTGTTTTCTCAAATATGTATTTAGCTTTTATTGTAATATGCCTTTAAAAAAAAGCGATCCAGGAAACAAGACAAGCAAAAGGATCTGAGACTCAGCCCTGGTCTACACTGGGAGCAGGAATCGATATAACATAGCTGAAGTCGACGTACTTAGATTGACGTACCGTGGTGTCTTCACCACAGTGAGTCGACTGCTGCCACTCCCCCGTCGACTCCACCTGCACCTCTCGCGGAGCTGGAGTACAGGAGTCGACGGGAGAGTGCTCGGGGGTTGATTTATCGCGTCTAGACTAGCCGCGATAAATCGATCCCCGCTGAATCAATCGCTGCCCGCCGATCCGGCAGGTAGTGTAGACATACCCTCAGTCACTTAAGGCTAAAATATAAGGCTAAAATATAAAGAAAGGCTTTCACATGTGCTACTGTTTGGTTGAAACAGCAAAGCAGGGAAGGTGGACTCGTTTTGAGTTTCTGTGCAAAGGCTACACGATATAGAAACCCATACATAGGTCGGGAGTAGACCTGTGAGCTGGTGGAAAGTGACTGATCCTCTCCTGCTTCTGGAAAATTTCAACTACAACAAAAAATTATTTGTCTTTGCTGAAATTTTTTTCAGTTGAAAATTGATAGCTCGGTGGTTTGAGCGTTGGCCTGCTAAACCCAGGGTTGTGAGTTCAATCCTTGAGGGGGCCATGTAGGGATCTGGGGCAAAAAATGGGGATCGGTCCTGCTTTGAACAGGGGGTTGGACTAGATGACCTTCTGAGGACCCTTCCAACCCTGATAGTCTATGATTCTATGATTCAGCTGTAATTAAGATAGCTGTTCCATTCTGTAGGAAGCAGACATAATAAGGTACGCAGCAGTACACCAGGTGTACCAGGTCTCAGAGGCAAGTGCGGAAGGTGCTTCAGCTGCTAGATCCTATAGGTGCTAGTCCCAGTGGGCCTCAGTAATCACTCAGACACACAGCTAAAGTGAATGGATATTTTACTTGGACTGGCAGGAAGGGGAAATTTTGCAGATACCTTTAGGACAATGTCTGAACCGGTTACACTTCAAGACAAAAGTACAGTGGTGCTTTGCTCGGCTCCTGGGGGCAGTCGAGTAGAGTGTTAAGGAAGCCTCAGGCCCAGCACCTGGAGTGCACTCTCCAGCCCAGACCTCTATGAAATACAAGTAGGTGACTTGGAGGTCTCCTGGCCAGGATCAGTTCACGGTGTGTCTCACACTGGAGGCACCACTGCAGTGTCCCCCTGCTGCTGTGTCAGCACTTTCTGTGCAGCCCCTGGTAACAGGCTACTTTAAATGCAGCAGTAGTGAGGCCAAGACACCCCTCCTCCCGAACATCCCCCCCGCACACACACACAAACAAACAAACAGACCCTGTATATAGTCATCCTTTACAAGGACAGTAGTCCCTTCTTCTTAGCCCAACACCCATTCCAAGCACACTGATCACTTCCCAGGCTAGTCCCCAGTGTCCAGGGCACTTTGTCTACAATAACCTTCTTCAGGCTCCTGTTTCTTTAAGATTCGGACCTAGCCACTGGCTCCATGTCCCACCCCCCAACTCTCTCCATGCTCTCCAGTGCTCAGCCCTCTGATTGCAGGGCCCTGTCCAGTCTCCTATGCTTCCCCACAAGTTCTGCACAGACCTGAGTCTCTGCTTGTAATGCCGGCCAATCACATCCTGCTCCAGAAATGGGTCTCCGCCTCCTGCTGCCGCCCACTCAGCTTCTCACTTTGCCTTCTGGTCCCTCCGCTGTCAGTCAGCTTCCCTGTTCTGCCTCCAGCTCCCTATGTGGCCACTGCCTTCCCCCACAGCAAATCTACTGGCCAGGCAAGGGTATTTTCATGGAGTTTCTGCCCCCTTTCCTTATTGGCCAGGGAAGTGGGGGTAGATACACCTGGGTGTCCACCCTGGAGGATCATAGGGTATCAAGTTTTCATTTATTTGAAAACCCAATTTTCTGTCCAAAAAAAAAAAAATTTTTGATAGAAAACAGCTATAATCACCTCTCCATATACAAGCCTTCAATTCTTCTCCCCCTAGAGACACACCTCCCACCCATCTCATGGCACTGTTTTTTTGGCCGGAGGAGCGGGGGGAGAGAAGTTCCCCAGTTAGATATCCAGGAGGGATGAAATTTCCCATCCCCTTTTAGCTGCTGGTATAATCTCTCACATATGTCCTGTGCTCTGTAATAACCTCTACACACTGTAATATACCTGAGTAAATCTCACGTTTTTCTTATTAATCAGTGTAGACGAAGTAATACATAGTATGGCTATGAAAAGAATACATTGGGTCATAACTCTTGAGATGACTTGACCTAAATGATACAGCTCATATTTTAGAATTTAATGGTTCACATTAATTCTTTGTCTTGAAAGATTTAACTGCCTTTAGCCACCTTCAATAGAAATAAAATCATCACAGAATTGAGATGAAGATCTTCAGGGCACCTACTTGAAAACATCAGTAAGACTGCTCTGCAGTTATGGAAGATTCATTTTACTAAACAATTACTTGCATTACCTAATTTATAGAAAAGTAAGTCTGCACTGAAAAGCAGATGTTGAAACTGAGCTGAAAGAGACATTGTCAGGTCAAACTTATCCCAAAGTGCCAGTTTTGGAATGCTAAGAGTTCATATACATAGTAAAATGTTACTGTGATCTGTTTAAAATTCCAGTGTAGTTTTTGGGGAAAAAAAAAATCCCTACAATTCCTTTCAATCCAAACAATGATAAACCAAAGGAAAACCAATGTGTTTTGTCCAAGCAGCAATAGAAAAAGTAAACAAAGAATTGAATTAATTAGGGCCTACATTTTGAAAAGTGACTGTTGATTGTTCGTTCAATATGGGATACAAAAAAGGAGCTTAGTTTTTAGAGAGTAGTGAGCACCCACCCTCTGAAAACCCTTTTAAGGGATCTCAAGTTGGACACCTAAAAATTGAGGCACTCCAATTCAAGTCACTTTTGAAAACTTAGGCCAGGATGTTTAAAATTACCTTAGTTTACATTAGTTTATATGTTGAATGCAGACATTTTTATGTATGTGTTTTAACAGCTTTCTGGTGCCAGACTTCCGGAAGAGCTTATCTTGCACTTAGGCACTTAAACAGAATGGGCAGATTTTCCCAAGCACTCACTTTGGAGCTCCTGGGTGCTGATCACCTTTGAAAAATTAGGCTCCTTCACTCCGCTGTTTAAGCAGAAGAGGAACACTTTAGAAATACTGTTCCCTCATTTAAGTCTCTAAAGAGGAGGTGCTGGATGCTGATGGGTTTTTTTCTTTGTTTGTTTCATTTATTTTAAAATCTGCCCTTGATTTTTAACTTGAGAGGGACCACTGAACATTTTGTGTAAATGAATTATGAAAAAAATCCAGATAGCAAGGGCCCATGGCCTCTGACTGATATGTTTGCCTTCTTATCAATATAAATATTAAAAGCACAGCTGATGTTGTCTCAAATGAAAATGAAGGAGGGGAGGGAGGGAGGAACAGAAAACAGCCTTTCTGGTCACTTCACCAAGATCAGAGTAGCTAGAGTTAGCAAGGCAGTGGCAGAAATACAGTGCTGTTCTCCTGGATTTCAGTCTTCAGCCATCATAATGATTGACTGCATATAGATTAAATACAGAAAAATGCAAAATAAACATAATATTTGCCCTCAGATGAGCCACAGTGAATATAAATTTACTTCAGTGTTTGTCATCTAGTTATTTATAAGGCAAGGAAATAGAACATGAATCCCACAGAAAGGATTTTTTCTTTTCATTCTAGTAACACCATCACTTTATTGATTGTTTAAGATGAGCTATAAATATTTTAAATATCTGTGGTTCTACAGTTTAACTCTGAGGCCTTAAATCTCAGTGATTTTAAACTAATGTTTTTTTTGTAATTAAGGACAACCGTCATTTTTTTAATTTTCACCCTAATGAGGTGACATGATGTTTAAAGTAAGAGTTCTTGGAGATTTTTACTCAGCCTTTGCCTTCATATGCTAAAGCTACTAGTACATTGAGTTTTGCAAAGTGAACTGCATTCCAACACAAATATCCTCAAAGGAATGCATTTCTGGTAATTGCACAAAGTGTACGGTTAGCGCATTAGGAAATGCTACAGGAGGATCTCCTAAATTAATAGCTGCCATTGCCAATGCAAAAAACGACATTTATTTGGAAATTTTCATCAGAAGTTCATGGCACTCCCTTACAAAACCTAAAATTCACAGTAATAAGATTAACTACTTAAATGTATAGGTCCCAAAATTGTAGTCAGATCTGGCCCTCAGTGTAATTTTTCCATGCTAACAAATAATCCCAGCAAACCTTCACATCTGGCCACCTGTCTAAATATCCCTAAAAAGCAAACAACTTTGCACAGCAAGTAAAGCAAAAAAATAAAAATAAAAATGCCACCTCGAGAAAGCCCATGGCTTGTCATGAGAGTCATGAATTCCTGAGTTAATCCACAAGAAGTATCATCTGCCTGGAAAATGAAGTCACAGTCATCTTTATCATCTTCAACACCAGCTCAATGATGAACATGAGAAACCCAGCCTTGGTACCCAACAGCCAATGGGGAAACACATACATCAACATTAAACTTAACCGTTCACCATTCTGAGATTGCAAAAGACTGACTCAATGAGATCTGATTTTGGAGCAGATGATTTCCTGCATCTAAGTTTCGTTGGAAAAAAAACAACAACCCACATTCCTCCTCCCTGGTACCCTCTCTATTTGTGCTCTATCAGTCACCTTCTTGAGAAGATATGGAACTAATATTAGGATTTTTAAATAAAACAAGAAGAGCAAAGATAATATGGCAGATGGAAACAAACTACCACAGCACAGAACTACACAAATATATCTAAATATTTCTTTATTATGAGAGATGGGTCTGTAATATAAAACTCATTGCTAATAATTCATATACGACACAGATGCAGGAGGACAGATCACTTAATATAATTAAGTGAACTGTAGTTCACATAGATTTCTTGACTTTTCAATAATTCATAACACTGATTTCTTGAAACTTCATTCAGCTATATTTTGACATTCCCTTGTAATGTGCCTGATCTTGCACTACTCATTCAGGGAAACTTCCACTGGGTCCAATAACTATTTTACCTGGATTATAAATCCAGGATCAGGCCTAACAGTTGTATCATGTAAATACACTTTCAGTCCCAAAAGATTTCTTTTTTCAACCATTAAGTGTAATTTAACACTAAAATATTAACCTATTCACCTTGATATTTTCAAAAACAGAACTGGCAAATGTTTCATTTACTTCATTCTGGGAAGTATCGTGGAAGCACTCCATGTCTGTACAATTAAACTAGCTAATTATTAGGAGAACTATTTACATTCCAGCCTTGCACACACAGGTCTCACTTAATGGTGCCTCCTCCAAATTCTTCCCTCCTGTAACCTGTGCTACTCCCTGGAAGTTTCATGCAGGTTGCCACAGCAAGCTAATTTGGAAAGCTGAGGTTCTCTCTGAACAGAGAATGAGGTTTTCAAAAGTGACGAGTGATTTTGGGTGCCTCATTTTTTGGTTACCCAACTTGAGACTCCCTAAAGGGGTCTGATTTTCAGAGGATGGATGCTCAACACACACTGAAAATGAGGGCCCACTATGATCTCTCAAGTTGGGTAACCAAAAAATGAGGCACCCAAAATCACTCGTCACTTTTGAAAAATTTGGCCATAATTATTTATATGTAACACACACACACACACTTTCATTCCAAAGCACTTCACAAACTATACATGTACAGGACAACTGAAACACAGCTACCTTGAAGCTTCTAAAAGGAAACTTTGCAGAGCCGGCACTAGGCATAAGCAGACTAAGCAATTGCTTAGGGCTCCGAACAGCTCAAGGGGGCCCCCATTTGCTTGTTGTTATTGTTATTATTTTTGTAAGAACTTGCCTGTTTTAATATTGTGTGGGGAGGGGGCAAAATATTCCTGCTTAGGACTCCAACGGCCTAATATTTCCGTTAGAAACTTGGAACTATTTGTGTTGTAATTTTAGTACATTATAATTTAAAGTGTCCAAGATTTCTCTCTGTCCCCTCCTGAAATGAACTATGGTATACGGATGACTATTAATTGTGGGATAGATTCTGTTCTTAGTTATATTGCTGTAAATCTCAGGTAACCCCATTTAAGTCAGATTAGTATTACTGAACATTTCACTGTGGCAAGCTTTAACCAATTGTAACTGCATTAGTCCATTATAATACATTTAATAGCACATTTCAGAGGATATTGAAAGTGATACTCTCCTATATTATTTCAGTATGGGTCATTTTATTATTTTGCCCAGACCACGTTCAGTTACCAGCTCCATCGCTTCTATGCTCTTCAGAGCATACATCTTAGAATCAACAAATTTATGGAGAAGTAAAAACCTGGTGGGCGGAGCAAGATAAGGCAGTAGTAAAACAAGTACATTCTCATGTATTAACCAGATGTCTCAGCTTCCCACTTGCCGAGATAGCAGTGCTAACTAAATACAATCTGGTAGCACCACACAGATTCCCTGGGTCTCCATTGCCTTTCAGTGACACCAGTGCAAAATTGGGGGGATAAGACCAACCAGATTAGAAGGGTAGTATTTTACACGCTCAACTTCCCAGCCAACTAAATGACGACACATGGAACGAGGCAATAGAGAATCAGGCCCAAGAGTCTGCCCTGGATAAAGCAGTCATGGAAAGGACCACTGAAAGTGATTGGGGAGGGCAGTTTTGATTTACCCTCTGTGCTATCACGTTCATTACCGCATACAAAAGAAAAAGGGATATTTTAGCTACAACCAATACATTCTGACTTTCCTCTGCCTAGTTCCCTGTAGGAAAATAGCTTAGCAATGAAAGCCAAGCAGAATACAGTGCATTTTGTACCCTTCTAAGTACAGTTATTTTTTTCCCCGTTTCATTGCAGGTGTGACAATGATGGATATTTCAAGGGACAACTCGTCCAGATATTAGTGCTGGTGAATAGCATGTTTAACCTTTTCAGAGTGGTTTTATGGAGACCATCCTATTAAATTAAGGATGAACTTTTATTTTACTGTTCAATTGCCAGAGATTAAGAAAACCCAAGACCCAAAATTATTTTGTTAGGAATATCTAATAAGGGCTTGGGGATGAAAATAATAAGCAAGATCATCCCAAACTTTGCAATATCTACTATTACTCACCGTGGCATTCTTTAGCACATACTCATTCGCTGTGCTCGTGTGGTTTATCTGAAGTGGATAAGAGGTGTGACAACAACAGATGCAGGAAGGGACATGGCAAATCGCTGTTAATTCAGACAACTTTTTGAAAATGAGTGACCATGACTTCCATAACTCCCTGTATTCATTTATAAAGAGATCTAAAGAGCAGAGTGAGGCAGTGTGGTTTAGTGGCTAAGGCACTGGACTAAGTCAGGTAAACTGTGTTCTTTTCTCAGCTCCACCATGGACCTGCCATGTGACTGTGGGCAAGTCACCTCTACGTTTCCCTTCCTACCCTGTCTCTCTTGTCTATTCAGACTGTAACTTCTTCACAGAAGGGACCACCTTTTACATTGTTTTGTATAGTGCCCTGGTCTTGACTGGGGCTACTGGATGCTATTGTAATACTAACATTGGCTTAACTCTGCCCCCACTGAAGTCAATTTACCATTGAGTTCAATGGGAGAAAAGTTAGGCCAGGGCTGAGTGCTTTTGAAAACCCCATCGATATAATCCAGTTTGGAAATACCAGTGACCAGGATGCTTTCTAATTTACCTTCTCTCTATAGCCTGAGTCACTCTCTCCCCTGGATGGATGGCGTGACTCTACCAGAGCCCAAGCACATAAGGTTCAGATGCTTGGCATAGGAGAGCAAAAGGGCACAATACCAACATCAGTGTAAGCAACAATGCTCCCAGGGAACTAACCTGTTAGATTAGATATCAGCTAGACAGTAGGGCCTTGTGCCATGTAATTTCCCAGAGTGAAATGGGCCCAGACAAACAGGTTTCCCAGTATGCAACACTGGCATCTATTTACATTCCATAAAGATATCTTTCTTACAAGTCTGCCTGCTTGCTGCATCACTTACTGCTAACAAAATGCCCTGTACATCACCCTCACACACAGTCCTGTGGCTCTGGACACACACTTGATGCCCTCTCAATACCACTTGCTCTTCCTGGTCATTCAGCGTCATGGAGCAAGATTCTGAATTGGGTCACTGTCCTTCCCAAAAGGATTTGTGGCCCAATCTTTCCCCATCAGGTGAACCTGCTGGCTCACTGTGGAATGATCAGTGTCTTATTTATTTTCTTTACTCGCTCGTGCACTTTAATTTTATTTCTTCTGATGTGTTCCGGAAAACTATTGAAACAAATACATCATATCCTAAAGTAGGGAATATACTGAATAAAAGGGACAGTTAAAAGCTTCTGTATTTTTAAGGTGATTTTCTGAGTTCAGCAAAGGATTGTTCTTTCTGGGAAAGAGTAAACAGATACGAGGCTGATTATGCAATTAATGTTGTATTATACAGTCCAATGAAGGTGACTGCATAATGAAATGATGAATGTATCGTTGGAGGTTCCTTATCTTGCTTGCCTTTTGAAAATTGTAATCTTCCTTATGCAGGAACACAATTATAAGATTGCAAACTGCTGCCTAGTCTGCATGTTTTCGTACAGTCAAAAGATGTTTACACAGGAGGGATGGCCAAACCTTGGGGTTTTATACCCAAGAGAGTTGTATTAACTTTGACCTTAGTTCTATGACATTTTGGTAAATGTATCTTAGTGATCATAGATTCACTGATCAAAGTGGAAAAGAAGAATGGCTTGAAAAACCGTGCATCGAGATACAGAATATGTTTATGGCAATCGTCACTAGAAAGGTCTACCAAAACTACCAGAACACTTTTGAAAGTTTTCTCAGGCAGGAGAAACACCATGGCACGCAACACTTAGATTGGGTGTTGCTTGGAACTGTATAATATGAGTAACACTAATTCTAAATTGGAAGTGAAAGTAGTGTCATTATTGGCACACCCTAGGAAAAAATGTGCCCAAGATAGGGAACTTTCTGGCTGAAGAACAAGCCAGGGTTAGATCAAAAAGAGGTACGGTGAACCAAATATTCACTTTTTTGTATGATATGCAAGAAAGTGATAGAGAATGATGGGACGGCAGTCCCATTTTTGTGAATTCTGCTACGGCATTTGAAAGAATATGGTACCAAACTTTTTCAGCAACCGTGGCCAGAGTTGGTGAAAATATAATAAAGCTGATACAAAATCTCTGTGGAAGGACGACAGCTTTGGTGTTTGTGGAGCATGAACAAAGTAGTTGGTATGATTTGAAAATAGCAAGCAGACCTGACACTTATCATCGATCCTCAAGTACTATCTTGAGGAAATCTTAAGAACCACCTCTGATGGAAACTTTGACAAGGGTGTATCTGTCAGTGGATGAAAAATTGGCCATCTGTGCTTCCCCAATGATGCTGGCCTGCTTGGATTGTTGCAGGAGGCGGTGCAAAAATGGCTAGAAAGAGTAGAGGCGGAAACAGAGAAGTTAGATCTAAAGATATCTCACAAAAAGAAAAAGACAATGGTGACATCTAAGGCTGTTGAAAAGGCAAGGATATGCCTTCCTACATCTGAGGTGGCATTAGAGTTTGTTGAGCACTTTAAATACTTGGGTAGTAAGACCACAACGGACACTAAAATACCAACTAGATAAGAGACAGTGGAACTTGTGACTGCTGCTCTACCATCACTGCCACATTGGGAGATGCAAAGATACTATCATGAAGTTAAAATGGAATTGTTGCAGTCTCATTTTCAGCATCTTCCTATACGCACGTGAGATGGATGTTAAGGAAACAGGACATTAAGAGGCTGTATGCCATTGAATTGAAATGCTACAGATGATTGCTGCAGCCTAGCTATAGGCCACACACACAGCTGCTGAGGAGGTAATCGCCCAGATTTACAGCCTAAGTGGAGTGATACCTGATATAAACAAGATAATCGGATGAAGACGACTTGAGTTTGCACAGCATGTGGGTTGGATGGAAGATTACCAAAAGAAAGCATTCTAGTGACTGGTACCAGGTATCATGGTAACAGAGCTGAGTGTGATTTGGCACCGTGGCTGAGTAGATGGAACGCAGCATGGCATGCTTCTCAGGGCTTTGAGAAGATTGCAAACATGGAGAAAGCTTGCTGGCCAATGACTTGTGTTTTCTTATTCCTGTTCATTGTGATGTGACTATGGTGCTTTGCACTATGACAGAATGTCTGTATGTATTTTACATTATTGTTTGCAGTGTTGTTAGAGCCATATGGGTCAAGCTCTGTGTAGCTCAAAAGCTTGTCTCTTTCACCAAAAGAAGTTGGTCCAGTAAAATATATTACCTCACCCACCTTGTTTGTATGTACCTTAGTGAGTGGGTGTCCCTTTATTGTTTCTGACTATCTAAAGAATGTGCTTGTTTTTTAAAGGAGGATGTATCTATTAAAAGTAGTGATAAGTTATATGGGGCTAACGGGTGACTGATTTTTCAGTTTGCTGACAATTCTGAAAAAAATTGCTACAGGCAATGATGCTTTCTGAAATTTTCAGCAAAATCAAAAACCAGTTTTGTTTCACAGCAAATTCAACATTATGTTCAACCTAAAACAAACTGCTTCATTTTGATTAAGAATTTCTTAACATATTTAATGTTTTTAAATAAAATTTCACAACAAAAAGTCCTTTTGAATCAAAAAGTCAAAATTAAAAAAAAATATCTCAAAATGAAACATTTGAACTTTTTATGGAATTGGGGGGGGTGGAGGTTTAAGGTGAACAATTTCATGAAGGTGACATGATTTTTTCAAAACATTTTGGTGGCGCCGAATCAGCATTTTTCACTGAAAAAGTGTTTAATAGGAGATAAGTTGTGTACATCTCATTTAATTTAGGTCACTGAGGGCAGATCCTAGGAGTACAGACTCATGCTGGTTTTTTCTATATTAACAACCAGATAATCAGCAGCAATAACATCTTTGACTTCAAATGGAGGATTTGGCCCAAAGCATGCAAGTGCGTTTTGAGCTGTTGTATACTAAAGAGTCACAAAGTGCCCACTTGGATTCTCTTAAATGCTTAACTTTTATCAAATGAAGAAAAATACTCCAAAGACTAAGTTCTAGACATATGAGAGGGCAACTTTCTTCTTTTGCCAGCACACTACAAAGCTCCTTACAGCTGTCTCTCCAGATGCGGGGCTGTATTGTACTCCCCAATTTTATCTGTGGAAGGAACAACAGGTGGTCAGAGGAGCCCAAGCTGAATTATCAACCTTCGGTAGACTACATGGAAGCTCCTTTATAGGCTTTAACTCAGGTTGCTAAGCCTTGTGTGCATTGTTCTTTTACCCTGAGTTAGCTAATCCAAGTTAAGAACACTATTTTTCTGGCAACCTAGACCCACCTTTTGAGTGAACAGTGCACGTTTGCAGCCTTAGGTGGTATTTTATTTGTGAGGTAGGGAAAGGATTTGGAATGATGTTGTGAGATTCCTGGTGTACCCAACATCCTATTCCTCCCTGTAGAAATGCCCACAGAATTTCCTGTGCAAGCTAGTGGTCATTTCATAACTCTGTGCCTTCTACCCTTCTTGAGTAGGGGAAAAGTTTCAGGCACAAGTGATAACTAAAAGAGGGTGGCATGGCTCCAGGAAGTAGCATAGACCTCATGCTTTTCTTCCATGCAAATTTCACACACAGATTAGAACCTACAGATATCCTTAGACATATGCTGCTATCAGGAAACCCCTGTCCAGGCCTTGTGTTTAACCTCATAGGGTTCCTATCCACTAATGCTTTGTTTTTTGCCTTTTCCAGCTCTTTGTACCAACAGTAATGTTATCAATCTCTCTCGGCCCATAATCCATGCCAACATGAACTTGATTCTCTCCATGAAATCCCATTCCAGCAAGTAGTGCAGCATTCCTGTGTTTTTGACTGGCACAATAATACTAGTTGTAGAAGTGCTGCTTCTCAAAGACGATAGGGCTTTCTTGGAGGTACACACATAATTTGGTGGTACCACCGAAAGCCAGCAGGTACTTTGATTCTGAACGGTCACTGCTTCTGAAGAAATTAAAAAACCCTCTCATATCTAAACGTTGGGCTGCAAAGTTCTTTCTGAATGGCAACGGGCAAGTAAGGCCTTGTTTCAACAAGTTGATACACAGAGGAGGACCCTTAGACTGATATAGAAGAGAACTGATCAGGAATTGTTTAACAAAATGTTTTTTCATTGAAAAATTCCCATTTGTCAAAACGGATTTTTTCGTGGGGAAGGGTCAGTTTCAACACATTTTTCAACTTGAAAAAATTGAGAAAAATATTTCAAAATTGTGGAAAATTTCATTTCAAGATTTTCAAAACAGATTGCAATTTTCTAAATCAAAATCACTTTCCCTATCAAAATGTAAGCTAAAAGAAAAAGGAAAATACAGCAAGGCAAGAAACAAACCAAACATAAATTTGCCTATGTTGTCCTTATCAAGGGTGCAATCGGGTATTCATTAACATTTTGCCATTGAAATCTCATCATAATCCAGCAGCCTCTTTTATATAATTAATAAAACTGTAGTAAGCAGTTTATAATTCTTTGAACCTGTTACTGTCATATAAAATGTTTGAAAGTGCCTCATTCAGATGCTGTTACAGTGAAATGTCTGGCAGCTGTTCGTATTTATATTATAATAGTCAAGTGTCACCTAAGATCCATAAGGCGCAGTTGATTGTAACAACTGACCATGAAAAGCAGGTGATCATGGTCTGTTAACCACTGTCCTAACCTTCTGTATTATAGTGATCAGTACGCAGGATGCTCTTGCTATTTTTGCATTGTTCACTGAAGCAAAAAAATGAAGATAATGAAGTGCCACATTTCCTCCTTCCCCATCAAAGTAGATATTGAAACAGCAGAGGGGGAAAGTCTGTATTGAAGTAACATCTATGTCTTTTGTTTTGATTGCTTATATTAAAATGCATTTGCATACTTTCTTTCATGCTTCCAAACGACTTTTGCTCAGGCTGAACGTTGCTGTGCCCTGCACTGATCTGCTTTATTGTGGTTGGCATGGGTTGTGAGAATGCAAATCTGTGCCTTCACATTTTTGTTCCTTAAGAAAACTTTTATGATTGGCAATATGAGGAAAACAGGAAATCATCACTAAGTGGGTGTACTTGTAGTAGGGTCCCACAGGACTGGTTTTGGCCCTGCACTGTTTGACATTTTTTATCAATGACCTGAAAGAAAAAAAAATCATTACTAACAACATCTGCAAAGACCGGGAAGTGGTAAAAATGAAGAGGTCAGGTCATTGATACAGAACGATCCAGATCACCTGGCAAGCCTGATGCACCTAAACAGTGTGTGTTTAAATACGGCCAAATGTTAAGTAATAAATCTAGAAAAAAAATACAAGACTTATTTATTGGATGGGAGAAACTATCCAGGGAAGCAGTGACTAAAAAAAAAAGACTTGGTCCTGATGGATCATCAGCTGAACTTGAGCTTCCAGTGCAATGCTGGAGCCAAACAGACTAATTCAATCCTTGGATACACAAAGAGGACAATAGATTAGTAAGATTATACTATCTCTGTATACGGCACTGGCGCGACCGTTACTGAAATACTGTCTGCAAGTTCTGGTGGTCCACAAATCAAGAAGGATTTTGAAAAAAACTGGACAGGGTTCAGAGAAGAGCCATGAGAGTTATTAAAGGACTGGAAAACATGCCTTATAGTGAAAGAGTCAAGGAACTCTATCTATCTAGTTTACCAAAGAAAAGGTGAAGGGGTCACTTGATCACAGTCAATAAGTATGTACATGGGGAACAAATTTGATAGAGGGATCTTCAATCTAGCAGACAAAAAGTATAAATCCAACGGCTGGAAGTTGAAACTAGACAAATTCAGACTTACACAAAAAGTGTGTCTTATTTCTAAACAGTCAGGGTAATTAATCATTGGAACAATCTACCAAAGTTTGTGGTGGAATCTCCATCACCGGCAAGTTTTAAATCAAGATTAGATTTTTTTTCTGAAAGATCTGCTTTAGTTTAAACAGGAATAATTCAGGGAATTCTGATGGCCTGTGTGATGCAGGAGGACAGACTAGATAATAATGGTCCCTTTTTGCTTTATAACCTATTGATCTATAATCTATGAAAAATGCAGGGTCAGTGCCAATCCCATATCTGGGATTGTTGAATTGGTCTTGAAGACTTTGGTGCAACTGAGCAGAAGAAAGCATCTTTCAGCCTCCCACCCAAGATATTTATCAATCTATTGTTTGTATTATGGTAGCACTTCATATCAGCTGTCGGTGTCCCCTAGCACTAGGCACTGTACAAACCCAAATGGAAGATTCCATTGACTTCAATGGATGTTGTATCAGCCCTAATTCTATCCTACTCTAGTCTAGTTTATACAAGTTTGTATACTGCCCTTACCACCAAAGCATCTGAGCAACAACCAGCCATGCATTAAGCAACGTGACTAACATCTGTCACATGTTTTTCCGTCTCTCTCTTGTCCTCTCCCCAAGGGGGAGGATTGTGTGTGCAAATAAGGGGTTTGTTTGGGTAGGGTTTGGGCTTGTTGTGGTGTACATTTAGTGTACATGTAGCTCCATGTTTATGTTAGAGAAGGCAGGTTGTAGAACTACTCCTTGCATTTGGAATGGAAGATGGGGAGGTTTATGAGATGGTCCTTTCTTCCTGTGGGAGTTTGTTCCACAGTCTCAGAACAGCCCACAAAAAAGCTCTGCCTCCTACACAAATGAGTGTTACGCGGAGGAAGCTAGATGTGTGTGTGGCGGGGTGCTCTGCAACTGCGAGGCCTACTTCCGATCCTCCCTCAAGTCACATCTCTGGGCAGAGTTCCTCTGAGCTGTGTCCACTGACTCCCTTGAGGAGCAGTGGGTGCTGTCCAGGGTTCTCTGCTCTGTATTCCCCTCTGGATCCCTGCTTTTATATCTGTGGCCCTCACTCCCATTCCTGTTATTTTCATTTTTTTTGTCCCCCAATCGTATTTGACACTTGGGTCCATGGCTCATCTCCTTGGGCTGAGGGGAAGGGCCTTTAGATGTTGGCAGGCTTCTGCCCGCCCATCCCCAGTACTTCACTAGGTACAAAGACTCACCCCTCCAGCAGAGCCTATAAAAGAAAAAACAAAATGAGTGTTGCCCTTTGTCTTTAACTAACACACTGCACACTTAAACTATATACTTTTAAATGCTCAGGATTTCTAACCGCAATATCCCTTGGCATAGATGCATACATGGCAGTAACTTAAGTAAAAAATGAACAATTTATGCTTATTACAATGGTCCAAAGTCTTAGCAATCCTCCTCTAAACAGACAACAAATAATGCCTCTTCCATATATAAAAGGGTAGAAAAGAGCATTAGAGTATTTTTATGTTCTTGTCAATATCTAGCTGAAAGAGAGTAACAAGGAGATCAAAATAGGTTTATTAATGGAAGCTGATTGCCGCCTACACTATGGTGAGGCTACTGCCTTGCCACACTGTGGCTGAAAGCCTGCAAACAGGTGAGTAATTTGTGAGTAGTCCCAGTGAACCCAGTTACTTCCATGTTAGTGTTGCTGGAGCAGGATGTAGGTGTGCAAAGACTCAGATGAGCGAAAAATATCACTCAGTTTTGTGGGATATAGTTGGGTCACATTTCAGGCCTAATACATTTTTACACACTTATGAAGAAGGGCTGAGAAAAGAAGTCTACAGAAGTAAAATATGTCAAGAAAGTTAACTATGGCACTGGCAGACAGAGCCACTACATACATTTTCAGTATATTCTAGTGGATTAAGTGTTAATACATAAAAATTCTCTTAAAACTAAAATTTAAACAAGGAAAGTGGCAGGGAATATGTTCTGTTGGGGTGGCTTTCACGCACACTTGTTAATTACATTTGCTTAATAGTATTTCGAGTACCCTGAGATGATCTGACAAAAGAAATAACCATTCTTTTGCTTGCAGAAATTCAAGTCAAACATGTCAGAACCAGGGGATTGACTCTTCGTCAGATTATTTTTAGGGGGGGAAATGAAAGTTATATGGATGACAAAGTGCCACAGATTACAATACAAACAGAGGGAGGTGCATTATCTGTGGTTCCTATTATTTATACTCTAAGGTACTGGCAAATCTCTAGTTCTTAGTTGATTTATACACAGAGTGGCTGCTAGGGGAGGTAGGGGTACCCTTCAAAGAGTGTCCCAAAAAAGAATGGATATTTGATCATTTTCTGATGCCCTGGTAGACCATAGCCACTGTGCGGACTTCTTCAGTTGGGCTTTTTGGGTCCACTCATCCAGGCAGCTTTAAACATGAGGGTCCTCATTTTACCTATTAGTTTTACGATTTTCAGGCTGGGTTTTGAAAAGTTGCTTTGCGGATGGAGTATCCAAATCTCTAAGTGACTGAAAGCCTCAGCCTCAAGGCTCAGTGAGTGAGAAGAAGCTGAGTGAAGTACAGAAGTCCAACACCTCTTAACCTTGGTTGGAGAAACAATGCCCCTATTCTGCAAGGTGGTTTGTCTCGATCGTCTCTCATGGACATCAGTGGGGCTTTGCATGGATCCAGGCTCCACGTGCATGGAAGAGCTTCCAGAATTGGGGCCTAATTGTGCAATATCACATGCCCAAACATTATACCAGGATACTCCACATTTGTCATATGAAAGCTGACAAAAAATGAACCCTATGAAGGCCTACTGAGGAACCCAGCACTAAGTTCACAAGAAGCAATAGGTCTGCACTCCAATTCCAAACAAGTGGGCATTATTACCTAATGTATTTATTACATGCTACCAAATGTTCTTACAGCTGAAAAGGATGACTGAAAGTAAAGGAAAGGCTGTAAAGACTTTAGGCAAGGACAATCTACACAAGACATACAGATCAGATTCACTGGGAAACTAAGAGAAAGATAAGGAGGACTTGTGGCACCTTAGAGACTAACAAATTTATTTGAGCATAAGCATAAGCTTTCAGATGAAGTGAGCTGTAGCTCACGAAAGCTTATGCTCAAATAAATTTGTTAGTCTCCAAGGTGCCACACGTACTCCTTTTCTTTTTGCAGATACAGACTAGCTACTCTGAAACCTAAGAGAAAGATGTTAATTTACAACACAGACTTGATCATCGACTGGTGTTAACTGGAAGAACTCTATTGAAGTCAGTGGAGTAAAACCAATTGAGGATCTGGTCCTATTTTTTAAAAAATTACCTCCAGTTGCCCTCCTTTGCCTAACACAATTATGCAGCTCAAAAGAAAACCATAGGGGGAAAAATCACTATTTACAGAAGCAAAAGGAATTCCCAATGCCCTGGGTGAGATTACGGTTGTCAAGGATAATTCCATTCTATCTCCACTATTTGTAGTGGATTGATGCTGTGATCAGTGGATCCAACAAACTGACTCATTACTCAAGGCCTGCCTTAAAGGGGAAGGTTTTGAAGTTATATCAGTATAACTGCCATGTGGACACACTTCCTCCAAAAGAACAGTTGGGTTTGCTTGAGTTGGGGGTTTTTTGTTTGTTTTTTTGGTTTAGCTTAATCCCCATTGCAAGCAATGTAAACTATACTGCAAAAAGCACTCACATCAGACTAAAGGGGCTCTTATACAAGTGCAATTATATTGGTTTTGTTTCACATATTACATTGTCCTGTAAAAAAGTCTTTCCATTTGAGACAAGGTCTAAGTCCCTTTCCAGGCATTATTTGTTCATACAGTCCCCTAAAATATCCTCTATAGAAACAAATTCACTAACTGAAAATTCTGGTTAAAACCACACTACCTGTTTATTACCGAATTCTGATCTCATCCCATCTTCAAACCAGTGTCACTTCACTGACGGATTTCAATAGAACGCCTCCCAGTTTAGGCTCCAAACCAGGAAAGCACTTAAGTCTATTCTTAGTCAAAATAGCACTTATGCATATGCTTAAGTTTAAGCATATGCTCAAGTTCCATCAACTTCAATGAAAGAATCCATCACAAACAGAAGTACTTTCCTGATACTGATATGAGAGCAGGATCAGGTCCTGAGCAGGGACCTCAGGATTTGGCCCATACTGCGTACATGTGGCCAAAAAGCAATACAAAATTCTTTCCTAGCAGATCACCGGAGCAACAAGGAGTTCACCCAAAAACTTCTGAAGCTGCACTGTGAAACTTTCCCATCAGAAGGATATAGGAGCTGCCTTTTTGGACAAGCTCAATACGTGGCAGGTAGCCACCGGCAGCACCTTCAGAGATAACGACCCTTCTATAGCGAAAACTTTCAGTGACAACAGTATCTGTTGGGCTACTCTGCTTGTCCATGTTTAAGATCAGGTCTAAATGTTAATGTATTTATAGATACCGTAATTGTTTTGTATTTGCATTTCAATTATATTTTTTGTTACATTATCACAAACAGTTGTCAAGGTTCACAATAATGTAATCTCATTTGCATGTTTGTTCTCAGATCCTGCTTAAACAATAAAGACAATGTCTAATATATCTGAATGCACTGCATAGCTCATGGGGGTGCTGGGTAGTGTAATTTCTTTGCTTGTAGAGCACAATTAGGAAAATATGTTAACTTTCAAAAGAACTATATCCCCACCTTAAACCCTGACTCTGCAAAATGTTCCATAGTGGCAGACCACTACATCTATGAAGAGCCCCACCAATTTTAAGGGGGAGCCATGTGAGCTAGGGTGACCAGACAGCAAGTGTGAAAAATCAGGACGGGGGTGGGGGGGAAGAGAGGTAATAGGTGCCTGTATAAGGTGCCAGCAGCAGTGTACACAGACCCTGCATTTTTGTACATTTTCTAGTGCTTTGGGGCCCTAATCTCAGTTGAGGCCTCTAAAATGCTGGCTTTGATATCTCTTGGTAATAAGGTGTCAGAGATGTGGCATCTCTTGAGCCTTAAGGCCTGATCCAATCACCATTGAAGTCAATGGAAAAAACTGCCATTCTTAATGGAATATGATCGCCTCATGTACTCTGTGATGCCTTAGTTTATGATATATTGGTAATTAAGAACAATAAAGTCAGAAGATTATTCATATTATAGACAAAATGATAATGTAATAAAATGTTTGCATTTTAAAGCAGAGAAAAAGCCATTTTTGAAAGGATGCCACATACCTGAAAAGCAGCATGCATCAAAATACCTCCCTACAGTAGAGTGGTCTTCCAAACTTCTTAAATAAATAGCAATACTTAACTTCGGTTTAACTTACAGACATTAAAAGATTATGAGCTACTTCATTAGGTAGGTATGTTCTATCACCTTTAGTGCAAATATTTGTTAGGTGAGCAGAAATGCACATTAAGAATAAAAATGAGTGTAACATTTTGTTTGTGCTTCTTTTAAACAGTGTTATCCAAGAGTTTCTTTCACCCTTAAGGGCTTTAATGATGATTCTCAACCCCAGGTCTAGTTATTGCTCAATATTTTCATTAGTAACACACTATTTGTGTGAGGAGGACGGTGTTAATCAGTTTCTGTACTTCTAGCCCCTTAGCGTTCCATTGAGTTGCCATTAACAAATACAACTGTTTTTGGTTTCATATTTATCAATAGCGATCATCCTTACTTCATTACAGTTATGGGCTTTTCTTCCTTTTGTGTGTTTTCTAGATTTGTAAGGGGCCTATTCAAATGAGTTGATATTAGAAAGAGCCCTTTTAGTGTTGTCATCATCTACATACTTAGAGGACTAGTATATACCCTGTCCTGCAGGTGTGTTCTGGAAGGAGAAAGTGAAGAGAAAAGTTTAGAGGATGGATGAATTTTGCAGGGAGTTGAAGAGAAATGTAATCCTTTCTCTTCCCCGGGCTGAGAGAAAAGTTGTGACATACCTGTGTGGCATCAGGCCATGACCACAGTCATCTACTTTTCAAGAACATAGGCCCTGATTCAAAGCCCTTTGCCAGGAAGACAGAAGAAAGCAACACATAGAGACGGGTACAAGTATTGAAAGGAAAAGGAGTTTAATACTGCAGTTTATTTCATGAACGGTATATGAACAGCACATACACATACATACAAACACACAGTGTTTCTGTGTGTGTAGATCTTCCACTATGTTGCCTTACTTTGACAGCCTTGTTAATTTATTAACATAAACACCTCTGTCTCATGTACTTTATAGGATTTTCTTAACATAATCAGTATTTTCATGTACTTGAGTGGTCCAAAATTCAGGTTAAAAAAAAATCAATAAAAACCCAATAATGGGTTTTGTAAAACTGGGCATTTTTCAGCAAAAACTGAAAATGAATGGCCCTCGTGCCTGTTATTACTTGAAACCATAGGGCTAAATTGTCAGTGCTGATCCAATGCCCATTTAAATCAAGAGGAGACTTTCCACCTGCTCCAAAATGCATTGGATGAGGCCCAATATACACAAACTGTTTGCTGGGATCACCGAGCTATTTGGCCCTGGGGCTGATTCTGTGCTGCCCCCATCCCCACTGTAATTTAGGCTTCTGTGAACTACATCCATTTGTAACAACTCTGTAGGGCCAGAGAAAGCCCAAAGGAGGCTTTGCATCTGTCAGTATGTGCCTCATTCCTTTTAAATTATGAAATGCTTCTTAATATCTCCTTATTGAGTACATATTGTGGGAACACCAGTCAACACATAAGGAGAATCTGTTCAAGGAAGTCAGACTACATGGCTATTAGAACAACTTTCAGACAGTAGTAATGCTTTCAGCCTGCTGACCCTTCCTTCCCACCACCTCATCTCTACGTGGTATTTGTGACCAGTGGTTGGATCTTCATCCCAACCTATGGAGATATAGGGATAGCCACCATGAAGCTCAGCTCCAGCCTGTGCAGAATCCCCCATCATGTCCTCTACGCTCCCCAATGCGTTTGTGCTGCAATGACCCCATTATATTTACCTTACCGCTATGGAAGGACTGCTTGGCTTTCACCCTATGTGACTTATGACTTTTTCTTATGTATTTCCATGGCCATGTATGGCTTATCAGCAGTGGGGATTTGATCCTGGTACATCTGGATCTAAATGCAAGAGTCTTTACTGCATGATCTAAGAGACCCATCTCTGCTAGCCAACCGTAAACAGGCTCATCAAGGTCTATCTGTCTTACTTAAAGAATAAGTCATAATTTGAATTGTAAATTTCACTCTTCCCCACCAAAATAAATTAAATAATAATAATGTTAGCTGCAACTGGAAAGGGAGATGAAAGATCCATATATACTAATAAAGAAAAAAAAGCAAAAGAGGAAACTTAATAAGTCAAAAGTCGATGGGAACCCGGATTCAGATTTCCAACATCCGAAATTTCAGGATGAGTGTTGGTTTGGCCTATTCCAAAGTGAAAGGACCATGTATTAGGTCTTCATCTGCTGTAAACCATCACAGCTCCATTGAAGTGTTCTGCTGATTTACACCAGATGATCACATAGTCTCACTAGTGAAATTCAGATCCAGACGTGTTGAGTTTGAACACCCCTTCAGTTCAGCGGTGTTTGAATCCAGGAGTTTTGTTCCTTCCCGTTCTATAAAAATAAGGGACCATAATTATTTCTTCATAATCTCAGCGACTGTCAAGGTGGCTAACATTTTGAATTACTATAACAATGTCATGATTCAGTCATCTGACAATTTAGGAAACAAGCCCTGACTCATTTTCAAGTTGGCAAAGCACTGATGAGTCAGCAACACAGTCAGTCCTCAGAATTACTTCTTACAGCCATTAAGTGAAATTCCATCTGCTTTTCTGGTTATGAATGTATTTCTTATTCCACGCACATGTGTCAAATTGCGCTGTAGGTTAAAAAACACTGAAAACATAATGCTGTTGCCTCTGAAGAAATAAACCTTTTAGGGAAGATTAGATCCATAAATTCCCTAGCTCACATTGCCATATGCTTCTTTGCCAACTTTCCATACTTTGTTCTGCACCTCTGCCTCAAACACGAATCCAATCTTAAACAAAAGAGAATAAAAATAAATTGATCGCAGGGGAGAGAAGAAACTTCAACCAATTCGGCATTAAAAATGAATCACTCATGGCTTTAAACAAACACTGAACCATTACATTTCTCTCAGGATTTAAAACCCTACAGTTCGCTCATTCTGTTTTGCTCACTCTTGTCCCCTAGAGTCAGCTCCAAGAAATAAATACTGAGAGTTTTTAAGATTCTGATCCAAAATCTATTGCAGTCAACAGGAGTCGGTTCAATTCAACTACATCTCATTGGCAGGACTAAAAAGTAGAGTTGACAAAGATGACAATGCTGTTTCATGGCAACTTTCAAGATTTGGAAATTTGTCATCATTCTGCACTGGAACAAACCCAAAACCTTTTGGTTGTTCTAGAAGAACACAGAATTACATCAAAATGCTTGTTCTCACTTTGGGAAAAGATGTTGAAATGTCTGAGAGAAAGAGAGATTAGGATACTGGCTGGGGATGTGGAAGACCCAGGTTTAAATCTTTACTCTTCTGCATGATTCAGAGCAGATATTTTCATCCCAGAACACTCTGATTCAGGTAGAGGAGGGACTTCAACCTGGCTCCCCCAGACCAATACCCTAACCACAAGGCTATAGAGTTGGTTGCTCTTTGAAGCCATTTTGAAAAATAAAAAGTCTTCACTGAAATAAAAACATTTCAGTTTCGATTAATTTTGTTTCCTGACTCAGCTTAATCTCCTGTCTAACAATGAGGTTTCAATTTCTCTGACCTCCTGGTTCAGTCTGAATCAACTTCAGAGATCTGAGTAATGAGTTTGTCCTTTTCTTGCCAGCAAGACCTCTGTAGTAGCTGTCATTCTATAGTACCTCAGGTTTGGGGTTTCCCCCCTCTGTTTTTCATTTTGTAAGTCTGAACTGATGTCCTTTTTCAAAATTAAAATGTACATATATGGGGGAGAGCATTGTTTGGAGGTTTTTTTTTAATATTTTCCCCATTACTTTATTGCTCATAAATGGAGTTGGGTTATTTACCCTCAGAAAGAAAATACACTTTATTCTCATATCATCCTTGTGCAGAGGCTACATTAATATTCTCTGTATAACTCAGTTTCAGTATATTTGCATAATCAATGCTGGACAGACGGTCCTTGAGACAGAAGTCTTCTGCTTACCTATAAACCTGGTAGAGCATATGCACCAGCAGTTCAACCCTGCCATGCATTGGACAGCCATTGGCCTGGAAAGGGCAAGGTTAAAGTCGCTCACTGTCCAGTCCCAATCAGTTCTTAGCCTTTCCATGGAGACTGCCAGCAAAGGTGTCAACTGGACTTTCAAAGCTCAATTTGGGATTGTACACATGAGGATGTCACCACATATTTTTCAAGCCACCTACTGCTTTGACCATTTATAAGGGATGGTTTCAGATCAAATCTTTGGACATGTTCACTCCTGAATTTAGAAGCATTTGAAATCTACATACCACACAAGCCAGTTTTTACTTTGTTACTGGATCCTACCCTCATTTCTGTTTGAATTATATACTGATCTGGGAATTCATAGAATCATAGAATATCAGGGTTGGAAGGGACCTCAGGAGGTCATCTAGTCCAACCCCCTGCTCGAAGCAGGACCAATCCCCAACTACATCATCCCAGCCAGGACTTCGTCAAGCATGACCTTAAAAACTTCTAAGGAAGGAGATTCCACCACCTCCCTAGGTAATGCATTCCTGTGCTTCACCACCCTCCTAGTGAAAAAGTTTTTCCTAATATCCAACCTAAACCTCCCCCACTACAACTTGAGACCATTACTCCTCTTTCTGTCATCTGCTACCACTGAGAACAGTCTAGATCCATCCTCTTTGGAACCCCCTTTCAGGTAGTTGAAAGCAGCTATCAAATCC
The DNA here is from genome assembly GCF_965152235.1 of Eretmochelys imbricata. NCBI lineage: Eukaryota > Metazoa > Chordata > Testudines > Cheloniidae > Eretmochelys > Eretmochelys imbricata. The sequence goes on from NC_135576.1 coordinate 123,576,203, forward strand.
CCCCTCATTCTTCTCTTCCACAGACTAAACAATCCCAGGTCCCTCAGCCTCTCCTTATAAGTCATGTGTTCCAGTCCCCTAATCATTTTTGTTGCCCTCCACTGGACTCTTTCCAATTTTTCCACATCCTTCTTGTAGTGTGGGGCCCAAAACTGGACACAGTACTCCAGTTTGAGGCCTCACCAATGTCAAATAGAGGGGAACGATCACGTCCCTCGATCTGCTGGCAATGCCCCTACATCCCAAAATGCCATTGACCTTGGCAACAACGGCACACTGTTGACTCATATCCAGCTTCTCGTCCACTGTAACCCCTTGGTCCTTTTCTGCAGAACTGCTGCCAAGCCATTTGGTCCCTAGTCTGTAGCAGTGCATGGGATTCTTCCGTCCTAAGTGCAGGACTCTGCACTTGTCCTTGTTGAACCTCATCAGATTTCTTTTGGCCCAATCCTCCAATTTGTCTAGGTCCCTCTGTATCCTATCCCTACCCTCCAGCGTATCTACCTCTCCTCTCAGTTTAGTGTCATCTGCAAACTTGCTGAGTGTGCAATTACCTTGCTAGAGCAAGGACATTTGTTGCTAAGAATGTACCAGGCTTTTTTTTTTTTTCATATTTCCCCAAACACAGACATCCCTATTGTTCAGTTAGGTATTATGGGTAGTATAATACAAAAGGCATTATTTGCAGAATTAAGTACTATCATTAGAATTACCACTCGAGGTCATCCAAAACATCGCTGACCTGATTTTCAAAAGGTGCTGAGCAACCACAGTGACATCAATGGAAGCAGCTAAATGCTCAAGTTTCCATCCACTTTCTCATATTTTCTGTCTGTTTTCCAGCTGGCAACAGTTGGCAAACAGTTGGAAAGTATAAGGAAGTAATTCCCTGCCCCCAACCCCCCCCCATACTATCTTATTGTTTTCCACTTTTTGCCAATTGGAAAACAGGGACAAAGTATGAAAAGTGTCCCTTCCTGCCCCCACTTTCTCAAACTTTGACTGTTTTTGAACTGGAAAAAAAGTCTGTGTTACTTTACACACACGCACACACACTCATACTCTGTGAAAGGAAGTGAGAGAGAAAGAAAGAGCACGCACTCATTCACTCTACTTTTAAAAGTGAAAGTGCTACTGAAGTCAATGGGAATTAGGCACCTAATCTGCTTACGTAGTTTTGAAAATACCAGTAAAGTGCTTATCTGCATCTGTAGTGCCTACATACCTTTCAAACTCTGGACCTAAAAGAATACGTTCCCAACACTCAATAGATATTGATTGACACACAGTCCAGTGTTAAAGATACATCCAGATGAGTAAAAGTTCTTGTTCTCTAGCAGGTGTAGCAAGGTCAAACTGATCTGTACACAGGTACCTGAGAAACCCATTAAGACCACTTTTGATGACTAAATAAAAACTGAGTACAGATTTCAAACAGCTGTTGCAAGCTCCTGGGAGACTACGGAAGTAGTTTTCGGGTTGTGACCCAGTACAGGCTCGCAGAATGTAAGGTACTGGGTCATGGTGGCTCTGGTCAGCACCACCGACCAGGCCACTAAAAGTCCTGTCAGTGGTGCTGCCCAGCTAAGGGAGGCTAGTCCCTACCTGTTCTGAAACCGCGCTGCACCCTGGAAGCGGCCAGCAGCAGGTCCGGCTCTTAGGCAGAGGGGCCACAGGGCTCTGTGCACTGCCCCCTTGCATGCCTCCGCCTATGAGCTGGACCTGCTGCTGGCCACTTCTGGGTGCAGCGTGGTCCGCAGTGCCAGGAGAGGCAGGAAGCCTGCCTTAGCATCCCCCCTGCACCACTGACTGGGAGCCACCCCCAGTAACCCCGCACCCCAACCCTGCACCCCAATCCCCTGCCCCAGCCCTGAACCCCTCCAAACCTGGAACCCCTTCCTGCACCCCAAGGCCTTCATCCCCAGCCCCACCCCAGAGCCTTCACCCCCAGCCCAGAGCCCTGACCCCCCTCCTGCACCCCAACCCCCTGCCCCAGTCCAGAGCACCCTCCCACACCCCAAACCCTTCATCCCCAGCTCCATTGGGTTGCGGGCATCAACAATTTTCTTCAACAGGGTCGCCAGAAAAAAAGTTTTAAAACCATTGGATTACAGTACTTTCAAGATAGTTAGAACGGAAAGAGCCATTATGCCCCTAAACTCAGAAGGTATTTCTGCGTGCTTCAATAGAGGGCCACAGCTCTAAGCCCTCATACCAAATTGGTTTGGGTCTCATGTAGTGCTCCTAACCATGTTGAAAGTATTCAATTGGCCATTTTACCTGTGCAAGTATGATGCATCATTTCTGAAAAGGCAGCTCATAAAAGCCCCAGAACAGAAATACAAACCATAGGCTTAATAGGCTTACTCATGGAACTATCTAAATTACTGTACTCTTCACATTCTCCAACAATGCGATATTAGAATAATAATTAAACCAAACAGTTACATTGTCTGGTATTATCACCTCTGAGATTCCATAGTGAACCTTCCCATCTGCTCTTTCAAGCTGCAGCCTGCCATTCTATTATGGATGCAATGGTAGGATACTGCTGGCAATAAGCAACTAAAGCATTTATTATGCTGGCCCAGGGTATAATGGCATGAGTGTTTATTACTGAATTGGATAAAGCCTTTCCAGGATTACCTATTAGCTAGATTTGCTGTTCTTAGCCTTTGCTTTCAGTTCATCATCAGAAAGGAGCAGAACATTGGCACAGAATAAGAAGATTCCACATGCTGCTAGGTTTCTCACAATTCTCAGAGCCAATATGCATTCGCCGGACAAAGCCATTCATGATAGTTTATTTTATTGCTAAGGGATGATTTGCATTAACTATAGATGGCAGCAGTTTCCAAAAAGGTATAAACCGTGATAAAATTAATGGTGTGCACATATGAAAACAGCATGCTCAATGAAATTCATTTTGTGCAATGAAACGTACCTAAATAACTGCTCAGCTACACTTGAAGTGAGGTAAGATGTGTACTAATTGTGCTTTATGCACAAACACAATGAGCCTATATTTAAATTAATTTTGCCTGGGGACTTCAGGTTTACAGTAATCTTATATTAAAATATATTGTGCGATGAGATGGTAACTCGGGCTCAGTAATAAAGATGGTAGAAAAACAGCAATGAGAAAACAATCGATCCCTCTTAAGAGCTTATATGATTCCTTTCGAACACCAACTGAGCTTTAAATTTTCTGGACCAGGATCACTGCTGGATTAAACATTGCACCATTTCATTGCTACTGCAGTGAAACAAAAGCACAAGAAGCCCCATCACTGCTGACGACCAGCCTTTCCCTTACACACTTGGCTCAACCAGAATCCCGCACCTTAGAGGCTTAGCATTCTCCTTTGACCCTTCTATATGGAATTTACACTGCTTCGTGAACCTTAACTTGCATTCAGCTTCATGCTTTGCAAATAGAGTTGAACAAGTGGAACTTTATTAAACCTTGTGCTCTGATCTGTACACGTGGCTGTGTTGCTTCCAGTCTAACTCTCCACGGACCCTGTTTACCTGGTGTCGCCTTAATAACAGTTCTTCCAGAGTGTGGGCCCCTGACTCTGCTTCCACTGATCATGATCCATCTTCCATATTTCCAAATATTTTAACAGCAAAAACATAACTGATGCCTAGACCCCCTCCCCGTGTCCCTTTGGACAGAGGTTTGTAACACATAGCTGAGTTGGTCTCATCTTTACTGCCAGAAACAGCGATGGGGATGGTTAGGTCCAGTGGTCAGAGACATGGGTCACTGCCAGAGTCAGGACTCCAAAGCGGGATTGCAATAGAGGCCAAAGTAGGACTAGGAACAGAACTGGAGCAAGAGCAAGGCTGGAGAAGGCTGAGGCTTGGGGAGTCTGTCCAAACCCTGGAATGACTGAGGTGCTGTTCCTCCTGTTTCAGAGTGGTAGCCGTGTTAGTCTGTATCAGCAAAAACAACGAGGAGTCCTTGTGGCACCTTAGAGACTGACAACTTTGTTAGGGACACGGGGAGGGGGTCTAGGCATCAGTTATGTTTTTGCTGTTAAAATATTTGGAAATATGGAAGATGGATCATGATCAGTGGAAGCAGAGTCAGGGGGCCCACACTCTGGAAGAACTGTTATTAAGGCGACACCAAGTAAACAGGGTCCGTGGAGAGTTAGACTGGAAGCAACACAGCCACGTGTACAGATCAGAGCACAAGGTTTAATAAAAGTTCCACTTGTTCAACTCTATTTGCAAATTTGTTAGTCTCTAAGGTGCCACAAGGACTCCTCATTGTTTTTTGTTCCCCCTATGAAGCTTATACACCTGCTCTGAGAGTCACCAGACCGGGTCCTGGGTTGTGGATTGGCTGGAGCCTAGCACAGGAGTGACTCACCAGTGCCTGTGGCTCAATCAGGCTCTAGTTCAGGGATGACTCATCTCCTTACATTTACCTCAGACTCAGCTGGTTACGGAATCTTTTATATAGTTTAGTCTAAACAAGTGACAACATCAGGAGTGATCTGATTCCAAATACAGCAAGCTCTCTCTGTGGATTCTCCTGCCTCTCTGAGGGGTTGGCTGCAGTATGGTTCTCTGTCTCTCTGTTCTATGATGATCTCCATCTCTCTGTAGGCTGTTTCTGGATGTTGTTTCTGCTGGTTCATAAGTGCCTCTTGTCCCTTGTACAACCTGCAAGTCACTTCACCCCTCTTGACTCATTCAGCCCATCTTACTACAACAGGTCTCCCCTCATTTTGACACTGCTGTGACCCAAAAATGAGAACAAGAGGTCTGCACCAGAAGAAAAAGCCTTGTGTAACAGTCTCTTAGCTGTTTTCACAGTTGATTCCACTCTATCCTTTTGCTGTGGAGGAAGTGTGGTGGTCAAACGCCCACGTGTAGGCAAATTCCTTGAATTCAAGGCAAACTGGCATCCGTCCATTGTCTGTGAATGGAGTGTGTGGCATACCATCTCTTACAAAGTGGGCCCTCATTTTGCCAATCACCGACTTGCTTCTTGTGTCAGGCAAGGCATCAAATTCCCAAAAGTGTGACTGGTAGTCCATTAATCAAGTACTGCTTTTCCTTGCACGTAAATAAATCCGCTCCCACCTTTTTTCCCCATGGTCAGGTGGGCAGCTCATGTGGTAACAGAGTCTCTTTCTGCTGGCGATTATCACATGCCCGACAAGTGTCACACCCTTCTGTCAATGAGGGGAGTTATATATTCATTCCCAGCCACTAAACACACTTTTGAGCCCATCTATGGCAGGTGTCCAGGTGTGAGGCATATATTATTTGCATGACATCCTTCTTTAATGAGGCCGGGACATCTGCACACTCAGCTCATCTTTAATTTGAAAATAGAGTTCTGCTCCTATCAGTGCTTGGCTTTTATTTTCTGGCCACCCTGCTAGTATCACTCTTGACTGCCTGTAGTTGGATGTCCTTTTCTCTAGCCTTTTTTTTTTTTTTTTTTTTTTGAGCTTGCAATTTTCTGTTGTGGTCTTGTTCAGATTCTGGATCATTGCTCCCTTCACCTCTAATGAGGAATCACATGCAATTATTTTCACCCCAGACAGTCCTTACAGCACTTGGTTGTCTTCATTAGAATACTGATGCCCAATAGCATGCGTAGGCATCAGTAGCGACCCAATGGTGTGGCAAAGTTTGTCAGCATACTGGGCTCTTTATCCAGTTTTCTGTGCCTAAACCTGTTCTTCCCATTGCAGACTGTAAAGATTCTGACTTTGGAAAGTTCTGGAAAGATGGCATCGACCGTGGGCAGTGAAAAGAAGCATTTTTAATGCCCAGTTCAGTGACTGAGTCTATATGGATGTGTAATTGGCCTGATGGTTTCTTTACCACCACTATGCTGCTTACCCCAGGCTGTACTGGCCTCCTGAGGTGCTACAATACCCCTGCTGGGCAGGCTGTCGAGCTACTTGCCTACTGGATTAAATAGTGCCACTGGAATTTTCCTCCGGGGTAGCTACACAGGTTCCATTGTGGAGTCCACTTCCAGTCTCAGCTTTCCTTCAAGGTACCCATCGCCTATGAAAACATCACCCTACAGTTTTAAAATGGCCTCTGTTGTCCATAGGATTTCCCTTTTGCTTCTTGCACTGTAGCTATAAAATTCTGATACTGCAGCCTGATCAGATCCATGGCTTGTATGGCTGTATCCCCAAGAGGGGTCTGTGGTGCTTACCATCTACCATCACAAACTTCAGCTGGAACCATCTGTTATTTCTTAGGTAAGTTACTATGATGTCATGTTTTCCTACAGGCTGCGTTATTTTTTAGATTGCACCTGCTCTTTGTAATGGATGTGTTTGAATCCAGTTCACCACAAAGAATCACATTGCAGGAGGCCTCACCATCCACCTCAAGTAGCTCAGAGCATTTCCCTATTAACATTGTTGTATGCAAGGAGGTTGGTGTTACCTCTTGTTACCTTTCCTGTCCCAATAGCCTGAACCTGATATGGTCTTGGACTCAAGGAGAATGTCATCACCTCTGTCAGATGTGCCATCTCCCTCTTGTACAAGTCTGACTGAATCGCTGAGACATTCTTCTGCGCTTGCAAACACTGATGATGTAGTTTAACTTGCCACATTCCTCGCAATGCTGTCTTAACGCAGGACACTTCTCCTTTACCTGCCAATGCTGTCTCCCACAGTAAGTGCATCTCATTATGGGGTTTGGCCACCAGCTCTCCTTTACTGTTGTCTCACTGCATGTACTTCTTGGGGGCGTTGTGCCTTCTGAAGAGAAAGGATGAAAGCCCTAGTTTTCTGCTGCACACCCCATGTCTATGCAGCTGTCTAATGTGAGATCACCTTCCTAGGGCAGCTGTTTCCCAAGTGCCACAGAGTATCCTGTCCCAAATTAGGGAGTCTGCCAAGTCTCCAAAATTGCATGCATCAGCCTGTGTGCTTAAGGCATTAACAAGGCATCTATCCTCTCCCCTTCAGACTGGCATCTAGTGAAAAACCTGTGTCACTCCATTCTATGTGACTTATGTGAAGCTTGAGGCAGTGGTGAGCTTCAGAGTGGTGCAGCCTTCGCTGCCTTGTTCCTCAATAAGCTTAAATAGTTTTACTTTTCTGCTGTTGTCATCCTCCTGCATGTCCTGGTATGTGCACAGCTCAAACTCCTCCTTCCACCAGGTCCATCGCTGGGCTATGTTTGTATCTGCAAAATCCAGAGGGTCAGGGGGCTTCAGACCAAGTTCCATGGCACATGCTGCCAGCTACTGCACTGCAGACAACTCACAGCTCAGACACACCATGTTTCATTTGCAACAAATGAAGCTAAATGCAGGTTAAACTTAACAAATGAAACTTCTCTGACTATGCATCTGTGTTACTGCCAACTTAACTCCCCACATTTCCTGGTGTCCCTCAGGCACTGTCCCTCTGGAGAACATGGGGCCTCTGACTCCAGTTCCATCATCATGATATATGTGTTGTTGAAAAGCCAGACAACTCAGTATAACCTGTTGTCACTACTATATCCTCTTTGTAGAAAAAAACAAAACTGAAACAAAACCATTGGCTAAAACCACTAACAATCAATATTTATAGCTGCATTGAGAACGACCGCTATCAGACCACATTTCACAGCAAGTACTGTCTCGGGTATTCATGGCTAAAATGTTGGCAGCTCGTCACTAAACCCCTGAAATTTTCTGAAGGATTGGGTGGTATTTGGACCTCAATGTTTAAGGTGTCTAACAATAATGAAGTTATTACAGGCCATACTTACCAAGAAGAGCGGAAAGTGTTTTTTTAAAAAAATACTTGGGCACATTTCACAGACAAGAAGCATTTGATCAAACATCACTTTTGAAAGAAAGTAATTCAAATGACATCGTACATTTCCAACCTGTGATAAACTCCAGTGTTCCAGCACTTTATCCTAATCATCATCATCAAGAACAGAGATAACACCATGGGGCTAGCAAACTTATCTTAGTCTGCACTTTGCTGGGTAATGCTTATAAAGAAATATACTGAATCTACTGATAGCATAGCATGTCCTGCTATGTGTAGGGGAGGTGGGGCACTCTGGGAATATCCTCTTCTCCAGAACTATTTAAACACATGACACTTAGTGCCATCTGATGTACATCTGTTTTTTTGAGCCTGGCAGGGACCGTGCATCAGTGAGTCCATCAGAGAAAGATAAATCTCTGCAACAGTTTGGCAGTGGTACTTTAATAAGTTTCCTATGAGCCTTGAGAACACCTTTCAGTGTGTGGATCATTGCATGTGGTAAAAACTATAAAACTTCTATCAAAATCTGTGCTTTAAACACACACACATATCCTGTGGTTGGAGTTGCTTTGAACATCTTCACTTACAGAAACACTATCCAGCATTCAGCCAATAGCCAGCCCCATCTAGAACCAGATTTAGAACAAACTTTTCCAATTCAAGATGCCTTATTCTGGTTTCACATACTAGGTTTCCTCAATGTGTGAACCTCAGAAGGTGCATTCCTGGTGGCATTTATCATCAGCTTGGCCAAAAACCAACTATTTTACATTCCCTTGGAGGTGTGTGTGAAATACATGCCCACACAGAGACAAGCACCTGGATGAGTTACAATTTAAGACCTATTTTGAGTATGTAAGGGGTGTGTCAATGTTACCAAGAGCTTGGGTTGGCTCTCTGAAATAGGGGTGAATTTTCCCCATTAGGTGTACTTCATTGACTAGGTAGTAAACCCATGGACATAAACAGAGTAAGGCACTGTACTGCCATTAGAGTGCAATGAAAGTAAGGGTGGTATAACTGAGCACAGGCTGGAGTCAGGAAGTCCTGAATTATAATCTTAGCTCTGACACTGGCTATCTGCATGGCCTTGGCCACGTCACTTCACCTTTTTGCCTCAGTGTCTCTATCTGTAGAATAGGGTTAATACTGACCCACCTACCACACTGTGGGGAAATAAAAATTAGTCATGCTTTGATCATGTAAGGTGCTATGTAAGTGCCAAATACTATGCCATAATTATTATATGTGATAATTTATTGCTGTCTCTACTGTTTGGATTTACAGTTCTTTGGTAGGTAGCCTAATGCTACAATTAGACATTCAGTTCATGCCTCTGCTTTGTGTTGTGTATAATCCTCTGTTACAACCGGAGCATTGGGGGTACCAATTTGTAGCGATCCATGGCATCATATTCTCTAGAAAGCCTTCCAAACTGGTGAGATTAACATCCAGAAATCGGAACAGGTGAATTAAACATGTAGTGGTGTGTATCAATCTTAGGTGTGGCAGATTTAAAGCTTCTCTGTAATTTATGAATGCTGTATGTTGGCCTAGTCATTGGGTTGTGGTAATTGTTTTCTGTATGATTTTATTGGTTTATCTCAGCAAGATGTTGTCTGGAAACACAAGCAAGAAGGAGATAAATGGCTAAGATAGCCACCTGTCTGCAAACACTTAATGGGTCTTAAGGGACAATGGCATGACTATTTGCTTTGATAATGTTGCATCCTGTCTAATCAACCTAGAACACTGGTTTGAACAAGGACACGAAAAGGCCCACAAACACAGAAGGCCAAAAGAGCTCTGGCAGGATTAAATGGGACTGTCTCCCAAGAGAAGAGTCGTAGTTGTTTGGGGGAAATCAAATGGTGATACAAGGCCCCACTGTGATGTCTGAAGAAGCTACGCGTACCTACATAACCATCAGGGGATGGTAGGGATTTAGGACATGGCTCCACTTGCAGATGTAGAGCGCTTTGGGTTAAACCGGCCTTAGCGCGCAGTAGGAAAAGCGCTGCAGTCTGTCCACACTGACAACTTCAAGCGCACTGGTGTGGCCACATTTGCGGCACTTGCAGCGGCATTGGGAGCGGTGCCTTGTGGGCAGCTATCCCAGCATGCAAGTGGCTGCAACGTGCTTTTCAAATGGGGGGGGAGTGGGATGGAGTGTGACAGGGAGTGTGTTGTGTGTATGTGGGGGGAGAGCGAGTGGGTTTTGGGGGGGGCTGAGAGCATATCAGCATGCTGTCTTGTAAGTTCAGACAGCAGCAGACCCCCCTGTCCCCCACCACGCCTCTCTCTCTCTCTCTCACACAGCATTCCACACTAATGGTTGCTTTGTCTCAGAGCAGATAAGCCGCCGGCTGTCAGAAACGGAGCTTTCAAAGGGCGTATCCGCATTCCTGCAGCGATTCAAAAACAATGACAAGAGTGGCCACTTGACTTAAGGGGATTATGGGACGTTTCCGGAGGCTGATCAGAGCACAGTAAAGCAACACCTCGTCCACACTGGCGCCGTGGCACTCCAGCGGGGGCACAGAAAACGTTATTCCACTCGCCGAGGTGGAGTACCAGCAGCACTGTAGCCACGGAGTCAGAGCGCTCTGTGTGCCTTGCCAGTGTGGACGGAGAGTGAGCTAGCGCGCCCGGGACTCCTTTATTGTGCTGTAACTCGCAAGTGTAGCCAAGCCCTTAGATAAGGGCACATGTTTAAAATGTTGTAAAAGCATTTCTTCTATAAAAGCTTTGTCCCTGCTGCAAAACAAGCATTACTTTGGTTTAAGTAGGCAGGCTGGTTACTTTATATCACTGGTCAGAGACTCCCCAAAGGGAAGAATTGTGGGTCTCTGAGATCAGTCAGACCTGTAGGTAAGCACCATGGATACACAGGGTAGTGTAGTACAGGATCTGGGGTATGAGTGGGCAAATTGCAAAATTCCATCCTGGGATAGGTGACAGCATAAATTCTGACATATGACGGGGTGCTCTCAGAAAGAAGTGTAGCTAATTCTGTAACTGACATGCGGGCATTCTGTAGTTTCTCTGCTTGTTAAAAATGCTAATTCTTGGTTTCTCTGCTGGTTGTTAAAGTTGTTTATTTCTCTTGATTTGGTTTTCGGGTCTGCGTTTTGTGCATATTCCCTTTACTGTTTCTGTCTTAAAAAGGAGAAAGATTTAAGGGGTCCACATTTTTCCAAAACACTGAAGACACACCATTTTTCTTTCTGGTTTACCTCACAATCAACACATCCACCCTTTATCTATTTTCTAACCTAGGAGGCATCATGGGACACCTTTATCCAGCCAATCAATGCAGCTTTTTGACACTGAGGCCCAAGGCTGCAAACCCTTTTTCTTGTGAGTAGCCCTTACACCCCAATGATTTCAGTGGCACTCACATGCATAAGGGTTTGCAAGATCAGTCCTAATGCAGTCATTTCACTCTTTGCAAAGCTGAATATGGTGCCTCTACTGCCTTCCTGACCTAGGGAATAAGAGTCCAAACTGGAGTCTCTCAGGAAAGGGCAGAGAACAAGCCTCTGAACTCACCAGAGAACATAAATTGACTGAGGGTATAAAAGAGAAATCAGACCATTCATGCTAACTATTGTCCAAGCTTATATGAATCAGATTCAGACTTCCCAAAGGCCGGGAGTATAATGGTCCAATCCCTAATCTATAGTGTTCCAAAACCATTAAATCTGCACTGCTAAAAGCAGTTAAGGTTACAAAGTGACAATGGTGGACTTGCCCATTGTATCAATTACAGAACACAAAACTTAAAAAGGACGGAAGAAAATTAATAGTTAAGTGTATCATAGCCTCACAATGCCCACATATTAAATATATTTGGGGAAGTTCTCAAAAAGAACTAAAGAGATTTAGGAGCACAAGTCCCATTTATTGTCAATTTTTGAAATTTGAAAGTTAACCCAATACTCTTAGCAAGTATAGAAATGTTTATTTTTCCATGGACAGCCATGAAGTTCAGATCTGGATCAATTTGACTTTGTACAAACACTGCGGGCATTCATAGAGAAGTCTTCATTCAAGTCCATCAGTAAAACATGCCTCTTCTCTTATAGCTCAAGCTGGTCAGAAAATAGAGGTTGACTTCTCAGCAAAATATCACTCCCTGAAATATTTCAGCTGAAAACAAATGTTTTGGCTCAAAATGGAGTCTCATGGAAGTTATAGTTTGAGTGTTTTATGCTCTCACGTTCCTCCTCCTCCTGGGCTCTCTGGCTTGAAGACATCTCCCATAGTGAGAGGTATAGGAGTACCTAGCTGTGGTGCACTATGGGAAATGAAAAGGGCCAGACAGCCCTGGCTCATAGAGGAGAATAAGAAAGGAATAACTCTGAGAATTTATTCAAAAAAACTAATTTTCTGTACTAATAATAATAAAATAAAGAATAAATAATAATAATAATCATAATATAGTTGTGATGGAAAACTTTTGACCAGCACAGCTTGTAGTACAAGTGAATAACAGGCCCTTATAGCAATATTGTAAATTGCCATTGAGGAACACGGTGTAGAACCAGCTTACCTGAGATACTTTCATTGCCCTATGTTCAAATGACAGAACAGAACTGGAATTGCTGATTGCCTCAGAGAATGGGAGGCAGGGTCTTCTCTATCAACAGCCTACACCTTTGAGGAGCCCAAAGTTAGTGTGCACCATTAGCCTTCTGTGACATCCATATTGCTGAGTCTTTCAAATTCCTTCTTTTTGTTATGTTCTATTTGTTCACAGAGCCCAGACCCTCAAAAGTATTTAGGAGCATAACTCCCACTGGACTTAGCTGCCTAAATACCTTGTGGGCTCTGAGGCCCAGATCCTCCAGACACAGAAACCTCAAAGCCTGACAGGCATATTCATTTAGGCCCAGACTGGGGAATGGAAATAAGGGGCAACTAGCCCAATCACGGGCAGGAAGTAGATGTAACCATAGCTTTGCTCCCCCTATTCACAACCTGCCACCCCAATGTTACAGATTACTGTTTACATTGCTTCCCAGCACTGTGCTACATGCTTTCTGCCTCTCAATGATTAGATTATTATTCGTGGTTATTGACACTACGGCATTGATCACTTAACTCTCCCCATTGCACCGAACATTTTATAGATGTTGTTCTCATGGGAAGTAACAAATAGAGCTGTGTGAATAATCCCCTTTTTTGGTTTGCTGGCAATTCCAGAAATTGTTATTGACATAAACAATTTAACAAAACCAATACAAATTCACAAACTGCTTCCATGTCACCAAATCCAGAAAGAGTTTTGGCCAAAAATGTCATCCAGCTCGACTAACCAATGCAACTGGTTTTCTAGAGAAAATTAGAATGTGCCCACAAGCAGTAAGAATTGGGGGGAAGGGATAGCTCAGGAGTTTGAGCATTGGCCTGCTAAACCCAGGGTTGTGAGCTCAATCCTTGAGGGGGCCATTTGTGGATTGGTCCTGCTTTGAGCAGGGGGGTGGACTAGATGACCTCCTGAGGTCCCTTCCAACCCTGGTATTCTATGATTCTATGAATTGTCATTTCTCATCAAATCCTGTTGCCACTGACATTCCTAGTAGGTCCTTAGTCTCCCAATTGCTCAGCAGCAAAAAATAAAGAATTTCATTCCCATATTATTCATGATGCCCATCAAATCCCTTCAGTTCAATAATAAGAAGTTACCTGGGATTTTATGTTTCTCGTATTTCCAAGCCATCTTTTATGGCTCAGTTGTTAGAAACACGTTTTACTGAACAAGGCTGAAAGTAGATTTTATGTAATGGTAAAAAAAAATAAATTAACGTTTCTATATATATATTTCTCCTCTTGCTAAGCTGAGGAGAGCTACCCTCTGAAAAACTGGCTAATGATTCATCTTTCACATCTCCAGTCTCTCAAACAAGTTAATTATAAATGAATCACCTAGACTCAAATTAATAGTTCAAAGAATTTATTTCAGGTTGATTACAAACTCAAAATTAATTGCATGTTTGCCTAAAGAGTCATGAATATGGACAGATAAATAATTTCACACTTAAATAAGATGAAACTCAGTTTTATGAATTTTACCTTGAGTTTTTGGGGGATTGTTCAAACTGAAGACATAACTTACAGATAGGATGAAATGAACCCACATATATTGTTACCCTCAATTAGATTTGTTTATTTAGAATCTAAGGCTTAAGGGGCAGGGACAGCGGGGCCTGAATCTCACCTGTTTTTTTTTAAGAGTTACTGTAATTCAAATAACATTGCCCCTTCTTCCAGCACCAGCTAATCATTCTGACATCAGCATCACCTGTGTGCCAAGTAGTAGCAGATGTCTCGGGCTTTGCAGGTTGGCTTCCCAACTGAGGAGTAATCAGTGACATGGAGATTGGATATATTTCAAGCGTAACTTGTTTCATTTACACATATAAAGGAGTCCTGCAACAGAGATGGTCAAGCAGCAGGGAGTGTGATCTTTTCTGACAAGAATTTCAACCCAACAGTAGTGCCCAGGTCCTAGGAAACAACTGTGACTCAATAATTTATTCTAAGGAGAGATCAAACCAAGGAGCAAACTCCCCTGCTCTTTTCATAGATCCATCTTTCCAGAAGCTGTCTCTGTCGGAAGCTTACATAACCAAAACACGACCACAGCATCTCCCCGCAGGACTGAACATTCACTCACAGACGAAAGAAAAAGAATCTGGAAGACTGTGCAACAGCGACATCTGATGACAACTCCTATAACATTAACAAAAAGAACAGGAGTACTTGTGGCACCTTAGAGACTAACAAATTTATTAGAGCATAAGCTTTCGTGGGCTCCAGCCCACTTCATCAGATGCACAGAATGGAACATATAGTAAGAAGATCTATATATATATATATATATATATATATATATATACACATACAGAGAAGGTTGAAGGTGGGCTGTAGCCCATGAAAGCTTATGCTCTAATAAATTTGTTAGTCTCTAAGGTGCCACAAGTCCTCCCATTCTTTTTGCGGATACAGACTAACACAGCTGCTACTCTGAAACATAACATTAACGGACAATTATGGCCTGGGATTTAGAGAAAGAATATAGGGGGAGAGAAAAGGGAATGACAAGCCCTAGTTCACAAGGCTGGTTAAACTGTCTTGCAGCGTTGTTAAATGTGGTCTGCATAAGCATAACCCAATGGTTAAATTAATATATATCAGGGACTAGAGGAATGTAATGCTTATCCGTGATTAAGTTTGTATGTGTCACTGCTTGTAGTGATAAAAATAAATATCTGTCACAGATGTGAAGGTTACATGGGTACCGTGCCAGTACCTAAAGCAAGAAAATAAATATCTTTCATTAAATGTTTATGTCACTGATAGGAGATGGATTAAATAGATATCCTTCAATATGGTGATGGGAAAATGGTTATATATGAGGAAGCCTCTGTACAAAGCCATCCATGCTTCAGAGACTGTCCACTGAATTGTTAATACATCAGATAATTTTGTCTGTGCAAGTGGTCCCAGGAGTAACTATTTATGTGATGTCTACTGGAAGACATTTTTGTATATATTATTGTGTACACGAGCCAGTTTATAAATATATCAGTAACATTGAGCCAGAGACAAGACATGGTACACTGAATGTCTGTGGCTGATTTGATGACACATACAATGTGTTCATTGTTATGGATGGGCAAATTTGTTTTGCCTACTTCTTGAACATCAAAATTTAAAGAGTTAGATTCAGACTTAAGAACACAAGAATTGGCCATACTTCGTCAGACCAATGATCCATCGAGCCCAGTATCCTGTCTTCTGACAGCAACCAGCACCAGATGTTTCAGAGGCAGATCATAACAGGGCAATTTATCAAGTATCCATCCCCTGTCATCCATTCTCTGCTTTGGGTAGTTAGGACACCGAGAGCAAGGGGTTGCATTCCTGCCTATATTGACTAATAGCCACTGATGGATCTATCTTCCACAAACATATCTAATTCTTTTTTGAACCCAGTTAAAATTTTGGCCTTCACAACATCCACTGGCAAAGAATTCCACAGGTTCAGTGTGTGTTGTATGAAGTAGTACTTCCTTATGTTTATTTTTTTATGCCTATTCATTTCTTTGACCCCTGGTTCTTGTGTTACATGAAGGGGTAAATAATACTTCCCTATTCACTATGTCCACACCAGTCATGATTTTATAGACCTCTCTCATATCCCCCCTTATTCATCTCTTTTCTGAGCTGAATAGTTCCAGTCTTTTTAATCTCTCCTCATATAGAAGCTGGTCCATACCGCTAATATTTTTTGTTGCCTTTCTCTGCGCTTCTTCCAGTTCTAATATATATCTTCTTTGAGATGGGGTGACCAGACATGCACACAGTATTCAAGGTGTGATCATTTATATAGTGGCATTATGATATTTTCTGTCTTCTTTTTCGTCACTTACTTTCTGTTAACTTTTTTTGTTTGTTTTTGGATTGCCACTACACATTGATCAGAGGTTTTCTGAAAACTATTTGCAATGACTCCAAGATTTTTTTCTTGAGTGGTAACAGCTAATTTAGACCCTATCATTTTGTATGTATAATTAGAATTATGTTTTTCCAATGTGTATTACATTGCATTTAACACTGAATTTCATCTGTCCTTTTGTTGCCAAGTCACCCAGTCTTGTGAGATCCCTTTGCAACTCTTTTCAGTCTGCTTTTGGACTGAACGTGAATCTTGGTTCACATACCTGTTTAGGAGACACTGTGACAAAGGGGCCAGAGAAAAAAGGCATTGTGGAAAGAATGAAAACAGGTTCAGGTCACAAAGCCCAGGATTCAGCTAAGGAATGAATTTCCAAATGGGACAAAGCTAATCCTGACACTTTAGGAAATACTACAAAACTTCCCATTTTGACCAAGCCTTTCCACTCTAACAAGAATGACATTCACAGCCTCATTGCCTCCATCTGCCTGCCACATCCTCCCATGGAAGAGCCCAACATGCTGCAAAAGAATCTAATGAAACCCTACCTCAAGCAGAGCTTTTATACCCCCAACAAAAAGGGACAATGGTCAGGCTGCATAAAATCCATTAGGGACTTCCTACTGGTGATCAATTTAATGTGGAAGGCACTCAGACACAATGGTGATTGGCAACCATATATAAAATTTAAAAAAGTCTAAGTGTATTTATTCATTATGGTACCTGGGGAAGTGCTCTCAGAAAGCTTGGTAGTAGTCTGCAAAACAGCAGTTACTGGAGTATGCAGTTGACATGGTGATCACAGACTTGATCTTCCATCTCCCAAAGATTCATAAGCAGAGCTAGTACTACCCAGATGGACTGTTACTGATCATGCACTCATTAACAATGGTTGGCACTCAACAGCCATGGATGCATGAGTTGGCAGAGGAACTGAACTTGACACTGATCATTGGCTTCTGCTGAAAAGAGGGTGTATCCGACTTCAAAAGACAGCCAGTTAATGGGATGTAATTAGTCAATTCAACCCAAAGCTCTTATTACAACCGAGCTATCAGACACCTTTCTATTTGGAACTATGTAAGGCCATTGAAGCATTAGCGGTTGAAACCTCACTCCCTCTGTCATTTGATAAGGAATAGTGTTGTTTTAAGTCTTCGGTGCTGACCACTTCCAGCTCAGTGCTGGGGCCTCAGCCCTTCCAACACCGTCCATAGATCAGAGACAAGACACTCAGAGCAGTTGGAGCTAAGAAAAAAGTGAGGCTACAATTTGAGTCTTCAAAGACACATTTGCCTAGAGAAAAAGCAGAGACTGAACAGGTTTGATTCTGGAATGTCAAGTCATTTTGTGAGAAAGATAAGGAATCCTGGTGGTCAACTCAGGCAGCCAGTTTTGAACAGGCTGCCACCACGCATGGTCTCCACACCCTCAATTCAACCTGCAGGTGTTTGTGGAGGAATGTGGCACCAGCTTCTCCAGTAAAAAATGAGGATCATTGAATCACAGAAGATCAGGGTTGGAAGAGACCTCAGGACATGCTTTGCTCTTGTAGCTCCCAATCTTGGTCACCCACAAACAGCTTACAGTATGCAGGTCACACTCGAATTTATAGTTACAGCCCTGATCCAGCAGCTCTGACCGAAGCAGCTGGTCAGCAACACTACAGGCATACTCTGGCTTCCAGCAGCCTTGACTTCTACTTGCAGGGTGAACCCAACCCACTCGCAGTCCTGGATTTTCCCAAAAACATGTGTTCTACGTGGCCCAGTACTCTCCTGGATTGTTCAGATATGTAAGGTCTATTAACTCTGTAAAGGGTAGTATTCAAAGGTTTGTTAGTTTAACTGGAGTTACCAAACAGTTCACTTTAAACACAGTCCTGGATTAGTTTAGATTAAAAACAAAACAAAAGAAGATAGGATTAAGTGGATTCAAGCATCTGGTATTAAAATCAGAAATGGTTAAAAGAGAAAACAAGATAAAATGCTTCTAGTAGCTAAAAATTAACAAACTAGACTTGGCTCAAGGTGAAATCCACACCACAGGTCTCCAGCAAAATGGCTGACTAAATTCTCAGGTCAGAATCTCCCCACAAAGTCAAAGTGCTGACTCCTTTGTCTTCTTAGGGGAGAGAGCGAGAAAGAAAACCTGGGGTGTTTTTGCCCCTCACTTTTATACTCTGGACACCCTTTGAAATGCATTTTCCTAAGGGTTACCCTGAGATAAAGTTAATTGCAGCTGTGAGGGAGGAGACATGGATTCTAATAGTGAATGGTTCCATGGTGGTGGTTGCTGAAATGCAGATTGATCTATTCCTGCCCCATCTTCGTTGCCAAATAATGGCCACTTGGCAGGCATTTGCCAATCAACTTTGATGACACTTGGATAAGGCATCAGCTTGTCCTTTGTCTTTGAGAAACCAGTTTACCCCCTACCCAGACTTGTCTGGTAAACACACTGTAGTCAAAATTTCAGCTTGTGTTCATAACTGAATATTTATTTTGTACATACATTACACAAGAATATTGATGATCAATGTGTTTTTAAATGATATCTCAAGGCATATTACTACAATAATGTATAGGGTGTGAATAGGGGGAGTTTTCAGTCATGGAGGGGGGACTAAAAAACGCTGGGTTTTTTGCACCTTAAAAAATTGGAAAACTTCAAAAACTGTGAAGTTTTTGAAAAATCAACATTTTCCCCATTAAACATACTTACCATATTTGCTCAATTAACAGGATTTCAGCAATGCACAGGAGCCCCTATCAGGAATGAGGGCCCCATTGGGGTACTCTGTATTCTGCCAGATGAAGTCCTTATAACACTGACAGGCTTGTCACAGTCTATACGGATCTAGTATTTTGTCAGAATAAGAATGTTAATATGTAGCTCTGATATAGCATCTCATCAGTAAAACTCAAAATACTTCGCAAATGAGGTCAGTGTCATTATCCTCATTTTACAGATGGGGAAACCGAGGTAAAAGGTAGTAAAGTGACTTGCTCACTCAACAGGCCAGGGGCAGAGCTAACAATAGAACCCAGGTCTCCTAGGTGCTAGTGTAACCCACACGCCTCCTGGGTGTGATGTTCTGCGCCATCTAGTGGCAGTGAGACCACTTATAGAGACAGAGACTAATGAGTTTGATCTACAGCCTTAGCTAATAGCCATATATATGGCTTTTAGCTCATGCAGTAGAGGCTCACGCACTAAGCTCCAGAGGCCCCAGGTTCAGTCCTGCCCACCAATGACCTGGGTCTGTCGACGTTACACTAGTTCAGTGTTCTATTCACTAGTCCACAGTACCTCCCCTCTAGCACATTTTAGAACATGCCTCTAATATCTTCTAGGTTTGTGTCTCTGCTAGAATGCACCAAAATCCCTAATTCTTTCTATTGACTGACTATCCATAATACAATGAATACATCTGAAAAGAAGTTAAGAATCTTTAGCTAACAGCACCATAAGGTTGCATAGGAATCTGAAAGAAAAGTATAAAACTGACAGCAACTCGTCAGGGACAAGCACGGCAGAAATTTCTCTTTAACTTGTAAGCAGATTTTAGGGGAAACAAATGAAGAGCTGACAGTGTATGTGGATCCAAAGAAAAATATTCCTACAGCTCTTGGCTGAAGTATTTAAAAACCCTGACTATAAAGAAGAAGCAGGTCACAGTGGGAAAGATGAAACATCCAGCAAGGAAAGAGAGTAGTTGATTACAAATCTGGGCAGATGAAATGTCCATCAACCACAGAAAACCAGAGTAACTGGGCTTTGTGGCTAGGGAGGGGAGATCTATATGAACCAAGGGGCAAGTCTTGGAGCTCAAGGAGAGCCTTCCATTGCAGATTTTCCAGCTCATGAGTTGAACAATATCCACAGCCTCTATTCCCCTCTCACTGTTGAGGCCAATGAATCCATAAAAACATGGGTGGTATGGTCCATTCCATGGCCAGCATATGCAGGACTGCTGCAGAGAGCCCTTCAGCTATGTTCTATGACTGCAGACGCAACCCCTGTATGGCTCTGCCTCCCATCCAACCCCAATGAGTGGCTTAAGTTGTGTCAAGAGAGAGACTTGCCCTGCTCCTCAAATCTCAGGTGAAGTTCGTCCCTGTGGTGCCCTAACTCATATAGCTCAAGATACGTGCACTTCAGCTGTTACAAAGCCTTTTCAAATAAAATGTCCTTGTAGATTTTTCAGAAGTATTCAAAGCCTGGCCTGCACTAAAGGATATTATTCAAGGAAAATGGAGATATAGAAACATTTTTTCTCACAGGAGGCTGCTATGAGAAAGATGTTCACATTATAGAAACTGAACCCTTGTCCTGATGATAAGGCACAAACTTGAAAGTTATGGGTGGGATTTTCAAAAGAGTTGGCTTAACTCTTCTCCCATTGAAGTTAGGATCCGACCCTTAGATTCTAATATACATCATTCAGAGACTAAGGCCATGTCTACACTTACTGGGGATCGACGCTGCTGCGATCGATGCAGCGGGGGTCGATTTAGTGGATCTTCTGAAGACTCCCGTCTGAAGACTCCCATTGCTCTCCCATCGCTCTCCCATCAACTCTGGGACTCCACTGGAATGAGAAGAGTAAGGTAAGTCAATGGGAGAGCGTCTCCTGTCGCTGCAGCACAGTGTAGACACCACAGTAAGTCGACCTAAGCTACGTCGACTCCAGCTATATTATTTACATAGCTGGAGTAGCATACCTTAGGTCGACTTACCCCGGTAGTGTAGACAGCAAAAGGCCAGAATGGACCATTACGATCATCCAATCTTTTCTTCATAACACAAAGAATATCGCCTAGTAATTTCTGCATCGAGCCCTTAACTTCTGTTTAAACTATATAGTATCAGAGTAACATATATGGACTCCACCATTCTAGAGCCTGATCCTACCAACACATACAGCAGTGGCCAATTTCACTCCTGTGAGGTCTCTGTCCCTGAGTCAAACAGGACAAACCACATGAGTAAAGTGACTCATGTTTGCAGGATTAGACCTATATGTACTGAGGCTATTTCTAAGCCTGGGCAAACTGTGCTGTTGTTATATTCAGATTCCAAGTTAGCTTTAATGGTGGTGTGTCTTTTTCCTCCTTTCACCCCACCAACCCCAATGGTGTTCATAAAAAGAAATGTGACAAAGTTCCTGCTCTACCTTGGTGGGTCTTCCGCTTATTGGCGGATTTGCTCACCTTGGAGCTTCATGGCAGCCCTCAGCTTGGCCGTTTTCCTGAACCCACAGTCCAGGTCTACTCCTCCTGTGTCTGACCAGGAGTTGGGAGGATTTGGGGGGAACCCGGGCCCGCCCTCTACTCCGCGTTCCAGCCCAGGGCCCTGTGGAATGCAGCTATCTAGAGTGCCTCCTGGAACAGCTGTTGGGCTACAACTCCCTGGGCTACTTCCCCATGGCCTCCTCCCAACACCTTCTTTATCCTCACCACAGGACCTTCCTCCTGGTGTCTGATAATGTTTGTACACCTCAGTCCTCCAACAGTCCGCATTCTCACTCTAAGCTCCGAGTGCCTCTTGCTCCCAGCTCCTCACACGCACACCACAAACTGAAGTGAGCTCCTTTTTAAAACCCAGGTGCCCTGATTAGCCTGCCTTAATTGACTCTAGCAGCTTTTTGATTGGCTGCAGGTGTTCTAATCAGCCTGTCTTGATGGTCTCCAGAAGGTTCCTGATTATTCTAGAACCTTCCCTGTTACCTTACCCAGGGAAAAGGGACCTACTTAGCCTGGGGCTAATATATCTGCCTTCTATTACTCTCCTATAGCCATCTGGCCCGACCCTGTCACAGAAAGTAAAAACACAATAGATCCTGATCTGAGCAGGTAAGTTACACAAAGGAGTTTGCATTCTGTACCAAAGCTCTTTGGTCTTTAAATCCCCAGAATGCCAGCAATGAGCAATAATTTGTCCTTGTGTGTTAGTTTCTATCAGACATGCTTTTCTTTCAGGATTTATGCCGGTGATCATCTCTAGAATAGGATCTGATGTGCCACAGATGTTACTCTCAAAAGCCCTTTCTCAATAAGTGACAAAGTAAATGTAAACATCTCCTCAGTGTAGCTGTTTTTCATTTCAAGGGATGAGTACTGAAAAATGAGGCTTGTCATCTGCCCATCACTCATTTTGTGGCTGATGAAACAAAGTAAATGCTTTAATGGGCCTTCTAAGTAGGTAATGGACCTGAAATGGACATTCTGAAGCATTCTAATTAGTTATATATATATAGATATCTATATAGATATAGATATAGATATGGATTCTTGGCTATGTTTTTTTCCTCTGTATACACATGAAAAAACTTGCAATTTTGTTTGGAAATCAGCAGCCCATTTACATGTGCCAATGGCATTGATGCTAGATTTGCTTATGCATTTAAATATCCCTATTTTAAAACCCAATCCAGCCATTATTTAGTTGGTAGAGGCACTTAAACATATAATGTGGTTTTTATTAACTGCTAAAGAATTCAGGTCAAATTAGGCATGCTTTTCTATGAAATAATTAATACAGGCTCAAATCTTTTTGAATTTCCCAGTGGAAATCAAGAGAGATACAAGCTTTAGTGACATAAATAACTAAATGAAACTCACAAAATTGGTGTGCATATCCACCACTTAAGTGCAGCTCCAACTACCAGGTGCTTGAGCAAGTAAGTGTCAATTTGATATAAACTTCTAAAGTTGACAGACTGCAGAAAGGAAAAATAAGTAGATCACCAAAACGAAGTCTTCTTGAATAGTTCTGATTTGAAGGTATGTTAGGCTAGGATAAAAATTAATATGAACGATCGTCACTGACTGTCTCTTCCCAGTCCTTTATTCCATATGGATGGGATTTTCAAGAGTGTTCTGGGTTGGTCTAATTCTGCTCACACTGAGGTCAATGGGAGTTTCACCATCAACTTCAGTGGAAGCAGAGTCAGCCAATACTCAGCACTTCTAAAACTCACACCTTAAGGGCCCAATTCAGCACCCTTCTCTCCCAGGAACTGCCTTGAGTGAGGTGGGAGCTGAGTTCCTTGTAGAAAGTGCTCCTCACTTTGCAGGCAAAAGGCTATGGAAGATGGTAAAGGGAAGGTGCCTGCCTCTAAGCCAAGGAAAATGAAGGGGCAGATAAATCCAAGTCATCTTTGGCCTGGCAGAGACCCCAAAACCTTGATGCACTGAACCAGATTCACTTGCAGAGCTACAAGAGGTACCTGAGGCAGGTTCATTATACAAACTCATAGCTGCAGTGCAACTACGAGCAGAACAACAATCCCTCAGCCTTACTAAAGTGCTTCCCAGGACACACGAACCAGTTAAACCTCTAGGTAACGTGATTTCAGTCTGGCAGTAATCTCTTTACACTATTTTTCATAGGCCCATGTGAAATGACACCGTAGATCTGGCACACTTCGGTCATTTTAAGCCCAACCCTGGCCTTATAACTTAGGAAACAGTGTGTTCAATGGAATGGGTGTGTGAGACACAATGTGAGTTTGTACTTCCCTTAATTTAAGGGCTGTGGAAAACAGACAGTAAGTGGAGTGAGATGGCAAAAGAAAGAACAATTTAATGTTGATTGGCTAGGAATGGAAAGTATTTTCCTGAATAGAAACCTAAGTGACCTTCCCCATTATCATGGAGGATACGCTGGAAGTGGGCTTCTGATGCAGACTGTGGAAGTGTTTCCCATAGTTTGGAGGGGTTCGTGTCTGGGATTTTGGTTCAGGCCCAACAAAATAAAACATGTACCAAACAATGCGGAAAAACTGGAAAGAATTCAGAGACGAGATTTGTAGGAATGAGTTGAGGCCAAAAACCAACTAAAACCCCTCCAACGCATTATTAAGGATCTACAACCTATCCTGAAGGATGACCCAACACTCTCACAAATCTTGGGAGACAGGCCAGTCCTTGCCTACAGACAGCCCCCCAACCTGAAGCAAATACTCACCAACAACCACATATCACACAGCAGAACCACTAACCCAGGAACCTAGCCTTGCAACAAAGCCCGTTGCCAACTGTGCCCACATATCTATTCAGGGGACACCATCACCAGGCCTAATAACATCAGCCACACTATCAGAGGCTCGTTCACCTGCACATCCACCAATGTGATATATGCCATCATGTGCCAGCAATGCCCCTCTGCCATGTACATTCGTCAGACTGGACAGTCTCTACGTAAAAGAATAAATGGACACAAATCAGACGTCAAGAATTATAACATTCATAAACCAGTCGGAGAACACTTCAATCTCTCTGGTCACGCAATTACAGACATGAAGGTCGCTATCTTACAACAAAAAAACTTCAAATCCAGACTCCAGCGAGAAACTGCTGAATTGGAATTCATTTGCAAATTGGATACTATTAATTTAGGCTTAAATAGAGACTGGGAGTGGCTAAGTCATTATGCAAGGTAGCCTATTTCCCCTTGTTTTTTCCTAACCCCCCCCCCCCAGACCTTCTGGTTAAACTTGGACTTATGCTG
This sequence comes from Eretmochelys imbricata, assembly GCF_965152235.1. Taxonomy (NCBI): domain Eukaryota; kingdom Metazoa; phylum Chordata; order Testudines; family Cheloniidae; genus Eretmochelys; species Eretmochelys imbricata. Next base: position 123,600,956 of record NC_135576.1, read on the forward strand.
GAAATGGCCCACCTTGATTATCATGCACATTGTAAGGAGAGTGGTCAGTTTGGATGAGCTATTGCCAGCAGGAGAGTGAGTTTGTGGGGGGGGGGGGGTGAGAAAACCTGGATTTGTGCTGGAAATGGCCCACCTTGATTATCATGCACATTGTAGGGAGAGTGGTCACTTTGGATGAGCTATTACCAGCAGGAGAGTGAGTTTGTGTGTGTGTGTGTGTTTGGGGCGGGGGGGGGGGGGTGAGAAAACCTGGATTTGTGCTGGAAATGGCCCACCTTGATTTTCATACACATTGTAAGGAGAGTGGTCACTTTGGATAAGCTATTACCAGCAGGAGAGTGAGTTTGTGTGTGTGGTTTTTGGAGGGGGAGGGGGTGAGAAAACCTGGATTTGCGCTGGAAATGGCCCACCTTGATTATCATACACATTGTAAAGAGAGTGGTCACTTTGGATGGGCTATTACCAGCAGGAGAGTGAGTTTGTGTGTGGGGGGGCAGAGGGTGAGAAAACCTGGATTTGTGCTGGAAATGGCCCAACTTGATTATCATACACATTGTAAGGAGAGTGATCACTTTACCTATTACCAGCAGGAGAGTGGGGTGGGAGGAGGTATTGTTTCATGGTCTCTATGTATATAATGTCTTCTGCAGTTTCCACAGTATGCATCCAATGAAGTGAGCTGTAGCTCACGAAAGCTTATGCTCAAATAAATTGGTTAGTCTCTAAGGTGCCACAAGTACTCCTTTTCTTTTTATGATTTACAAAGGGAGGCTTAAGGAGACTATTCATTTGACTCCTTGTACAGAGGATTAAGTGGTGATTGGATCACAGTCATAAGTGCCTATACACAGGAGAAATATTTTGGATACCAGAAGTCTCCTTAATCTAGCAGATAAAGGCATAACAAGATGCAGGGGCTGGAAGATGAAGCTAGTAGGTACTGTTACAATACACTGAATGCAAATAAGATTATTAGGATGGAGCTGATAGGGCCGTAGTGAATTCTGACCAAAAATACAGACGTGGCTTATCAGCAGTCTAGCTAAACTAATTTTTTCATGTTGTTGACTGGGAAATAAGGCAGGGAACTCACAAGTGTTAATAATTTGTTTGGGAGATAACCTATAGTTCCCACAATGTGAAAACAATAGCCAGGAAAAAGACATTTTGAAACTTCAATTGATAGTGATAACGTCAGAGATTTGAAGATTAGACTCTGCAGTACCTACAACAAAGGTTTACAGGAACAGATGCTTACATGCACAAATACACAGCACAGCCAGTCAAAGGACATTTTCTCTGGGAACCCAAGTAGAAATGTCTGCCTCTCAGCACCTTGTCAACAGATGGCCTTGCAATGTTTCCAGGAACAGACACTGGAAACAAGCACATTTTAGACACAGCAAGTCAACAGCTTAATGGTTTGTGACACCTTCTTAAATCATTTCCGTAACAGCCTTGGAAGTGTGGCTGCTATTAGGGCTTGGTGAGGACTGGGACTTAATGTTAATATACAAATTACGGTATTCAACATAAGCACAGAGGTGAGTCAAGGTTCAGCATAGACCAACCAAACGCTCTCTCACCTCTCCTGTTTGCCACTGATTTCATTCGAGAACAAGTTCAACAGGTTACAGCAGGCACTGCATGGCTCAGGAGTACACTGGAAGATTTAGATTTTGCTAACATAGCTCTTCTAAATGACAGCTCAACCAGCATGCAAGCAAAGACCAAAAGACTATGTAGCATCACAAGAGAGAGGGGGTTAATCATCAGTTATGGCTAAAAAAAATCTTAAAGACCAAACTATGAAACTTCAGCTGAAGTGTTCTTTCCAGCTTAACACATGGATGTGAAAGCTGGAAATCCATCAAAGATACAGACATCTACATGCCTTGGAAAGCAAGTGCCATAGAAAAATACTCGGTATTAATGGAAAGAATATATAAGGAATGCCAATATTCATTAAAAAGATGAACAACCCCTTACCTCTAAAAAGCTATCTAGAACAGAGGAGGGAAATATTTAAGACTTATGTTAAGAAGTCGGTGCGTCTGCTGTGACAGGCATACCATTTGACTCCTAGCGGAACCAACCCACAGAATCAGTCTGCTGAACACTGCTCAGAGTGGGGAGGCGGAGATGGGCGGGGGGGGACCTATGGGACTTCACAAAAGACATGCAAACAGCAACTCAGCCAAAGCTTTGCCGATGCCCTAACAATATCTGTCAGAGCAGGAAGGACTCAGCCCAAACCACACTAAGAAGAGGTTTTCAAAGGCATAAATGAGAACTAGGTGCCCAAATCCCAGTAACTTTCAAAAGCAAGTCTGGCCAGCGTTTAACTGCCCTTTGTAATAATTCATCCCTGTTAAATACCAAAAGGAGTCCTCGTGGCATTTTAGAGACTAACAAATTTATTTGAGCATAAGCTTTTGTGGGCTACAGCTCACTTCATCGGACGCATTCAATGCTCAAATAAATTTGTTGGTCTCTAAGGTGCCACAAGGACTCCTTTTCTTTTTGCGAATACAGACTAACACGGCTGCTACTCTGAAACCTGTTAAATACCAGTAATCCACCCCTGTTTAACTATCACTGCATTAGAGAGTGCAAACCATACCAAATAGTATCATAAATCAAAGGCATGAGTTCATATGGCAGTGGTAGGAATCCACCAATTCAGTTCACAGATATGGCCATCACCTTAGCAAATGATAGCAAATGACTGATTTAATCAACAATTATCTTACCTCTGGGCAGGCTGTTCTGGGGTTGCTTGATGGAGGGGATGCTTTAAGAAGAGTTAGATAAAATTCTGTCATTGCTAGAGTCGAGCATATGATTCACATCAATATGTTCTTTGATTAATTTAGCCTCCTTTTTCTTTGTCTGCGAAATGCTGGCAGACAGATCATGATTTCGTTCCTCGTCATTACTGCAAATTGTGTATAGTGACTAAGCTCAAACAATCCCTTACTGCAGCATCCAGACACAATCATAATGCAAATAATAAAACTTTTCCTGCACACACTGGTAGTTACTGAAATATTGAGATACCTGATAATAGCTTTTACTCCAACCACTAATGAATGTAGGCAAATCACTTCATAAAGCAATAAATTTGATTTCTTTATTAATGACAATGCTAAGAGTTCACCATTTCAAGGAAATTTACGGAAAAAGATTAATAATAGTTAAAGGTGAACGGTACTAAACTGCTAAATGGGAAACATTTATCTGGCATTAGTATACACGCCAGAAATTAGCACTGTTCCAAGAGTTTAGCAGCAGACAGATTTATTATCATGCTCAGTATATAAAGCAGCAACTTCTAAAGGTTTATATTTTTGGAAAAAAATAGAGGAAGAATGTTTTCTTGTGGGAAAATAATTATAAAATTATGACTATGTTAATGCTTACCTCTTACGTGTTTTAAAAGAAGACACACAATGAATGGGAGGCAAATATTTGGAAAGTGGTAATGATGAAAGCGACCTGCCAGGAGGAATGGTAATTGACAACTAATGGGACAGGATTACATAGTGGCCAAAGAGACACAATAAGCCCCAAACCTCCCCCCTGCCTGCCCCTTTCATAGATTCTGAGGCCAGAAGGGACCACTGTGTTCACCTACTGTGACCTCAGAGGTCATAGAACCTCCACAAAATAATTCCTAGAGCATATCTTTTAAAAAAATCCAATCTTAATTTAAAAATGGTCAGTGACGGACAATCTGCCACAATCCTTGGTGAATTGTTCCAATGGTTAGTTACTCCCACCCTCAGAAATTTACATCGTATATCCAGTCTAAATTTGTCTACCTTCAACTTACAGCCATTGTATCGTGTTATACCTTTCTCTTCTAGACTAAAGAGCCCATTATTAAATACTTGTTTCCCATCTGGGTACATATAGACTAATCATGTCACCCCTTAACCATCTCTTTGTTAAGCTATACAGGCTTTGCTCCTTGAGTCTATCACTGAGGTAGCTTGCAACTCTGAAGGTGGTGGGAGAGAAACCAGTCACTGCTTCAAAGTGAGTGCAGGGATTGGGGTTATGTCTGTCCTTTGTATGGGGATGAAAGTGGTGAAAGGCTTCTTGTATGCTATCTCCCCTATATACCACAGGCTAGGCACAATCTAGTCTTTCACTATTAGGTGTGAACTACTAGCCCTTACTGAAGTCAGTGGGAGTTTTTCCATTGACTTCAGTGTGGCCAGGATTTCATCCTACAGGTTTCTTCTGGGGAGAGAGGGAATGAAGCTCAAATGCTATCTATAGCATCACCATTAGGGGACATACTTCGCTTTCACAGACCCAGTATATGGCCGTGCATCACCAAAGAATGAGAGAAACAGAGGTTATGGGGCTCAGTCTAGCAGACGCTCAAAGACAATGCAAAGGGAAGCAGCAAATGCCATTCTGTTTTTCTGCCAGTCTAATGCCTTGATAACTCTACCATCAAATCAAATCAACTATCACTATTTGTCACCTGTACATGCATAGCCTATAATTTAGCATGCTCCAGTTCACCGTGGATGAACAGAGATGAAGCAAAGTCATTTACAATGTGCTAGCAGCCGCTTGCCAGGCAATTAGAAAGCTTCAAAAAATGGACAGAACTCATTTCTGTTCTTCCTCCACTGTTAAAAATGTAATTTAACTCCATGCCACACTGTGAGTTTATCTGATTTTATTAAAAGGAAAAGAAACCCAAATTGTTTTCCATAAACAAGGCCTGGTGCAATTTTCTCGTGTCTCACTTCTCTCCTGTTGGTAAATTTAATGTCCTTAGAGTTGGAGGGATGGAAGAGGCCGTGACAATCAACAAGTCCAGCCTATCTAGTCTTATCAAGTAAATAATTGCAGATGCCCTTGTGTTGATAAAATAGTCCTTCGGAAATAAACCCAATTTTGAAATAAACTTGGTTTGACATTTAATTCAACTCTGTTTCAAGCAGCAGATGGCAGAACAAATACCCCGAGCCAATGTCATCTGCGAGGGTAGTTTACTTCATATTGACTCCTCAAACTTACCTAGAAGGAAGAGCAAACTGCTTCCATGGAGCTTCCTCCGTGGGAGTCAGAAACCCACACCTGGGTTGGGGAAGAAGTCAGGGGGTAATACACATCACATCTCTGCCCCCACACCAAACCCTATCAGAAAAAACTTGACTTCGGGTTGCATTAATTTTTCTGTGCTCACCCTGACCCCTCTTCAGTGGGAGTTCCCAGCTCCTTTTTTACCCTAACTCTGAGAAAAACTCATGCTGCCAGACCTACATCAACTCTCACATTAAAAGGTAATTTCCTTTACAATATATGTGCACATAGGCTCCATGGCTGGTACCACAGAGCCCAAACCAAAAGTCTGGATCCAAACTCTCACACAGTTTGGGGGAGTTCAGAGTGGAATATGGACTTTCTAAATTGTCTCTACTTATATAGAAGGGCAGAACCCTACACCCACAGATCCAAATACCCATGGAATTTAAGAATGGATAAATCTGGCTCAAGCTTATCCCTACCTGACTGGTAATATATTATTTTAGTGGCGACTAGGTACAAATGACTGTTACCATAAGTTCTGTTATTGTGGTAAAAAAAAATCATTCGTTTGTTTCTGTTTGTTTCTACAGTGAGTGAGTGACTCTGGAAGGAGTTTCTTTTTAGTTAAATGAAACTAGGATAGGTTCCATAAAACCTAGACTTTCATTGGAGTCTGAGGAATTTCACACAAATATAAATATTGGCATTTTCAATGAATAATTATTTTTCTTAAATTGCAAGTTCAATTAATGGAAACTCAATAGCTTGCGCATTGCTAAACATATCTAATGTGGGTGTTAAATGCATGCAAAGTGCTACCCAAGTTCTAGAGTGGTTCTATGTCAATTCTTTGAAGTGTTGATACACTACTCTTGTGCTGTTCCCACTCCAGAAAGATCTTGGAATCTCTGTGATTAGTTCACTGAAAACTTCAGCTCATCACACAACAGCAGTCAAAAAGGCTAATAATGTTAGGAACTCTTAGGAGAGGGATAGAAAATATAATGCCACTATGTAAATCTATGGTGCACCCACACCTTGAATACTGAGTCCAGTTCTGGTTACCCCACTGTCCAGACATACCAAGCTCTAGACCAGAGGTGGCCAACCTGTGACTCCGGAGCCACATGTGGCTCTTCAGAAGTTAATAGGTGGCTCCTTGTCTAGGCACCAACTCCGCGGCTGGAGCTACAGGGGCCAACTTTCCAATGTGCTGGGAGGTGCTCCCGGCTCAACCCCTGGCTCTGCCACAGGCCCTGCCCCCACTCCACCCCTTCCCACACCCTCCCCTGAGCCTGCCGTGCCCTCGCTCCTCCCCCTTCTCCCCAGAATCTCCTGCACACCATGAAACAGCTGATTGGGAGGTGCAGGGAGGGAGGGGAGGCGCTGATCAGCAGGGCTGCCGGTGGGTGGGAGGTGCTGGAAGCGGGGTGGGGGAGCTGATGGGGGGCTGCTGACATATTACTGTGGCTCTTTGGCAATGTACACTGGTAAATTCTGGCTCCTTCTCAGGCTCAGGCTGACCACCCCTGCTCTAGACAGTCTCCTTTTCCTCACAGTGGGAGAGAATCTAGTTTTAGAGCTGGTGAAGTGCAGCGAATAAAGAGGTTGGGGAGAAGTGAACACACTACAAAGTAGGTAGGATTGCAGTGCAGCTCCTTCAGTCTGGAATAGTAGTTGTATCATCTCCACACAGCTTTTGTGTTGTGTTGGAAGCTACTGGGCTGGAAGCTGCCCGACATACACCGTGCTCACAACTTTTACTGGTATTAAGGAGCTGTGATTGACTGTGAAATGATTCTGTTAGTGGCCAGTTCCTTGTTATGGAACGAAACAGCATCTGTGACACAGGCTTATTGTATCATGGGATGGCGTGAAAAGTAGGAACACCTGTGCCCAGGAAAGACTTTGAAACACTTAGTTTGTAATCAGCAGCACTAGTACACGCAGCTTATAAGTGGCATTACATGTTTAATACACTGTTCCTTGCTCTCACCGCACAGAGTCCAACTGATAATCGGAAGAGACAGAGATAAGGCCCACTGAGAGCCCTAGTGTTTCAAATCCAACTGGGAAGTCAGGAGACATTCCCCTCTCTTTCCCGCAAAAAAGGGTTCCTGGAGAACATGGGGGAAGACAGTCACCATCACTGCGATTGACACACCCAGATTCAGTGCTTTCACACTGGTCGGTTTGGAGCTAAAGTAGCAATGGGAACTGGGAACAACACAAGAGCCGAGTGTTGTAACTTTGGTGACTTGAGAAAGGAGCGGGCTCCTTCCTTGGGTCACCACCTTCACAGCAAATAGATCCCTCCTAATTGTAACCTGGTGAAAGGAGAAGGGTCTTACACTGGGTCCACCTCTTCTGCTGGGACTGGTCAATAGCTGTAAGTGGGCTCCACTTGGCCTTGCTAGCCAGAGAGGAGCATATCATGCCTTTGCTGCCACCAGCACTCCCCCTTACAGTGCATCTGCTACGAGCAAAGACAAATCTAAGAGAAGGTGTGAGGCGAGGGTGGGAGTAGACCAAGTAGCAGCTACATGATGTTGTTCCAGGTCTGTTCTGCCAATATTCCCTCATGGTTCCCCGGAAAACCTTAGCCCTGTTTGGTCTTGGACCTTCAAAGTTTGGATCAGTGAGGAAGTCTCAACAGCCATCATATAGCACAGAACCCAGATCCATGGATCCTACCCTAACTCACCTTGCCCCATACCTCTTCCACTTCACTTGCCAGCTCTGTTCTATCTCCTCTGTCACCCCACTGCCCACAGAAACCTTATTCAGGGCTGCTACACAACCCATCCAACTAATCCATCCCAGCTTCTACAGTCCCCTTCCCATTTGTAAACTGAAGTCAGTGACAGCAGGGTTCATACAAAGTTTTTATATGCACAGAAGTCAGGCACTTCAAAACTACGGTCCCCACAGCAACTGAGATATGAACCCTTTGCAAAAACAGTATTTTCCATTACTATGCAGTGATTGCAAACATACATATTAACACAAACTTATGTCAGCTGAGTCAGAGTGGCTTTGGGCATTATATTTTGTTTTTAATTTCTGGACTTGTGTATGTACATTTTCAACTACAGCGTTACCTTAATACAGCGTTTGATTGCCCTTTGAGAGGAGGTGTGAATGGAGGTGGCATTTTATTGCTTTGTTTTTTAAAAAAGGACAAAGAAAAGGAAATGGGTGTTAAGTGTAGGCCTATTGAGCTTGGAACATTTCTGGCAACTAGTAGTTCACAGAGCAACTCTTACCTTTCACCTTGCACCTAACAGGCTGTCCTGAAGCAGAGTGAGACATTCTAATAATGAAGAGACAGCATATTTCACAGTAACCTGGGTGTAAGTTCATGGGTGAGATTCCTGGATTCTGATACTCTTCAAAAGGCACTGCCCACTTCTGCAGTAAGTTCCCTCTGTTGCCAAGAGCCTGGAAGCCATGGGGGAACCCACAGATCCATCAGCCAAGTTTCTTGTCCTCAGAGCATACAAGAGTGCAATTGCTGCTGGCCATTTGGCTATGGCTCCAATCTGGTTCTTTTTCAGGCTATTTAATAGATGTTTAAGGATTGCTGTACTTTTGAATTTAACACCAGTACCATAAGCAGCCAGCCAGGTTGTAATGGACAGCATCTCAGGCTCTCTCTCCACCCCCCTCATTTCCTCCAGTCCACTCTCCTAGTCCCTAAAAAATAAATCAACCCCCACCCTTCTTCCAGTCCCTTGTTCTCCAGCTCAGTTCCCAAGTCCCACCTACTGGGGTTTCCTGCTGTTAGGTGTTGATTGTTCAGTTGTTAGGCCACCTCTTTGACTTGCTGGACCCTCTGCTCATATGGGTCAGTTTCAGCCACTTCTTCCATGACTGTATTTATTCCCTCTGGACAGCAACGTGATGCGCACATACCACCTCCTGCACTGTTCCAGGAGCAGTGTTAACCTTTGCACCCAGTGTAGCAATGCAACATACAGAGGGAATCTGAGGCACACCTAGGATTCATAAAAAATCAGAAGATTCCTATTTTGTCACAAGTCATTGATTTATGAGGTAGGCTGGAGGACCACTTCCTCACATAGTTCTGAAATGTAAGATGTTAGGCAAGCCTCATGCATCAGCTTTTGAGGAGGCCACCTTTACCATTATAACTAAAGTCTTGCACAGTGTAACACTTTGACATTTTGTTAGGAATAAAGAATATTTTAGCCTGGAATGTGTAATTACTATTCCTTGTGATGAGTGAACCTCAGAAGGTTCTGAGCGGTTGAGCCTCCAAGAATCTAATAAATGACAGTCTCCAGTTTATGCAGCATGCTTTCAAAGCACTAAAAAAACATTAAGAGCCACAATGCTATTTCCTTTGAAGTCCATGGGAATTCAACCATTTGCAAAGTTTGCATAAATCTGTGTGAACCTAATGTGATGGGCAGCTCTCAGGGGACTGACTGAAGATTTTGCAACACTTTTTGCTGAATAGATGTTTGACATCCTTTAGTCAAAGTCCTTAGAGGTGCTTCTGTGCCTGAGTTAGGTGTCTTGTTGCTAACCCTGCCAACCTTTATCAGTTTTGTTGCTCTCCTTTGAGTCCCTCTGATTTTTTCACATTTTTCGTAAAGTGTAGTGCCCAGATTTGGACACAATACTCCAGCTGAGGCCTCACCAGTGCTGAGTAGAGCAAGACAATTATGTTGCATGTGTTATAGACAACACCCAATGATATTAGCCTTTTCTGGAACTGCATCACATTCTTGACTCATTCAATTTGTATAACACCAGATCCTTTTCAGTAGCATTACTGTCTAGACAGTTATTCTCCAATTTGTAGTTATGCATTTGATGATTTTCCTTCCTACTGTAAGTGCTTTGCACTTGTTATTGAATTTCTACTTTTCAGAAAACAATTCTCCAATTTGTCAAGGTCATTTTGAATTTAATCCTGTCCTCCAGTGTGCTTGCAGCCTCTCCCAGGTTGGTGTCATCCGCTCCATTATCCAAGTTATTAATGAAAATATGGAAAGGTACTTGACTCATGATTTGCTATCGAATTGGGAGGAAATATCTGCCAGACCCCACCATATATGTCCTCCCAATTTGACAGCAAATCATTAGTAACTACTGAGTATGATCTTTCAACCAGTTGTGCACCCACCTTATAGTAATTTCATGTAGACAATAAGAAAAGGAGTACTTGTGGCACCTTAGAGACTAACCAATTTATTTGAGCATAAGCTTTTGTGAGCTACAGCTCACTTCATTGGATGCATCCTGTAGCTCACGAAAGCTTATGCTCAAATAAATTGGTTAGTCTCTAAGGTGCCACAAGTACTCCTTTTCTTTTTGCGAATACAGACTAACACGGCTGCTACTCTGAAACCTGTCTTCATGTAGACAGTCTCATTGGCAAATTAAGGAAATGTGGTCATGTGGGACTATGTCAGTAGCCTTACTAATGTCAAAATATCACTACGTTTACTGCTTTACCCTATCCACTAGGCAGTAAACCTGTCAAAGAAGGAAATTAGACTGATGTTGGCTATTCCTTATTACTGTATTATACTCTAGGTACTTACAAATTGATTGGTTAATAAGTTGTTCTAGTATCTTTCCAAGTATCAAAGTCATGCTGACTGATCTATAATTCCCCAGGTCCTCTTTGTTCCCCCTTCCTAAGATAAATACTATGTTTGCCCTTTTTCATTCCTCTGGAACCTCATCCGTCCTCCAGGAGTTCTCAAAGATAGTTGCTAAGGGTTGAGAGATTGTTTCAGCTAGTTCCATAAATATTCTAGGATAAATTTCATTAGGCTTTGGTAACTTATGTACAGCTAACTTATTTAAGTACACTACTCTTTAAACTTTTCTTTCCTTATCTTGGCTAGTATTCCTTCCCCCTTGTCGCTAATATTAATTGTGTTAAATATCTGGTCACCATTCATCTTTTTAGTGAAGACAGAAGCAAAACAGGCATTAAACACCTCAGCGGCCTTTTTATCAGTTATTAGCCTTCCCTTGCCACTATAGTGGAGGGTCTACACTTTCCTTCATCTTTCTCTTGCTCCTAATGTACATAAAGAACCTCTTATTGCCTTTTATATTCCTTGCTAGGCATAACTGACATTGTGCCTTCTCCTCCCCTTCAAAATCTCACATAATTCTGCGCTACTGCCTACCTATCTGACCATATTTTGTTGTGTTCTCAGCCCCTACCCCCAAATCCCAACCCACTCTGCAGCACTAGTGATGCTGGACTCAGTATCTGGTTCTCTCACATCCGTGTTCCTTTCCCCACACTGACTCCCGTGCATGGAATGCACATGGATTGTGCTCACTCAGTGGGTAGTTATTCAATATTTCTTTTTTATTTTCATTGTTCAATGTGTGTCACTAAGCCTTCTTCATGGCAAGCTATCTGAATGCTGCACTGAATACAGAATTAGTCATTTCCTAAAGGGCTTTTCTAGGACTGTAATATTTGAGTGCTTCATGGCCATTAATGTATTTATCTTCATAATGCCCCTGTGAGGGGAAGGAATGGTATTATCCCCATTTTACAGCTGGGGAATAGAGGCAAAGAGACTTAGGCCAAAATTGTCAATAACGTCCACTAATTTTGCGTGCCCAACTTGACTACCCTAGGACCTGATTTGTCAGAGTAATTAGCATTTTATCACACTGTCTCAAAGCACAAGATCTAATCAACATCAGTTGCAGTTCCAAGTGCTCAGCACTCCTCCAAATCTGGCTGTGGGTGTCTCAAATTAGGCACTCACAAAATGAACCCCCCCATACTTAGTTGCCACCTGTAAAAACTTTTGTTTAAGTGACTCACTCACCATCAAAGAGGAACTCTGCGGCAGAATTAGGGATAGAATCCAATTCTCCAGGCCGGCATTCAACCTCCTTAATTATGAGACTATCCTTTCTCTTCGGGCCCTGCCTCATTCACTGCACAGCTTCCACCTTCTGCAGCAACTCAGGTTGAGAGTCTGACAGACATCAGCCTCACTCACTACACACCTTCATTCATTCTGCGTGCATCATCCTTTCTATGGAAAATATAGTGTGTGGTTAACTATTTTGCCACAAAGGATGATCGGGGTTATGTCAAATTTCAAGTTCCTGATCTTGGAGCATGGAGGTGCCAGAGATTCTTAATGAAATAGTTAAATTCTTATAAGATTTCTCTTTACTTCATTCTTGGTAATGGCTGAACTTGTTTTGCTGAAACTTAACACACACCTAAAGTGTTGCTTTGTGAGTTAGGAAACTAAGGCTGGACTCTATTCCCAGTGTAGTAAAATGGGTCAGAGACTGGACTCCTACTTTTCTACCAGATATTGCTTCCCTGAGCCAGCCCTGAGATGTTAAGGATGATATATTATTAAGAAACAATATACATTAGGCTCAGCAAATTCAATTTTTATATTTTGATGTATAATATCAATCTTTAAGCATTTTCTCTGATGACTGATTTAAGTGGCCAGTTGAGCACAATTATGGGTTTTAAGCATTTTTAAAGGTTATTGATTTAAATTTTCCTAGTTGCAGGAGCACAGAATTATTTAATGACAGTAGTTTTAGAGACTGAAACATGTTTACAGCCATTAACACATTTTCAACATCACCTCAAAATATAAAGTAAATATCTTCAGACTCTAATAAATTCTCAATCAGCATTTTTCTTACAGTGCCTATCTATAAAATTTCAGTTATTGATGGAAATTTTTTTATCAGTTTGTGTGTATGCCCTGAAATCAATGTTTAATAACCGTTACTGATAAATCTAATCCTTCCAAGCCTAAAGATAATGATCTACCTGTCCTCTTTGCCCCCAGTTCTGCAATCTGTGTGAATGGGAAAGCATGTATTCAAGTTGAGTAAAGGTAGCAAAATTAGGCCATTAAATATTATTTGGTGGATCAAGAAACTTTTGGTTTCCAATGTTTAGCATTTAAAAAGCAATAACTAGACCAGGATTGTAAAACTGAATATTTTCTATGTCTATCTGTCATATAAAATAAAGTTTTAACTTGATTTGATCCATTTAACTGAAAAATTAATGCAATAAAGAGACTTTGGTGGTTCATGACTTGCTAAGTAATATCTAAGAATTTCAAGACCATTCAACCCCCCCACCCCAAAAAAAAATTATTTGAATGTTAATAGGCAAGCATTTGAACCCTCCGTCCATCAGTAAACCAAAAGAAACAATAGTTTTCAATAAAATATTAACTTGTTACTCAGCATAGCCTCTCGTAGAGCTGAGCTTGATGTGAAGATCATCTAAGGGTTAGCAATCAAAGTGTTTAAAAAGCATCTACTAGAGAAGAAGTTCCTTTTTTTATTCATTGAGCCACTAAGAAAACCTAGAGAAGACACCAGTCTTGGTAACTCCGCCAGTTTTATCAAGAGAGTCTTGTGATATTTATGGTTTTCATTCCTCACTTAAAATCTCACTCCTGGAATTGAGACATTACATGTGAATCTCAGCTTTTTTTTTAATTTTTATCTTTTGAAAGAGGACTTTTCAAGCCTTCATTGCTGCATGCAAAGGTTGACTGAGGGGCATCCTGAAGGTTCAGAAACCACAAGGCAAATAAGAACACAACATTTATTACTTAATCTCTTAGGGATTGACACATGAATTCTGAACACTGGGGACTGTACTGAATACCAGCAGGGTCTCCTGATCCCACTGTGAAATCCATGCAGACAGGCCTATGCTGTGGTGCTGAACTCCCAACTCCACGGGACTCCCTGAAGGAAGATCCAATTGCAGGCTTAGTACCATAAGAATGCACACATTGTAATTCAATTCATTTTCTGACTTCCCCACTTTACTGCCTAAGGATCACCCCTGAGATTTGACTTGGGCTGTACTGTTTTTACCAGCAACATTAGTACCTTTTTTGGTAAAGCAATAGTTTGTCCAAGGTGCCAGATCGTACCAATAAATCTATTAAACTGAAAACAAGCGTTCAGCTTTAACTCAATACAAGTCAAAGGAGAGACTGTTTGCTATGATGACAGAACCATATCTACTGAGGGGAAACCTTCTGAGGGAAGAGACTTAACACTGGGATTTTGCTGATGTTTCCTGGATAATTGTAAAGCTCTTATACACAGAGCACCAGCTTCATGCTTGATAGCAGGGGGCAAATCCCAGGAGACTAGATCCTTTAGAAGAGCATTTTTATAATGAAAAAAAGTATAACTACATCCTCTTAAAAGGGATGCTCTTTGTATGCTACTTTTGAAGACAGCAGTCGTAGGAATAAGCGGCCCAATGGTCAAGACAGCAAATAAGCATCAGGCAAAGAAACAAGAAGAAATTAGTGCAACTCTGTTGCTAGGTGACACTCCAAGGGTCCTTCTGTAAAAAAATAAATAATTAAAAAAAAAAAAAAACCTCTGGCCCAAACCCCATCCAGAGCGTACTACGATTTTTTACTCTGGGAAATTCGGGTAAAATGGTCCTGGTCACCCTTGCAGGGCGGTCTCTCTTCCCCTGAACTCACAAACACTTTGAGAACATGGAACATAAGTATCTTTGTATCTGGGGGAAAAGGGAAAATAGTAAAATAGAAAACTACATATGAAAACCCCTCTGTACACATACAAACAAGCATCCCAACTCAAAGCATCAGGAATTTTGCCAACCCCACAGTTCCTAATAGTGGAGTGTCTGTCCTATCAAGCTCTAGAACTCTTAATCCCACCACAATCTCTACCCACCTAAAAACACACTCCCAGTTTGATGAGTCTCAGTGGTAGCCAAAGGCTGACTCTCTCTGCCAGTCTGCTCCAGTCCAGAGAGAAATGCTCAGGTAGGCTCTGCTCTGATGTTTGGCTACGAGGGCCAGTTTGTGATATCAGTTTTGCTCCTGCCAGCTTGGAGGATCAGAACACTGTAAAGTCGTATGCCAGGTTGCTACTGGTCTGGTCAGGCCTTGCTATAAAAATATATTCTGCTCCATACCATGGCCACCCACCCAGTCTGGTCTAGTGCCTCAGATTCACTCCACACAGGGAGCCAGATCGCCTGATGAAGCACCCAAAGCAGAACAGGACCTTTGAACAAAAAGTCCCTGCTCCTTATTGAGCTTGGGCTATATTACCAAACCAAAATCTGCTACCCATAAAGTCAGGCGAATACTCCCCCAGGGCACATCCTGCATAATTCTTATACCCTTTCATGGGCACAGCAAAGATAACATATCACATTTAGACAGCAAAAAGACAAATTTCCACCCAAAACAAAATGCAGGTGGAGTTCTGGGTAAGCAATTGACATAAAAAGCTAACCAGCACTGACTTTTCCTCATTTCTTTAATAGACAGAGCAAAGAGATCTACCTCTCTAGGTCTCTGGCCCTGAGGTTTACATTAAATTTATAAAAACCTTAGGATTTTGATATGTTTTTATTTATTGTCTTATAACAAGACCAAGTCTTGAAATGAAGGATCAGTCTTTTGAGGAGTCATCCAGTTATTCACTGATCATTCCAATGCTAGTGAATTAGCCTTATTTGTATTATACTTTCTATAAACAAAGAAGATATTTTCAGTAAGAATGGCTTTTAGCGTGACTGAAGAGAAGAAAACAAGGAAGGTTACCATGACAGAGCACACTGTGTGCAAAAATCTGTGCAGAACCCAAAATGGCTGCCCATCTGAGGTCAGCATGATCCTCAGAGATACAAAGCTGCAGTACACCGAAACGTAAGTAATAGTAGTATGGCTAAATACTCTACACTTTTTTCCTGCTTCCCTAGTTCTGCATTCCATCGTTTCCTCAAATGAATATTAAAACGTTTAGTTCTGGAATGAGATTTTCAGTCTGATAATAGTTGTGTATCGTAACTTTTGTTGCTGGCAGGTTTTATTACATTACATATCACACATTCTCCTTCATAGTCACACATGATTAAGTATCCATATGGCTTAGCCTATGGAGGAAGTAGTATTACATTAAAACATACCACACCAGTCAATCAAAAGAAAAGGACAGGAACACATCCCCATTTACTGAAAGCCCCATGGGTTTGTTGGTATTTCTCATTTACAGTTCACTGGAAGGGAGAAGTGAACTTGAGCCCTAACTGTAGCAGGCATTTGAGGAAAGAACAAGGCATTTTATTTTAAGATGCTCACTCCATTTCAGATATTTTTCAGGATAGAATTCAAAAAAGTCAGAGAGCTTAAAGTGGTAATAGTCTACTGTCCTCCGCTCATTTTAGGTCTGTGCACTCTAAGGCCTTTTGCACTTTGACTCATAACAGCATCTCTGATGCAAAATGCTTGGCTTCTCAAGGTGGTTGTTATAATGCAAGGTGACATGGATTCTGTTTGTTGTCCCTTTACAAACCTCATTTTTTTTAAAAATAGCTCATTTGGCTATGTTTAGCTTGAGGCTTTTTAATGGACAACTTCTCTTCCTGTGCTACCACCACGGTATCTGCTGGTGCTTCATCCCAGCTCCTAAGTGGTCAGTAACTGGTGGACCATCAGATTCATTAACTATGCCTGCATTCTCATCCAGCCTGGACCCCAATAGTTCCTCTGCAGAGATGTATAGGAACCCTGATGGAGCTAGCCCTCCACATCATGCAAGGGTGTCACCTCCTTCCCATGCAGAGGGTCCCCAAATCCACCCCCAACACAACAAGACTCCATTAGAGCATTGCAGGCAAAGCCTCCTAGCTATGGTGCGTAAGGACAGGATTGACCTATAACTGCTTTCCAAATACTATGCCACCTTAACATAGTTACCATCAGCCTCATCCAGAATACTTTTGTAATTCCATCCAATGTTTTCCTTTTCCGTGGATTATGTATGTCACAGCTTGTTAAAACTGAGAGATTTTCCTCATATCTCCAAGGTTTTGGCTGCTGTAGATTGGCCTGATTTTCATAGGACTTATGCAGCAGAAAAAAATACAACTCTATTTCCTCTTCCAAGAAGTTTGCTTTAAATGTAATCATTTCCAAACAGGCATTTACATTAATCATAGTGGAACATGTTATGCTTGCCAATTTATGGTGGCATGCCAGAGCAGGCACAGTCATGAGGCAGAATCCCATCTGCTCCCTGAACTGCCTGCATCTCATTAATTACCGCAGCTGACTCTGAAGCTGTAAGACTCTTACAGTGCAAAGGTAGCACTAATAGAATGAACCGCAAGAGGCAGAAGCTCTGGCTCTTGAGCCCTGTAAAACAAGACTACATAGAACAGTAGAACGTGAACAAGGGGGAGCAACCCTGCCCTTGGAGGGCGATAGATCAAATAATCTACAGAGTTTTTAACATATCTAACTTCTGCAAATCACAAATGGCCCCCTCTCTGGCCAAGTTAATTGGATGTGCATCTGACGGTGATGTAAATGGTCTGTATAATGCATTGGTATGTAGCTATTCCCAGCATGTTTAACTCTAGCCAATGACTGCTAGACATTGACTAATTCCAACCATGATCCCAGTAGCACAGTTGATGAAGTTCTTCCCTAATTCCATCAGTTCTCTTGTGCTGAGACAGCGCTATGGTGGCAAAGTTGTCTCTCCAGTTAGATATTTAATCTCTCCTTTATGTGCATTCACACCCAAAATACATTTCTTTCTAATCCCAGACACAAACGCATTGTTTATTTCTATGACAGTAGCACCCAAAAGGACCAGTCAGGATCAGGACCTGATTGTGTTAAGAGCTGTACCATACTTGAAAGACAATACTTGCCTCAAAGCACCTATGATCCATTTTAAGGCAAGACCAAAAAAACAAGTGTGTGAGAGTCATGCTGTTAGCAAGCCTGAGGCCAATGCTAACAGATCATATGGTTGATAGTTTTCCAGTGGCAAGGGAAGACAGGGTATTGATTCACACAGCTGTTGAGGCTCATGTTTAACCAAAACTGCAGGTCTAACAATGAGACTCAAGGCATGTTTGGTACACAAAAGATGGGTCAGTGATGGGGAAACATTGCCAAAGCTTACCATAGTAAGAGTCTGGGTAGAAAACACTATATTTCTTTATTAAAATGAAGGTGAAGACAACTGCTGTGATAAGTATGGACACCATCACAACTGAGAAATTTGCAGGGCTCATTTTAAATTCTAATACAGCTTTTGGCTAGTAGATTTTTGGATAAGGGAAGCAGAATGTTTATACCATCTGACTCACTACCAAGTGCACTGGACTAGAAGAACTGTCTCAAGTTGCCATACAGCGGATAGCCTACACCTTTAATGGTGAAGTAACAACAGTTTATGGTGCTCTAGCCCTGTGTAACTTCAAAGTCACAACAGGACTAATTCTTCTCAAGACATGAGAAGTTAACGGGTCAGATTTTCAGCTGGTATAAGTTCATGTAGCATTGATCTCAGAGCTGTGTTGATTTACATGGAGAGTCTGACCCATTACACCAGTGTAAAAATAGACATTTTATTTCACCTTATAAGAAAATTCATTTCTGAGTAATTTAGAACTTTTGCCAGCTTAGAAAAGTACCAATTTTGAACAGGAACATTTTAGTTGAGCTACAGTAAACATTTTCTATGCCTGGTGTAACATTTGATACTCAACTGTCTAATTCATTGTAGTCATCTCATGTGCTGTCTACATATTACAATTGGATCTTAGTGTTCTTCGTCATTATTGTAGGACAGTCGAGGTCTTTTCTTTCCATGCAACAATATGAGAACATCACACTGACCTATTCCCTCATAACCATGTTTGCCAACATACAAAAGCCTGACTACATACTTATATACACTAATGCTGTGTTATGTTATGGTGGCTTCTGAAGTAGAGTAGCCTGTGGATGGATGGGGGGAGAAATTGAACAAATTTACATGCAGACTTTGTTGTATCTTTGCATTAACTTTAAGATTAACTATATTTTACTATGAAAGTTACAAATAGTGATGAACAAACTTACATTATTTCATAAGAAGAGGGCCCCTGTGATCGCTCAAGATTCAATGCAGAGATGCCCATTTCCCTCTTCCCATGAGGAAAAGCGTCTCTCTCCAAATAGACTAGATGCTTTGTTACCTCAGTGGGGAATCCACCATCATACTGCTCTGTTATCTTCAGATCAAAAAGGCCCATTTAGCTGGATTATAACCCCCCTCCAAAGTGGTTAGACCACTGTTTCTACATCTTAGATGTTCCAACCTGGGCAATCAAGGTGAAGGTCCCTGCTATTGTTTTGTATGGGTAAGAGTCCATAGTCCTGAATAACCAATTCCAGTGAGGTGGACTCTCCCTTCTGCTTTTTGGTGGATGTTTGCCAGTGCCAGACTCCCTTTGACATGCTAAAATACACTTGAAAAAAAGGGGAACAGAAGAGGAGGTTACTCACCTGTGTAGTAACGGAGGCTCTTCAAGAGGAGTGTCCCTGTGGGTGCTCCACTCCAGGTGCTGGTGCGTCCCTGCGCCTTTGCGCGGAGATTTGTACGGCAGTACCCACGCGGTGCCTACATCATGCACTACTAGTGCCTTAACAAGGCATGTGCGGCCATGACTTCTCAGTTCCTTCTCTACAGCGGAGACCGCTCCAAACTCCGAAGTAGAGGAGAGGAGGGTGGGTAATGGAGCACCCACAGGGAAACTCATCTGGAAGAACGTCAGTTACTGCACAGTAACCTCCTCTTCGAGAGGAATGTCCCTGTGGGTGCTCTACTCCAGGTGATGAAAAGCAGTATCTCTAGGATGGTAGGGGACTTTGGATCTGGTAAGAAAGCCGTAGACAGCATGGCTCGAGCTAGTCAAGTGTCAGTCAAGGGTCCCTGAGTAAGGGCATAGTGTTTGGCAAAGGTATGTTCCAAAGACTAGGTGGCAGCCTTGCAGATGTCTATGAGGGGAATATTACATAGGAATGCAACAGACATTAAGACAGATCTGGTAGAGTGTGCCTTAATAGAAGTTGGATGATGTGTCTTCTTTAATGGGTAGCATAAACAGACACAGTCGGATATCCAGTTGGATATTCTCTGGGTGGATATTGATTTGGCCTTAGATCACTCTGCGATTGAGATAAAAAGTTTAGGAGAAGCCCTGAACAATTTAGTCCTACCCAAATAAAAGGAAAATGCTTTGCACACATCAAGAGTGTGCATTGCTGCCTCAAAAAGAGTTCACATGCAGTTTAGGAAAGAAGGTTGATAGATTAATAGGTTCATTAAGGTGGAAGGATGAATGTACCTCTGGGAGAAATTTGAGATGCATTTGGAGCATGACTTTATCAGGTCAGGTATCAACAGAAAGGTTATAAACTGCTAAGTATTATTATCTGTTTAAATCCAAGTATCATCTTTATATATGAAGTTATGAATTGTCTTTGTATCTCAAACTTGTTGTTTTCTTGGGTGATGGCCCAGGACAGGTTTGCATCAAGGACAATTAGAGAGCTCTGAGGCAATGGCTGCCCCATGATTCAGCAAGGAACGTATGAACATGAGGTGAGAACACGTGAACTAAGACTCCACCTTTTGCCAGTAACTTTCCATGCAATCGTGCTGAAAGCATAGAAGGAGACTGACATCACTTCTTTGTCTTCATTCCTGCTCCACATCTCTGGATATAAGAATCTTTGAAGAAGGGACTGATGACCCCCAATCTATTTGGGTGAACCAGAGATACCTATTATAGGCTAGCAGATTTACCAACACTGCTATGAACCTGATCTATAGACTCTGAAATCATTAGCGATTGTGACAGGGTCAGGCAAGATGGCTACAGGAGAGTAATTTTTTTTTTTTGAAGCAGAAAATAATTTTATTTGTGTAACACTTACAAAGAATCACCAAAGAGGATAAAGCAAAACTATGCAACAAAACAAGAGCAAACAGAAGGTATAACACAGCAGCCTTCAGGAGGGAGAAGTGTTCAGGCTAGCCTGGGCCCAGAGTGGGGGGGCTTCCTCGACACTCGTGTTCTTCCACCCCCTCGAGTTACCTAGTGCCACACCCAATGTCAACCAATTATTCCTCTCCTGAGAGTGCCCGACAAGATGGGCACAGCTGCGGGGTGGGCGGTTTGGGGTGGGGGGGTTACACCCACGTGTTATAGGACCCCTCCTAGGTGACAATAATGATGGTATCCACAGTGGCAGCGGCTGGGGTCGCTCGCTCTTCCCCTCAATCAAAGGGTCAGACGGAGGGAACCGGACAGGGTCACTGAGCAGAGAACCTCGGACAGCGCCCACCGCTCCTCGAAGGTGTCAAGGGAGTTGGTGGACACTGCCCAGAGGAGCTCCGTCCGGATACATGAATGTACTGAGGATCGGAAAACGGCCCTACAATCGCAGGACGCTTCATTAGCCAACCGCCCCTCTCTGGTTTTATAAATGGCTGTTTTAGCTAGGGCTAAGAGGAGGTTAACCAGGAGACCTCGCGATTTTGTGGGGCCACGGATGGGGAGTGTGTAGATAAAAAGGTGAGGGGAAAAGTGTAGCCAAAAGCATAATAAAATATTCGTGAGGAGCCGGAAAAGGGGCTGCAATCTGGCACACTCTAAATATATGTGTGCCAGGGTTTCCCTCACGTTGCAAAAAGGGCAAGTATCCGGGATGGGGGTGAACCATGTCAAAAACACGCCCGTGCTCATAGCTCCGTGAAGGAGCCGCCAACTAATATCCCCGACGGGCCTCGGGACCAAGGTGGAATACAGGCTGGCCCACCGAGATTGCTCACCCTCCAAAGGTGGCAGGAGGTCCCGCCACTTTGTATTGGGGCGGGACACCAGGGTGAGGGCATGAAGGGTGTGAAGCGTGAGTGTGTATAAATATTTCCGTGGCGCGATTTGGAAACTGACCGGCTGCAGTTCATGCAGCCGGCTTGCAGTGAAAGGGTGAGGGGTTTGTTGGGATCTACGGGATAGGGGCCCAATTGAAAGGTCCGGCAGGCCTGGGGTAGAGGGTGGGCGGGGTACGCCCTCGCGCAGGGCTCGGTTAAGATAAGCCTGAGCAGCGGGCATCAAGGCGGCCTTCACCTCCTGAAGTACGCGCCGGGGGGTATGAGGTCTGGAGAGTTCCATGTGCCGGGCAAGGGTCTGGGGATCCAGCCAGTCTCCCCGGTCGTAGTCCAGGAGGTCTCCGACTCCCGTCACTTCCACCAGGACCAAACTCTGGCGCACCGAGCGGGACTCTGCCGCCTGCACACGGAGCTGGGGGTTGTGTAGCAGGGGCTCCATGAGGAGATCTACTCCCACGGTGGCTGCCATGGACCTGGTCATTGAGAACAGTTTCCAGGTCCGGAGGAGGTCCTGGTAGAAGACTGGCAGCCCGGAGAGGTCTCGCGGAAAACCTCTCGGACAGAGATAAAAGAGCTGCCAGTCGTATCAGAGCCCTTGGAAGCGGCACAGGAAGGCGTGCGCCAATATGCTCCACGTCGAACTACCTGCACTATAAAGGAGCCTCTGCAGGGCCTGGAGGCGGAAGACACGGACCTGAGTGTACAGACACTTCAGGCCCTGCCCTCCTTCCTTCAGGGGTAGCTGAAGAACCCCAACAGGGGCCCAGTGCATTCCTGACCAAAAGAATTCTAGAATCGATGTCCAGAGGTTGCTCAGGAAACCCGGGGCAGGGACCAGGGTGTTCAGCTGGCACCAGAGCGTGGACAGGACTAGTTGGTTAAGCACCAGTGCTTTCCCTCAGAGGGAGAGACATCGGAGTAGCCTCGTCCATTTCCGGAGCCGCTCTATCACCCCGCCCTCTAAATTTTGCCAGTTCTCTGGCGGGGAAGGGTGCGTAGCAGAAAGGTAAACGCCTAGGTAGAGCAGTGGACCCACACTCCACCAGATGGTCTGAAGCGCGGGTGGGAGGGAGCTCACCTGCCACCAATCCCCCACTGCCAAGCCAGAGCTCTTGACCCAGTTGACTCGGGCGGAGGAGGCTGCCGAATAGATGGCCTGGCAAGCCTCCACCCATGCCAAGTCACCCGGGTCCTGGACCACGAGGAGTACGTCATCGGCATACGCCAACAGGACCAGCCGCAGCTCCAGCTCCCGCAGCACCAACCCTGTCAGCCTCCTGCGGAGGAGACAGAGGAAAGGCTCGATCGCCAGAGCGTACAGCTGGCCCAAGAGGGGGCACCGCTGCCGCACTCCTCGCCCGAAGCTGACCGGCTCGGTCAGGGTCCAGTTGAGCCTAACCAAACACTCCGCGGAGGCGTACAGCACCCGGATAAAACTCACAAACTGAGGTCCGAATCCAAACGCCTGCAGAGTGCCCAGGAGGTACCCATGGTCTACTCTATCGAATGCCTTCTCCTGATCGAGAGACAGGAGGGCGAACAACAGACCGTCTCTACGCCCGAGTTCCAAAAGGTCTCGGACTAGAAATAGATTGTCAAAAATGCTGCGACCCGGGACAGTATAGGTCTGGTCTGGGTGGATCACGTCCGCCATCATGGACCCTAGCCGCAGCGAGATTGCTTTTGCTACGATTTTGTAGTCCATGCTAAGGAGTGAGACAGGACACCAGTTTCATAAATCGCGGAGGTTCCCCTTCTTCAGCAACAAGGCGAGCACTGCTCGCCTGCACGAAAGAGGGAGGACCCCGCCCTGCAAAGACTCAGCCCAGACAGTGGCTAGGTCTGGGCCAAGGATGTCCCAGAACGCGCGGTAGAACTCCATGGTCAGCCCGTCCATGCCTGGAGATTTATTGTTGGGCATGCGAAGGAGGGCTTCTGAGAACTCGGCCAGGGTGAGAGGCAGCTCTAGCCGGTATCGGTCGCCCACGCTGACCGTGGGGAGTTCCTCCCAGAGCACCCTGCAAGCGCCAGGATCGGTCAGATCCGGGGAGAAAAGGCTTGTGTAGAAGTCACGGGCCCTCCCCACACATCTCCACCGGATCCATGAGGGGGGCGCCGTCTTCTGCTAGAAGGCAGGTGTCGTGTTTCTTGGCCCCCCTCATTTTCTCCAGGGCGTAGAAGAAACGGAAGCCGCGATCCATCTCCCGAAGGAGGCGGATGCGGGATCGAACAAAGGCACCTTGGGTCCGATGGTCCTCAAGGGCCCGGAGCTCCTCCCGCTTCTCCCGGCACGCTCCGCAGAGGAACGGGTCCTCGGGGCTGGTGGCCAGACGCCTCTCCATCTCTAAGACCTCCCATTCCAACTGCTCTATCGCTGCATTTCTCCATCGGCTGGTGCTCCGGGTGTAGTCACGGCAGAAGAGCTTGGCGCACACCTTCCCTAGATCCCACCATCACCGCGCCGAGGGAAAGGCACGCCGCTGCTCTCGCCAGGCCAGCCAAAACTCCCAGAAGGACGTCACGAAGCTCTCATCCTCCAACAGGCTGTTGTTAAAGTGCCAATAGGCCGGCCCCGGCCTCTCTGCACGGAGGGAGGCTGTTATAATGGCTAGATGATGGTCGGAAAAAGGGGCCGGCCGACTGTTGGAGGAGTGGGCCTGTGAAAGATGGAAACGGGATAAATAAATACCTTCCAAACAAGAGTGGTGTGACCGATGGGCCTCCACCCACACAAAGGTGAATGTGGAAGTGTCATCTGGGTGGTGGTCACGCCAGACATCTACTAGGGAATGATATTCAACTATTTCTCGGAGAATGTTCGCAGCGGCCGGGCTCAGCTCGGCCCCTGAGCGGTCCCGTTCCTCGAGGGTGGTGTTAAAGTCCCCTCCCAGGACTAGGCACTCGTGAGAATCTAGGGTGCCGAGGAAGTCGGACACCCGCTGATAGAATTGTGGCCGTTTCGGGCTCGTAGTCAGGGCATAGATATTAACGAAGTTGACCACAAGCCCCTCCATATGGACTCGGAGATGCAGCAAGTGGCCCGGCACGGCCTCAGTGACCCCTAGCACCTCGGGCCATAGATTGGGGGAGAATAGGGTCGCCACTCCAGCTTGCCACATCGTGAAGTGGCTAAAGTAGACCCCGTCCCCCTACTCCAGCCGCCAGCTGTCCTCGGCGGTTGGATCCGTATGGGTCTCCTGCAGGAAAACTACAGAGTACCCCCCTTCCCGAAGGTAAGAGAGCACCTGGGACCTGCGGAGAGCCATCCTACAGCCCCTGGTATTCAAAGTTGCGATAATGAGAGGCATCATGCGGAGGGCTGGGGGTTCCTTATTGGCGGGGGTGTTCGCGGCCCCGGCGGGTCACGCAGCAATCCGTGACCCATCCCATAATTGACTAAATCATTACGGAAGCCACGGGCTCCCCCGTAGGCCGCAGCACCACGCCTTCCTTGCCCTCTACCCTCCTTTATAAGGGCCCTTGTGGCCTGGAGGATTTGATCAAAGTTCCCCCATAGCTGGAGAGCCAGCTGTACCCTGTTGCGGGCACCACGGATGTTTTGTAAAAACTTCCGCAATGCATTTCGCAGCTCATGGGCGGGTGGGGTTGCGATTTCCAGGTTGTTCTCTGGTGGGGCTCTTGATGCAGCCTCGTGGTCCGCTGAGGCGGGCAGGCAGGGTGCGGACCACCGACGGGGCGTCTGACAGGCTAAAGTTATTAGGTCCATCTCACACCTTGGGGTAGAAGGGGATGGCGGAGTGAAAATTGCAGCTCCTAATGGGTCGTGGCAGGAAAATGCAAAGGCTGCTCCCTGGGGGGAATCCGCAAAAAACAGAAAAGAAATAACCCCAGGGGTGGCAATAGCATCGCAGGAGGAGGTGGATTGGGCAGGGACAGGGGTGGGGGCGGGGGCAGAGGCGAGGCTCTGGGCTTCGGGAGGCAAGCAGCTGAAAGGTGGTGCCTCCTGAGCAGATTCGAGGGTTGAGGGGTGGGGGAGGAGGCTCCCAGTGATGCTAGGCGCAGGCTCTGTGGTGGATTTGGAGGCCATGGCATCAGGTGGTGGACCACCTTCTGTAGGGTGCCCGCCCGGGAAGGTGGTTAGGGGAAGGGAGCATGGGGAAAGGGGGACTGGGGGGAGGTTGCCCAGATCGAGGCCAGCCGGCAGTAGATCATCCTCTCCCTGGGTGACCGGGGTCAAACCTAGGGCCTCAATTTCCTCATACATGGAGGAGAGGTCATCTTCTGCTACCCCGGGGGCCTCTCCTCTGGGGCCCGCCTCAACGGTCACTTCAGGGTTCGCGGGAGGTTCAGGTGATATCTGGGTAGAAGGGGCTTCCTCAGGGGTCTCGGAGGGGAGGGTCTCCCGTGGAGGGGAGATTCTACCTTCCAATGCCATTCTGTCTTCCCCTCCCGACACCGGCGGATGGATCTGATTTGTGGGCATAGCAGAAGGCTCAGTATCAGTGCCTCCCTTCCTGGTCTTCTGGGGGGCCTCCACATCGGATGGGTGCAGCGGAGCTCGAGCCTTCCGCTTGCCTCGCTTCCCCTGGACTAGGGTCCAGCCCTCCATAGCATCATCTGGGGGTTGGTTAGCAGGGGTCGTGTCGGGGGGCAGAGGCGATGATTCAGCGGTTCGGGGGGGTAACAGTGAGGCAGCATGAGAGGCAGGGGGTTCTCCTTGGGGCGGGCCCTCTCCTATACCTGGTAATATCTTTGCTGCACCCTCCTCCATAGGCTCTGCTGGATTGTTAATAGCAAGGGTGGGATTCCCTTGCTCGTCTGGGCGTTGCAGGGGAGGTGTCTCTTGGGCCCAGACGGGAGCAGCGGTGGATCGAGCAGCAGGAGAGGTGGTTTCAGGTGCCGGGCGGCCAGGGGCATCGGCAACGACGGAGCCCATGTCCTGCCAGGTCTCGGGGGTCTTGGGTGCCCCTCCCCCCGGGCCAAAGGGCAGTCTCTGCGGACATGCCCCGCTGAGCGGCAGAGGTAGCACAGGGCCTCTCCCGTGGAGTAAAAAACTCGATAGCGGGCTCCCTGGTAGGGGACTAGGAAGGACCCCTCGAGCGCCTCTCCGTCACGTGCCGCCGGCGGTGGTAGAAGCTGCACTTGCCAGCGGAACGAGAGGACGTGACGGAGGGTGGGGTCCTTGCAGCCCAACGGGAGAGGGCTGATGACAGAGACAAGTTTCCCCAGCGTGGAGAGAGCGGGTAACAGGGCGGCATTGGGTAGAAAGGGAGGGACAGAGGTGAGGACTAGGCGAACGCCCAGGTCCTCTAGCGGCTCCAGGGGGACAAACGCCCCCCGCACCGCCAGGCCCTTCTCCACCGCCTCCTGGGCGGCAGCCTCCGATGCTAAGAAAAAGATGACCTTCCCGTACATTTTGGAGGCCGCCACGATAGCCGTGGGTCCTACCACCCTCGCCAACGCCTGCACATATGTCTCCACATGGGGCGAGGCGGGCACCAGGAGGCAACGGACGCCGTGCTTCCTGGTCATGGTGGGAAAGGGGCCCCGACCGCTATTGATGGTAGCGGAGGCGGTGGGTGGGCGAGATGACGAGGCAGCAGACGGGGGGGGGGGGGTGCCACCGCCCGGGCATACGTCCTGGGGGCCGGGGGAGGGACGCTCGCAGAGCTGGTGGAGGGAACAGCGGGGAGGGATGCCATGGTCAATGATGAGGCCACAGCGGTGGGGGCAACCCCTGCCATGGAGGGCCTGGTGGTTTTAGCGGGTCCCTTTCCTTTCTTCACACCCTGGCCTTTCCGGCCAACTGGGGGGGGTTTCCTAGAATCTGGGGGGGGCGGTGGACGTTGCAGTGGCAGTAATCGCCCGGGTGCCTCCTGCTGCCGATGCCCCAGTGGGGGCGGTGGCAGATGTTTTGACAGCAGTGGTGGGGGGGAGCTGGGGGGTTGGGCAGGGGGGTAGGTGGGGGAGGGGCAACTGAGGTTGTTAGAGGGGCCTCACCCCTCTCATTCCCCGCTATTGTGAGCAAGGAGAGAGACGGGGAGACACCAGAAGGAGGAGGGGGAAGCAGATTAACCACTCCTCCCTGCTGGGCTGCAGGCGGGGGGGGGGGGGTGCCAAATGGGTTGGACTGGACGGGGAAGGAAAACAGGAGTTGGGATCTGGTAATAGGGGCAATCTGTGGGGTAAACAGTCCGGGGGCGGGAGATGGGGGACGTGGACCCACGCACGTTTGTCCAAAATCTCTCGTTTGGTCGGCTGTTGTGTCTGTCCGAAACGGCAAAATTCAAAGCAAACAGCTGAATCCAAAGGCAGATGGCAAGTTGCCAGCAGGGACGGACGGCGGGGGGGCCGTGACGGTTGTAATAGTGTTGGTGGGGGGGCACCGATGGATCGGGGGGCAGCTCCGTGCCACACCCCCGTGCAATTAAAACACAGTCAAACTCCCCCCACACGAGAGTACAATTCAAAAGTTACTCAGTCTTACGGCCCCCTCCATGATGGTTCGTAGCTTCCCTGGGTGATTTTTTCTGTCAGCTATCTTCTCTTCCGGCTTTGTAATGAGGCTTTCAGCAGGCCAAGAATGTTGCAGAGATAAGAAGAATCTTCCTAGCTCGGTACGGGTTTAGAAACAACAGCAAAACGGCTGGGTCTGGGGGCTTCCACTCCCCTCCTCCGGGTAGCGGGTCGGCAGTCCTCCCCCCCTCCTCTGGGGATTTCAGCTGGAGCAAAAGTGGCGTCCGAGAGCAGGCGTGGGGGGGGGGGGCTGGCAGCAAGCTGGCAACCGACCAGCACTCGAACGGCAGCAAAAAAACAACAACAACAAAAAAAGAAAGCGTCTGGCCCGGTCGCGGGGGGAACTGAAGCAGGGTTAAAAATTAAGAAAAATCCAGGCCAGGGGGCTTTAGGAAAGCATAGAAAGCAAATAGAGTAGCAGCAAGCGAAGGAGGTCCCTTTTCCCTGGGTAAGGGAACAGGGAAGGTACTAGAACAATCAGGAACTTTCTGGAGACCATTAAGACAGGCTGATTAGAACACCTGCAGCCAATCAAGAAGCTGCTAGAATCAATTAAGGCAGGCTAATCAGGGCACCTGGGTTTTAAAAAGGAGCTCACTTCAGTTTGTGGTGTGCGTGTGAGGAGCTGGGAGCAAGAGGCACTCGGAGCTGAGAGCGAGAACGCGGACTGTTGGAGGACTGAGGTGTACAAGCATTATCAGACGTCAGGAGGAAGGTCCTATGGTGAGGATAAAGAAGGTGTTGGGAGGAGGCCATGGGAAAGTAGCCCAGGAAGTTGTAGCTGTCAGACAGGTGTTACACAAAACATTCTAGACAGCTGTGATCCACAGGGCCCTGGGCTGGAACCCGGAGTAGAGGGCGGGCCTGGGTTCCCCCCAAATCCTCCCAACTCCTGGTCAGACACAGGAGTCGTCGACCTGGACTGTGAATTCAGAAAAATGGCCAAGCTGAGGGCTGCCATGAAGCTCCAAGGCAAGCAAATCCGCCAAAAAGCGCAAGACCCACCAAGGTAGAGCAGGAACTTTGTCACAATGTACATAAACAATATATAATACTGTACTCCGCAATGATGACTGTGAAGCTTGGTTGAGGTGGTGGAGTCAGAGAGTGAAAGAGGGTGGATCATCCGGCTGCTCCTCTTACTTCTTCTTTCCAAAGCACCAGGGGGTGCTCAACTCCGGGCTCTGCCCCATGCCTGTCCCGCAAGACCCCACCCCAACCCTACCTCTTCCTGCCTCCAAGCGTGCTACATCCTCGCTCCTCCCCCGTCCCTGCAGCCTCCTGAACGCCCCAAAACAACTGATCGCTGTGGGTGGGAGGTGCGGTGAGGGAGGGGGAAGGCTGTGCCGGCAGGCAGGAGAGGGGTAGGGTAGAGGGGAGCTAATGCAGGGGCTGCCGGCCCACCCTGGTTCCAAGCCCCTATGGACAAACTACATTATAAGCAAGCATTGTGCAACTTTAAATGACTATGTTCTCGACTAGATCAGCGACGTAACAATGAAACAATGTTAACCGGGACACCGTTAAGTGAGGAGTTACTGTAATTCTCTTTTTTTTATTAATAATCCTGTAGTTTCTCGTTACTAAAGGATTGACTACAATTATAGTATTTGGTAAGATCTAAAGTGTGTGTGTGTGTATATATATATATCTCCTGGAGGACTGGCTAATCCTTTGTGATTTGAACCACCTTATATAGGATGAATCTGTAACTTATCATAAAGACCAGATGTATGGGTGATGATAGGGCCTGAATTACCTAAGGGGCCTCTATTTTGGCTTCCTGTTAACCAGTGTTGTGATACAGCAGCTCACTTTTGTTACTGGCTTGGTGAATTCTAATGTGCGAATCACTAGCAGTTTGGGGTGTTTTTGCCCTATTTTTAATCAGCCTGTCCTGAATTTGGCAGTCTCAGCTGTGACCCACACCAGACGCAGTCACACAGGAGTCTCCCAATGAAATTAATAGGCAGCAGGTTTAAAAACAAAATCAGGAAGTACTTATTCACATAATGTGCAATCAGTCTATAGAACTCATTACCAGGGGATGTTGTGAAGGATGAAAGTATAAATAGATTAAGAAAAGAATTAGACAAGTTCATGGGGAATAGGTCTATCCATGGCTATTAGCCAAGATTATCAGGGATGCAACCCTGTGCTCTGGGCATCCCTAATCCTCTGACTGCCAGGTGCTGCATCTGTATGATAGGGGCTGGATCACTTGAGGATTCTGCATTCTGTTCATTTCCTTTGAAGTTTCTGGCACTGGCCACTGTAGGAAGAAAGGATACTGGGCTAGATCAGTGGTTCTCAAACTAGGGCCGCCGCCTGTTCAGGGAAAGCCCCTGGCGGGCCAGGCCAGTTTGTTTACCTGCCGCGTCCGCAGGTTCGGCCGATCGCGGCTCCCACTGGCCATGGTTCACCGCTCCAGGCCAATGGGGGCTGCGGGAAGCGGCGCAGGCCAAGGGATGTGCTATGCTGGCCACCCTTCTCGCAGCCCCCATTGGCCTGGAGCAACGGAGCCGCGATCAGCTGAAGCTGCGAACGCGGCAGGTAAACAAACCAGCCCGGCCCGCCAGGGGCTTTCCCTGAACAAGCAGTGGCCCTAGTTTGAGAACCACTGGGCTAGATAGACCATTTTTTTGATCCAGTATGACAATTCTTACGCACTTGCAGTCCTACAATGGTCCTCAGTTCAAGATTTCTATTGTTGAGAGTGGTAGGAGGTTTACTTTCCTGCTTAACCGGGTGGATGTTCTGTTGTCAGTTGCCAAGTATCACACCCTAAATGAAAATTTGGCGTCTTGATCAATACAAGGGATAACCTTAGGGGAAACTCATCCATTATTTGTTGGTATTATGACAACACTAAACACCCCCATCTGACCACATAGTTCCATTGTGCTAGGAGCTGTACATACACATTAGGAGACAGTCTCTGTCCTAATCAGGTTACATTGTGAATGGTTCAACATGCTGGGAATTCATTTGACTGGCAATATAGCAACACTATGAACACAAAGAATCCAACTGCAACACATAGACGACTTGATATAAAAACCAAATATAAATATTACAATGCACTTGTTTTACTTTTATATTTTTAATCAGATGTTTAGTGATTCAGTCTCACTCAAACTAATCTAGTCAATAATGAAATTTTGCTGCAGTAAATTAGATACTGGTAATTAATGAGTTTTTCTTAATGATGCCACAGCCCCTATTTTCTTTAAATAATTGTAAATGGGACAAGAGATATCCGTCCATAGATCTCTAGCTTTAACTTGCAATGTGAGCCTCTGGGGTATGTTTCATGTAACTGGACATTTCTAAATTGAATTAAGTTACCTCCATACAGAAGAAACCCCAGAAATATTACTATGCATCTCCTAAAGGGAGTGGGGGGAAGTGTCTTTTTCCTCATCCTGAATCATAGAATCATAGAATCATAGAATATCAGGGTTGGAAGGGACCCCTGAAGGTCATCTAGTCCAACCCCCTGCATTATCTTCTCCTCAAAATACTGTCAGTATAAAAGATTAATCAGTTTGAATATAATTTTCCACATTCAATTATAATTTTATATTAGTTGTGCACTGGAAATGTGGTGACTTGTCATTTACATAAGATGCCAGTCAAACTGACATCGAGTTTAACCTTGTATTGTCCTTGCAATGGATGTGATGGCAAACTCCAGGATGCCATGAGCTGACAAGCAACGCGAGTCATTCACTTCTCAATAAAATATATTTGAAAAATCACATGAAAAATGGAGTTCACTCATATTAGAGCTGCCATTCTTGATCCTAAAAAAGATTTTTAAAAATTAAGAGATTCTATCTGAACTTCTGTCCTCTATTGGACAAGGACTTTTGAAAGTAAAAGTCCCATGTATTTTTTGTGAAATTGTTCCAACTAGTTTTCAATTAGTTTTTAACAACTATCTATAGGCCATAACTAGCCATCAATTTTTAACATAGAAATCCTTGTTGTCAAAAGGGGACTCTGGTTTTAAAAGTTAAAGGCACAGTATCAAACTGAGCTGTTTTAGATAGTTGCTGAAAGTGTGCCTGCTGAAATGGATGCTTGCCAGGTGTTTCCCCCTTTAAAGGATTTTCTCTTTTGCTTTTTTCTAACATGCCCTCAGATCCCTTTACTTCCAACATATTATCACTCATCTTTGTTAACCATAACTTTAAAAAAAAATTGTGAAAAAAATATTTTTTATTGAAAGTGAAATTGAGGGAAAAAGTGTCTTGACAGTTTCAGCTTTAAATATAGTTTTCATTTAAAAGCCTACTTCAAGTTTTCATTTTCAAATATTTGTAAAATTCCCCACTCCAGGTCCCCCCTCCCCCCCACCCACCAATTTCCTTCCATTCCCCAGCTCCAGGAAAATGGTGGGGGAAAGTGGGGAAAAATGGCCAAGAGAGGCACAGAGACTAAGTGTTGTCTCCAAGGTCACAAAAGGACTCAAGACATCAGGTTCAATTTCTGGGTTACCCAGGCGGATTCAAGAAATCTGTGCAAAAGTTACATTGGTTTGTAATCCTGATGGGGGCCTCTGGGTACTAGTGTGATAGAAGTATTGAATTTTGTAATTATTAAGCTTTACCACAGTACAAACATCTATTCAGCTTATTAACCACATCTCCTTCCAGCACATTTGTGAGAAGGCTTGGAGTTTTTAGCCTTATTCCCTCACTAGTATGGCATCTGCATAGTTCATAAAATCGCACGGAACATTTTTCAGGTCACCTCAGACTCGGATAATTTAAATTGCTATAGCGAGATTCCTGGGGGCCAGGGAAGGGGAGAAAATGAGTGAGATTTTAAATGTCTCACTGAAACACTACCAATAAAAAAAAAAAAATAAGGTGCTTTAAAAAACAAATAGATCCCAACAGTGAGTCTCACTCCAATGGAGAAGCTTGGCAGGTTTGAACTGCAAATGGGCAATGGCATAATTTGTGTATCCGTTAACCAGTAAACATAATATTCTTTTTTTCGTCTTTCCTTGATTTTTGCTTTTTTGTGCTCAGCCTAACAGCAGGAAACTGGACCCCTTTTGATTTTTCACATTGCCAGATACAGCAGTTTGCTGTTTTTTCAGAAATTCTTTTATCAGGGAGAACAGTGACCCAGGATAAAGAATGAATTGCAGCGATGCTATCAGAAGAGCACTCTTCACACGCCATACTGAATAATAGTTACTGCTTGGAGCAAAGTGGGAAAAGAACATTTCATTCTTTTATTTTCTTTAGATTTTTTTTTTTAAACCATGGGCTTAGTTCAGAGACCATAAGAAGAAAACAGAGGGAGACATTGATTTCTTCCTTGTTAATGTAGTTCGGATGATCAGCATAATTACACATCTACAAGTTGACATAATATAAATAAGTTTAGAAAGGATTTGCCTCAAGAATGCTTGATGCAGAGTCCACTGCAGCTTTTCCTCAAAACACTTATGCTTTGCAAAGAAAGTGAATAGACATCAGTAGTGAAGGGCACATATCAAGGCAGCACAGAAGAAAACCTAGCTCTGACACAGTGCTTTTCATCAGATCTCCAAGAACTTGACATAGGAATCAGTATCATTCCACCAATCTCACAGCAGGGGGAACTAAGGTACAGGGAGGGGAAGCAACTTGCCCAAGATTTCCCAACATGTCAGTGGCAGATCTGGAAATAGTACACACTGCCTTCCCCTAAGCCCTCTGTAGATCACATTATTATTCTAGCAATATTACCAAGAGGCCCTAACCAAGATTGTAGCCCCACTGTACAAAACATAGTAAGAGAACCCCTGCTCTCAAGATCTTACATATAAACAGACAAGACAGGGAAAACAGATGAAGTGACTTGCCCAAGATCACATGGCACATCAGTGGTAGCACAAGGACCCAGGTCTTTAGGTTTCCAGACCAGTGCCCTACCCGTTAGATCACACTGCATCAATAATCTCAGAGTGACAAAAGCATGGATGAACAGAGCAAGGTCCACAGCCAAAAGACCATCTCACCATACTTGTCAAATACAGATGAACAGAAGTGGTCTTGGCAAGAGTTAAAAGCAGTTGAAAGAAAAGGAGGACTTGTGGCACCTTAGAAACTAACCAATTTATTTGAGCATAAGCTTTCGTGAGCTACAGCTCACTTCATCGGATGCATGCAGACTAACACAGCTGCTACTCTAAAAGCAGTTGAGTATCCATTAACTCCCTGCTTGTCAACCTGAAGAAGAAACAATGGGTCACTCACTCAAGGGGTCAGGTATAAGCTTTGCCTTTTCTTTCAATTGCATCCCCTAGGCCTGACAGCATTGCCTTGTCCTGCCTGAGGCTAGGTTATCTAGCCCCAACCCAAGCCCCAGTATCAAACACTGAGTAAGGTACTCAGTTACTACAGCTCAGTCAGAGAAGAGGGAGAGAGAGAACTGGGCATCACTAGCAGACAGAAAGAACAGTGACCCAGTCCACTGCACTGATCCTCTGCCTCCACAAAACCTTAGCTGTGCACTTGTCCACACATAAGGAATAAGGTCACAACTGGCCTAACAACAGAAGCGGCCGGTTTCTCTACAGTCATACAGAAAGTTGTAACGGCTATAATTCTACACTCAACAGGTTGAGATCTGGATGCTCTCATCTGAGTCACACACAATAAATATTTTCAAACCCATCTATTTACTTTTACCGTTACTGCACAAAAGCAGAAGTGATCCAGC
Organism: Eretmochelys imbricata; assembly: GCF_965152235.1. NCBI lineage: Eukaryota > Metazoa > Chordata > Testudines > Cheloniidae > Eretmochelys > Eretmochelys imbricata. Next base: position 123,635,972 of record NC_135576.1, read on the forward strand.
CTCATGAAAGGCACATTAAAATAACCATGGCCAACTTTGCTAGACAATGCATGTCCATGTGACCCACACAATTTTTTTTTCAAAGAGAGAGAGGTCACTACAGGAAAATATATGCATGACGCTGGCTTGCAGTGACAGATGTCATGTTTCTCTGCATGTTGCAAAGGGCAAATCCTCCAGTTCTGCCACATAAAATGGGAGTGCTACCATAGTAAGAAAAATATTTGCAGCAAGTTCTATTATATTAAGAGGTGTGAAAAAAATCAGGAACAATTAATTTACAAAGATTATTTATTTTGCAGCAGACAAATAGCGGTAGATCCCCAGCACACACTGAGAGAGAATGTAAACAAAAACCCAAAACAAATCACCTTTGAATACATGGCCATGCAGCCAGCTCCTTTTTCACTGAAACACAGATGCTAAGAGAAACTGTTAATCAATGTTTTAGAATCCCTACCAGTTCAGCAGTATTTTAGACATGTATAAAAGAGAACCATATTGTGCACATAAGCTAAACACAGGTTCTCTGCAAAGTTGTCAGTAACTTTCACCAGAGATGGGCAGAAAATACCTTCTCATTCATATAAAGATCCCAGGGCACCTTTTTAAAAGGTTATGGATAGGTCCAATGCCCTGGTTAATTTCTACTTCTCCAATAAAAGTATTTCTTTTGGGTACAAAATTAGGCCCTGCTCCTGCAAATGACTCTCCAAGGGCTATCGACTCATGTTTAAAGGAACGCAAGGGCCTATGGCAGTGGAGATCCACAGAATAAAAGGAGACAATAAATGAGTGGCAGGTATTGGAGAGGGGGGAGGGAAAAAAACCCCTAGGACCTAATCTAAAGCTTGCTAAGTCAAAGGGTGCCATCTTATTGACTTCATTGGACTTTGGATCAGGACCTTAGACAGAATTAGCTTCGCTACAGAGACCCCACATGAGAGTGGGATTGCATAGTGTCAGGTGCTAGGCAAACACAGTAAGAGGCAGCCCCTGCTCCCAACGAGCTTACAATCTAAACCAACTAGACAGAAGACAGGACAGGAAAGAGGCACAGAGGGAAAAAAATGGTTACTCACCTCTCGTAACTGTTGTTCTTCAAGATGCGTTGCTCATATCCATTCCAGCTAGGCGTGAGCGCACCACGTGCACAGTCATCAGAAAGTTTTTCCCCTAGCGGCAATCGTCAGGTCGGCTGTGGAGCCCCCTGGAGTGGCGCCTTCATGGTGCTCAATATATGACCCTGCCGACTTGGCGCCTCCTCAGCGCTTTCTTGCCGGTTACTCCGACAGAGGGGAAGGTGGGCGGGTTTGGAATGGATATGAGCAGCACATCTCGAAGAACAACAGTTATGAGAGGTGAATAACTGTTATTTATTCTTCATATCGATGTTCATATCGATTCCAATTAGGTGACTCCCAAGCCTTACCTAAGTGGTGGGTTCGGAGTTAAGGAAACGCTGACTGAAGCTCCGCACTGCCAAAAGCTGCGTCGTCTCTGGCATGCTGGATGATTGCATAGTGAGAGGCGAAGGTATGCACCGAGGACCACGTCGCCGCCCTGCCGATTTCTTGGATCAGGACCTGGGCCAAGAACACTGCTGACAAGGCCTAGGCCCTCATGGAGTGTGCCATAAGAGCTGAGGCCGGTACTTTGCCCAGCCCATAGCACACGTGGATGCATGATGTGATCCAGGAGGATATTCTTTGAGATGAGGCCGGGAGCCCTTTCATCTGTCTGCCACTGCTATGAACAACTGGTTCGATTTTCTGAAAGACTTGGTGTGCTCAGTGTAGAAAGCTAGTGCTCACCGCACATCGAGGGAGTGCAACCTCTGCTCCCAGTTACTGGCATGCGGCTTAGGGTAAAAGACAGGCAGGAAAATGTCCTGACTGGTGTGGAAATGCAACACCACCTTGGGGAGAAAGGCCAGGTGTGGCCTGAGTTGCACCTTATCCTTGTGGAAGACTGTGTAAGGCGGGCCAGAAGTCAGGGCCTTTACATCTGCAAGAAGGGTGTCTGAGATAATGGCAACCAGGAGAGCTACCTTCCAAGACAGATACAGGAGGGAGCAAGTTGCCAACGGTTCAAATGGGGCTCCATGAGCCTGGAGAGGTCCCACACAGTGACAGGCTGCCGGATCTGGGGATGTAGGCAGTCCAGACCTTTGAGGAAGCGACCAACCATAGGGCTGGCGAAGACGGATCAACTAGAAGATCCTAGGTGGAAGGCCAAGATAGCAACAAGGTGAACCCTTATGGAGGATGCTGCCAGGCCTTGCAGTTTCCGGTGTAGGAGGTACTCCAAGAGGAGGGGTACAGGTGCCTGAGGGGAGTTGGGGGTGTATGATGCTGGTCTGAGTGCCACCTCCAGAAGGAGCTGCTTGAGGTGAAAGTCTCGCTCCTTTTTGGTTCTGGGGCAAAACCCCTAACAAATCCTGCACCGATCAGCTTGGTGAGCCTCCCCCAGATACTTTAGACAAGCGTCATGGGGGTCACCCATTTGCATGGGCTTGCTGCAGGACTTGCAGGGCTTGGACCCCTGGGACTTGGGCATGTAAGCCCTCCCAAGACAAAAGGGGTCAGGACAGAGGGTAAACCCCCCAGCCCAACTGCTAACTACTAATACTAACTAACAACTAAAAACTAACCAATACGTACAGAGAACAAACAACTAACAAACAAAGCTAGGGAAACGTGGTAGAACTTGCTGAGCAAGACGCCACAGTTCCAACGACCATCCCGGGTGGTAAGAAGGAACTGAGGAGGCGCCAAGTCGGCAGACTCATATATTGAGCGCCATGAAGGCGCCACTCCAGGGGGCTCCACAGCCGACCCAACAGGTGCCACTAGGGGAAAAAACTTTCCAACGACTGTGCACGTGGTGTACGCACACCTAATTGGAATCCTTATGAGCAACGTATCTCGGGTGGGAGTGGAAGAGAGGGGGAAGGGATGTGAAAGTGTGACAAATATTCAAATCAAAATTCAGTTTTAAATTCAAATGGACCTTTTCATAGGCAGCTCTCTTACTCTCCCTCTCCACTTCCACTGTTTGATCTATGCAACATACTGCACTCATTTTCTGTTCTCATTCAAATTCACTTGCATTTAGGACAGGTTTTTAAGTAAGTTTACTACTGAAGATAAAAAAATGTACATTTGATGAATGTTAGTTAAATGTGTGTAACAGAGAGGGCACAAGCAACTTTGACACTGAAAAGTCATCTTATTTGGTTAAGGAAAGAAAGTTGATGCTATTTTTGTGGTATCGCATTTCCTTTACCTGGAAACTGTTATGTCCATCTCTTCCATTAGGTGGCCTGTCAGAAAGACAGTGTAATATAGGCGTAAATATAATTCAGTCCAATGCAGACGCATTATCTTTTTCTATTACTGTAGCACCTAAGTGCCCTAACATTAAAATTCTAGTTAGTTTCCTGTATTAAAATGAATGACAGATATAATTAACCCTTTGTTTCAGATAGTCTCAATAGATCTGTTGAGCTAGCTAAAAACAGAAAGAAAGAATGAGGCTTTGGTTCAATAAAGCACCGAAGAACGGTACACTTTAAGCATTTGACATCAAATGGAACTATTCAAATGCTTAAAAAGTTTAGCACATGCTTCAGTATATTCCAGGACTGTGGACTACAAAGAGTTAAGAAAACTTGAATGGTCACAGAATTCCTAACTTGTATTACATGTGTGCAAGAAATTAATGCTATTTACATTAACCAATACAGTCAATGAAGGCTATAGAGTCTCCTGTTTGAAGACATTTACTTCTGTGTAGCCCTAAGGATTTATCTGCTTGCTTGCATAGATATATCTTTTCTTATAAGTTTAAGTATTTGATGTATTGTAATAGGTTTATAGATTTATATTAAAAATAAGTGTGGCTGTAATGCAAGACACCTACAGGCCAAAAACCTGTATGTTTAGCTAAGGCAAAGTTAGCATATCTATATTAAGACCTTTTACCCAAAAAGTAAAGGCATTACTTTTCCTCACATGCTCTCTTTGAAGAGCTCCCCTCTCTACAGTGGTTTACTCCAGCACACTTTCAGCAGCATACACACTCTTTTGAGGTTGCCACTGGAACGGTATAATATAGATTAATTCCCATACCCAGTAGCTTTTATTAGTAGACAGTTGGAGCCAGCTGGACTGAATCCTAGTTCTAATCCACGGGGTAGTCAATCTCCCTACAGTTGCTTCTTGTTAGGTCTCACTTATTGGATTTTCCCCGCCTTTCCCCCCTCCAGCAGAAGTTTACTCATACGTGAATACAACAGATAGATGGTGGAGGGAGCACAAGGTCATAGTGAGACACAAATAAGTGTAATAATAAATAGGGAATCACAGCACCCCACCTGCCTAGCAAAGTGTGTAATGGAACCCAAAGTCAGACGACCTGTGTGGGCTTTCAAACAAATGTCAGCTTTATACCCATGCAGTTGTGCTGTTCCAGGAGTCTTGCACCAAATGCACATATCCTTCCTGCCAGCCACATCCATCCCTTATTCACTATGACCCAGATCCACAAAGGGACTTGGGCACTGCAATACTGAGAATTGAGTGCAACTTTTAGGCACCATGAAAATCACAGGAATCACTGTGATCTACAAAGCAAGTTAGCTGTGTAGGGTCCCTATAAAATGAAAGAGACCTCAGGAGGTCATCTAGTCCAACCCCCTGCTCAAAGCAGGACCAACCCCAACTAAATTATCCCAGCCAGGGCTTTGTCAAGCTGGGCCTTAAAAACCTCTAAGGATGGAGATTTCACCACCACCCTAGGTAACCCGTTCCAGTGCTTCACCACCCTCCTAGTGAAATAGTTTTTCCTAATATCCAACCTAGACCTCCCCCATTACAACTTGAGACCACTGCTCCTTCTTCTGTCATCTGCCACCACTGAGAACAGTCAAGCTCCATCCTCTTTCAAACCCCACGCCAGGTAGCTGAAGGCTGCTATCAAATCCCCCCTCACTCTTCTGCAGACTAAATACGCCCAGTTCCTTCAGCCTCTCCTCATAAGTCATGTCCCCCAGCTCCTTAATCGTTTTTGTTGCCCTCCGCTGCACTCTCCCCAATTTGTCCACATCCTTTCTGTAGTGGGGGCCCCAAAACTGGACACAATACTCCAGATGTGGCCTCACCAGTGCCAAATAGAGGGGACCTGCTCCTTCGATCTGCTGGCAATGCTCCTACTAATGCAGCCCAATATGCCGTTAGCCTTCTTGGCAACAAGGGCACACTGCTGACTCATATCCAGCTTCTCGTCCACTGTCACCCCCAGGTCCTTTTCTGCTGAACTGCCACTTAGCCAGTCGGTCCCCAGCCTGTAGCGGTGCATGGGACTCTTCCATTCTAAGTGCAGGACTCTGCACTTGTCCTTGTTGAACCTCATCAGATTTCTTTTGGCCCAATCCTCCAATTTGTCTAGGTCACTCTTGACCTTAACCCTCCCCTCCAGAGTATCTGCCTCTCCCCACAGGTTAGCATCATCCGCAAACTTGCTGAGGGTGCAATCCATCCCATCATCCATGAAGACGTTGAACAAAACCGGGCCCAGGACTGACCCCTGGGGCACTCCGTTTGATACCAGCTGCCAACTAGACATTGAGCCATTGATCACTACCCATTGATTCCCATGATCTAGCCAGCTTTCTATCCACCTTATAGTCCATTCATCCAATCCATACTTCTTTAACTTGCTGGCAAGAATACTGTGGGAGACTGTATCAAAAGCTTTGCTAAAGTCCAGGTATATCACATACGCCATTTTCCCCATATCCACAGAGCCAGTTCTCTCACCATAGAAGGCAATCAGGTTGGTCTGCCATGACTTGCCCTTTGTGAATCCACATTGACTGTTCCTGATCACCTTCCTCTCCTCCAAGTGCTTCAAAATGGATTCCTTGAGGGCCTGCTCCATGATTTTTCCAGGGACTGAGGTGAGGCTCACCAGTCTGTAGTTCCCTGGATTCTCCTTCTTCCCTTTTTTAAAAATGGGCACTATATTTGCCTTTTTCCAATCAGCTGGGACCTCCCCCAGTCACCACGAGTTTTCAAAGATAATGGCCAATGGCTCTGCAATCACATCAGCCAACTTCCTCAGCACCCTTGGATGCACTGCATCTGGCCCCATGGACCTGTGTATGTCCAGCTTTTCTAAATAGTCCTTAACCTGTTCTTTCACCACTGAAGGCTGCTCACCTCCTCCCCACACTGTGCTGCCCAGTATAGCAGTCTGGGAGCTGATCTTGTCTGTGAAGACCAAGGCAAAGAAAGCATTGAGTACTTCAGCGTTGTCCACATCATCTGTCACTAGGTTCCTCCCCCATTCAGTAAGGGTCCCACACTTTCCCTGACCACCTTCTTGTTGCTAACATACTTGTAGAAACCCTTCTTATTACCCTTCACATCCCTTGCTAGCTGCAACTCCATTTGTGCTTTGGCCTTCCTGATTACACACCTGCATGCTCGAGCAATATTTTTATACTCCTCCTTAGACATCTGTCCAAGTTTTCACTTCTTGTAAGCTTCCTTTTTGTGTTTAAGCTCACCGAAGATTTCTCTGTTAAGCCAAGCTGGTCGCCTGCCATATTTGCTATTCTTTCTGCACATCGGGATGGTTTGTTCCTGCACCCTCAATAAGACTTCTTTAAAATAACAGCCAGCTGTCCTGGGCTCCTTTCCCCCTCATATTAGCCTCCCAGGGGATCCTGCCCATCAGTTTCTTGAGGGAGTCAAACTCTGCTTTTCTGAAGTCCAGGGTCCGTATTCTGCTGCTCTTCTTTCTTCCTTTTGTTAGGATCTTGAACTCGACCATCTCATGGTCACTGCCGCCCAGGTTGCCACCCACTTCTACTTCCCCTACCATTTTTTCCCTGTTTGTGAGCAGCAGGTCAAGAGGAGCATGGCCCCTAGTTGATTCCTCCAGCACTTGCACCAGGAAGTTGTCTCCAACACTCTCCAAAAACTTCCTGGATTGTCTGTGTCTGTATTGCTCTCTCAGCAGATGTCAGGGTGATTGAAGTCCCCCATGAGAACGAGGGTCTGTGATCTGGAAACTTGTTAGTTGTCTGAAGAAAGTCTGGTCTACCTCATCCTCCTGGTCTGGTGGTCTAAAGCAGATGCCCACCACAACATCACCCTTATTGTTCTCACCTCTAAACTTAACTCAAAGACTCTCAACAGGCTTTTCTCCAGTTTCATACTGGAGTTCTGAGCAGTCATACTGCTCTCTTACATACAGTGCAATTCCTCCACCTTTTCTCCCCCGCCTGTCCTTCCTGAACAGTTTATACCCATCCATGACACTGCTCCAGTCATGTGAGTTACCCCCACCAAGTCTCTGTTGTTCCAATCACATCATAGTTCCTTGACTGTGCCAGGACTTCCAATTCTTCCTGCTTGTTTCCCAGGCTTCTTGCATTCGTGTACAGGCACCTAAGATAACTAGCCGATTGCCCTGCTTTCTCAGTAGGGATCAAGAGGCCTCCCCTGTTGCACCCTCCTTCTTGTGTTTCCTCCTGGTATCCCACGTCCCCATTTACCTCCGGGCTTAGGTCTCCATCCCCCAGGGAAACTAGTTTAAAGCCCTCCTCTCTAGATTAGCAAGCCTGCCTGTGAAAATGCTCCTCCCTCTCTTCGTTAGGTGGAACCCATCTCTTCCTAGCAACCCTTCTTCCTGCAACAGCATCCCATGGTTGAAGAATCCAAAGCCCTCTCTCCAACACCACCTGCGCAACCACACATTTACCTCCACAATTCGATGGTCCCTACCAGGGCCGTTTCCTTCAATGGGGAGGATGGACGAGAACACGACTTGTGCCTCAAACTCCTTTATCCCTCTTCCCAGAGCCTCGTAGTCTGCAGTGACCCGCTCAGGGTCATTCTTGGCAGTATCATGGTGCCCATGTGGGGAAGTAGGCAGGGGTAGCGGTCTGAGGGCTTGATCAGTCTCAGCAGACACTCCGTCACATCCTGAATTCTAGCTCCTGGCAAGCAGCACACTTTGAGTTTCCCGGTCTGGATGACAGAAGGATGACTCTGTCCCCCTGAGGAGGAAGTCCCCGACCACCACCACCCATCTCCTCCTCTTGGGAGTGGTGATCGTGGAACCCCCATCCCTAGGACAATGCATCCCAGGCCTTCTGGTTGATGGGGTCTCCTTCTGATCTCTTCCCTCAGATAACTCTTCCAAACCATGTTCCACCATAGTACCTGTTCAGAAAGCCTGAAAACTGTTTCTTACCTCTATGCACATTGGGGGTACATGGGTTCTCCTCTTTATTCTTCTGGAGATCACATGCTGCCAATTTTCTTCCCCGTTCTGTACTGCCCTCTCTGATTCTTCAGCATGCTGTGCCTGCTGTACCAAATGCTGGCTTCTGTCCAGAAAGAATTCATTTTCTCGGATACAATGCAGGGTTGATACTTGGGTCTCTAGTCCTTTAACCTTCTCTTCCAATATAGAGACCAGCTTTCACTTTGTACAGACAAAGTCGCTTCTATCATCTGGGAGAAAGAAACATGAAAGCTGAACAGAATGCTGGACATAGGTGGAGAGGAGAAGGGGATACAATTAAGAATGGCTCCTTTTATGAGTGCCACACACACAAAAATTCATGGGGATATCCATCCAATATTTTCTTCACAGAAAACAAAAAGCAACCCAAGCATTTCATTGATGGACAAAGCAGAGCATCACACCCATTCTGTAACATCTAGAATCCATTCAGAGACCATTGGGAAGAATGGCTGAGCCAAATCCCTCAGTTGGCGTAAATAGGTGTCATTCCTTTGAAGTTAGTGGGGCTATACTAATGAACGGTAGCTGAGAATCTGGCCCCATTATATATAAAGCTGCAGTATAAGGAAACAATCATACACCATATCCATGATATATCACTTAGTGCAATTGTAGATCCAACAGAGATGTGGCCCTCACATCCACCTAGAGGGAAAGGAAATCAAACACAGCATAAAACACCTCCAAAAAGTCTCCAGAATTGAGGCTCTTAGAAGCTAGATGCAACTAGATGGCTAGACCTGGAGTATACACCCCTACTGACATGAAATAATCAACCCATCTATGTTGCCTGTCAAGTACTAAGTACTATAAGTAGTGACGGTAACTAGAAATTTTATGGTGAGTTGTGTGTGCACCAAATCCCATGTATGTTTCTCCTCTCTTGTCTCTGCCAAGATTTTCCACAGGTGGTTCTTACATTTAGCATTTTAAGGGTCTGATCCAGGGATGTGCTGAGTACTTGCAGCTCTCACCAATTGCCGTGGGAGCTGCAGCTGCTCAGAACATCTCAAGACCAGGTATTAAAAAGGAGCAAGGTGCTATTGAAGTCTTCTCAGTGAGTATGATGATCAGACTAGTATTGCTCAATGCAGGGCATTGGGGAGGCAGGTATTGCTCCCTGATTCTCAAGGTACCATAGCCCTAATGCAAGTCAAACCAGTTTAAGTGAACTGATATAGTAGAGGAGATCTCTAACCCATCCCCTCCCTCCTTCCGTTCCAGAACATGCTCCCTGTAACAGAGAAGCTGTCATAAGAGCTTCTGTTTTTACCCCAGTGGAACATTCCCTTCTACCAGGAGGGTTCAAAATTATAGCCAATCTACTGTATATCAGATACGACTATATGAAACCTGACTTTCAATTTACAGCAATCATAATGGACACCCACCCAATGCCATGGCACCATTTTGGTACAAGTTTAAATTCACACTATGAAATAGTAGCATATGATCTGTTCAAATAGACGTCCCCCAGCAACTATATGGCGAAAATCAACCATAATCACAGCATCCCCGAAACAAACCCCTTATTGTAACTCCTTTAAAACCCCTCTATTAGAGGTCACACATTGAGGGGTAAACATGTTACACAGAGCATTTTGCTTGCTCAAAGCTTGGTTGCACATTCATCTATTGCTTTCAAGCCAATAACAAATGGATATAAACTGGCCACTAGGAAATTTAGATTAGAAATTAGACGAAGGTTTCTAACCATCAGAGGAGTGAAGTTTTGGAATAGCCTTCCGAGGGAAGTAGTGGGGGCAAAAGATCTATCTTGCTTTAAGATTAAACTCGATAAGTTTATGGAGGAGATGGTATGATGGGATAACATGGTTTTGGTAATTAAATATTCATGGTAAATAGGCCCAATGGCCTGTGATGGGTTTTAGATGGGGTAAGATCCAAGTTACCTGGGAAAGAATTTTCTGGGAAAGAATTTTCTGTAGTATCTGGCTGATGAATCTTGCCCATATGCTCAGGGTTTAGCTGATCGCCATATTTGGGGTCGGGAAGGAATTTTCCTCCAGGGCAGATTGGAAGAGGCCCTGGAGGTTTTTCGCCTTCCTCTGTAGCATGGGGCATGGGTCACTTGCTGGAGGATTCTCTGCTCCTTGAGGTCTTTAAACTACAATTTGAGGACTTCAATAGCACAGATATAGGTGTGAGGTTTTTTTTGTAGGAGTGGTGGGTGAAATTCTGTGGCCTGCGTTGTGCAGGAGGTCAGACTAGATGATCATAATGGTCCCTTCTGACCTAAATATCTATGAATCTATGAATCTATGAAACACATGCTCCTGCACCATATCAGGCTAACCAGAGCCATGAAACCATGCATAAATTCAAGTTTAGGTTATCTATATCTGTTACCCCCCAGGTGACTGGAGATAATAAAGTTTCCAGAAAGACTCCAGTGATCTTTTAATGAGGATTGTTCCGTTATGCAGAATTATTAGAACACTCTCCTTAGGAAAAGTCATATTTGCATAAAAGTCTGATTAAAACCAGTAAATCTCCTCTAAATGCTAAATCTGATATTTCTAAGTTCAGTACAGTTTTGTGTTTTACATTGGTGATCCCCATAATTAGCTCATCTGCCTTTCAGCCCTTCTGATTTTAGTTAGGAGACTTTCATTCCAGGAAGTTAATACTGCATAGAGCATGCCTTTTTATGGACGTGCTGTTTGGAGACAGCCTGGAGGAGGAAACCTACAAGGATCAACTCTCAGGATTTCCCCCTGAAATCATATCTTCCTGCAGCCTTCGTTTGGTTAGGCTAAACAAGACATAGCATATACAGACTACCTGATGTAAAGAGCCTGTGACAGTGCTCTGTATTTTTTTCTGGCTAGTTTAAACCATACCAGACAACCATACCCTGGACACAACTCCCCACAAAACAGCACCTTCTTCTAGTGACAGTCCTAGGACCCAGGGCTCAGAAGCTCCCCATAAGCAGTGCCCTGCCAGTGCCAGCTGGGTGCTCACAGAATGAATCTTTACCCACCTACTTTGTGTGCTGAGGACAGAGTTAGCTGGGAAGGCCAGTGTGGCCATCGTACCTGTTTGTATCAATATTTAACCAGATGGATCAAATGCTTCAGTCTAGCAGTGAGCTCGGTTATCCTTGTTGTCAGGGCCAACTCAACTGCTCAGAATATTATAGAATAGTGTCACTGTGACCTCAGAGCTAACTCTACCAGAGACTGAGAGTTGAAGGCCCAAGATTATTATGACCATCTCCTCTAACCATCTGCTGAGCATAGGCGATAGGATTTCACCCAGTTAATTTGCAGACTGCTATTACATGGGCTGGAGTGAGAGGAACTGTTCATGTGTCAAGAGTTCTTATTGGGAGATGACTGCAGCATCTGTATACAGACGAACAGTGTGCCAAATCGGCCACCTGTCCCTGGGTGTAGCTATAGGTTAGAGCTGGGCAAATAACTGATTTTTTGGATCACTGGCAGTTCTGGAAAATTTTTAAAAAAAATATATTGATTTGAGTCAAGCCAAAAATGTCAGTGAATCGACAAATTCTGTTTTAGGTCAAAATCAATGGTAGCAAGAAAGAAAACTATTCTGTAGCGTGGGGGTTAGGGGATTCACTTAGGAGGAGGGAGACCCAAATACCTGCCCCACAACTGACAGAAGGAGGATTTGAAGCACAGGTTTCCCACATGAGTGCTCTAACCAATAATCTAACAGTTATAAGGGGACCATAGCCACCACTCCTCTTCTTTGGCCATTTTGTGAATGGTGCCAATTTGTGTCAAATTCATGAATAGTTTCAAGTAAACTAAAATAATACTTTTTGACAAACTATTCATGCAGACCTTTAGAGCTGCAATCCAGACCTATGACACTTGAGCTAATGTAGTAACTGGTAGCACTTGTATTGGGCTGTTATCCTCTATGTGGACCAGTTACTAGAGGGGGGGGGGGAAACAGACACACACTTTGTCAGTGGGTTTCATATATATATATTTGCTGACAGCAGAGGAATGTAAAGACTCAGGACTCCTGGGTTCAATTCCAGGTTCTTTATGGCATTGTGTAGACCCTTCATCATCCTCTGCATCCCATCTGGAGCTAGTCATCTGCACTGTGTTACTAAAGAAGTGATGCCTCTGAGACGCTCTACCTCTATGGGAGGGGGGCACTTTACATTGTACAGGTTTCCCTTCTGTGAGTCTGAGGAAAGGGAGACAGTACAGAGAAGCAACCTACCTCTCACCCCATGCACAGGGAAATTCATGTGAATGACCTCTTCTGTATAAGCATCACAGGGAGGGAACAGTCTGGCTCGTGTTATTTATGGTCTACTTATTACATGGAACCTGTGTCTGAACTCTTCTAGGTATTTTTGTTGGGTAGTTTAAAAGCCAGACAACTACATCCCAGACACAGCTTCCAAGGAGGATCCGCTACTATGGTCTGATGAGCCAATAGTTCCTGTTCAGTTAAGCAACTGGAAGGGAATCATACTTATGTTCGCCTGAGATTAATGTTCTGTGCAAATTCTCCCATTCAGGTACTTCTGGGCAACTTTGGTAGCAGCAGTAAAAGCGCAGGATAGAAATGGAGGGCTTTGATAGAAACTTTGAACCTGCATTATTTAAATTCAATCATAGAATCATAGGACTGGAAGGAACCTCGAGAGGTCATCTAGTCCAGTCCCCTGCATTCATGGCAGGACTAAAATAAATATTCTACTTTTCTAACCTTATGTATTTTGGTTGGCCAGCAATGATCCCCATCTTCTACTCACAGATTAATGGAAACCACCAAAACAAAAGGAAAGGAATGTCAAATTACCATTCAGACACCATACAGGGAAAAGCATGCTACAAAAATTCACAGAATAGGCAAGACATTACAATTATGATTTTTCCTCCTCTTTAACAAGACTGTAATAAGAACTAAAAGTGCCAGTGAAATTTATCTTTGGGAGAGAAATTTAGCAGGCACAGATGTATCCCAGACTTATTACACTTAATGCCCTTTTGTCAGAAATGGAGTTTTATCATCAATAGTATGCCGAAATTAAGGAATAAACAGAAGAACCACTCCTGCTAAAAGGAATAAGCTCCTAGTGGTTTGTGGAGGTGGTGAAAACACAACACGGTATTTTTAAGCTCCCCTTCAAACAAGTGATGTGTTTTAATAAAATATGCACATTGATTGCTCAGCTACCCTGTTGCCATCTCGACTCCTAGAGATTCAGAACCCATTATTCACTCCCCAGCCCTGAAGCGGGGTAAGGAGGAGATTCAATATATTAAACTTGAAAACAGAGCTCAGCAAGATGGTCATGGAGGGCCTGGTGGACCACTGTTCCGAACCTTGTATATTCATATTAATGCAGGATAACTACACATTATGCATCAAAATGCTACCAACTCACAGTGTCAATTGTTTTTTCTTTGAGCCTATATTCTGCACTCATATAAAAGACCACACAAGGGGTAAGGTAATAGTGAATTGGACTGTTGAGATAGAATGACTAACAGTCATATTTTGCATGGTGTATGCATAACCTGCCAGGGTTGTAGGAGATAATTTACATGGTATTTTTCACCAACCTTCTTAGCAGTCCAAGCAGCAGAGAGGCCAAGAACTGGCCTGTCTGTAGAGACTGGACTACCCCTGCAGATTTTGTTGAAGCCCCTCCAGGAAAAAAAAGGTATGTGGAAATTTCAACTCAGGTCTCTAATGCACATGGTGCAGCATGGAGTTATGAATCAATGGTGTATGTCCCTGACCTTTCATCAAAGCTGGGTATGAATTTCCTGGTTCTAATGGGACATCTGTGGACTATTAGGCTAGTATAAGTTTGTGGACATTTGGAGTGTAGTTCAGTCTCCATGCCCATTCAACTCTTGAACTCAGATTACAAAGAAAGATGTCAGCTAGTTGCCAGATGTGATACTTGGCCAACAGTAGTCAAAGGGAACAAACCAAATTATTTCAGAAAAGCCACTGATCAGCACAGGATATTTACAACTTCTTGTAAATGTCCCATAGCCAAGTGGTCAGGGCACTCACTAAAGAGGTGGCAGATCCCTAGTCAAATCCCTTCTCTCCCTTAGGTGGGGGGAAATTGAACTGGGGGTTGCCCACATTCCAGATGAGTATCCTAACCACCAGGCTAAAAGTTGAGGGAGATCCTCCTGGTCCCAAACCCTGACCCCTCCAGGCTTCTTGCCTAACACCAGGCAAGGGTTCACAGCTGAGAATCCCTAGCAAAGATAGGCATTTCTCTCCAGCCCAGACTTAGATTTTGAACTCCGCTGAAAGTAGGAGTTGGACACATCCCATCTCTTCAGCTTCCCCTGTTGGCTGGTGTCAGAGTTTCCCCCACACACTCTAAAGTCTGGGGTACAGATGTGGAGACCCACATGAAAGACCCCCTAAGCTTATATTCTACCAGCTTAGGTTAAAACTTTCCCAAGGCACAAATTGCTTTCCTTGTCCTTGGACGGTATTGCTGCCACCACCAAATGATTTACACAAAAATTCAGGGAAGGGTCACTTGGAATCACTATCTCCCCAAAATACCCCCAAACCCCTTCACCCCCTTTCCTGGGGAGGCTTGAGAATAATATACCAACCACCTGGTTAACAATGTGAGCACAGACCAGACCCTTAGTCTTTAGGACACTGAAAATCAGTCAGGTTCTTAAAAGAAGAACTTTATTTATAAAAGAAAAAGAAAAAGTATCACACCTGCAAAATCAGGGTGGAAGGTAACTTTACAGGGTAATAAAGAGACCTAAAACACAGAGGATTCTCCCACTGGGCTCAGCTTCAGAGTATAAAAACAGAAATAAAACTACCTCTGTAGCATAGAAGAATTCACAAGCCAAAACAAAAGATAACCTAACACATTTCCTTGCCTACTTACAATTTCTGTGGTTTTAGATCTATTATTCCAGGTATATTTTCAGGAGATGTTGTACCTGCTTGGTCTCTCCCTCTGGAGATGGAACAACAAAGAGAACAACAAACACACACTCCCCCCCGAGATTTGAAAGTATCTTCTTTTCTCATTGGTCCTTCTGGTCAGGTGCCAGCTAGGTTATTGAACTGTTTAACCCCTTACAGGTAAAGCAATTCAGTACAGCTGCCAAGGAGGGATTTTAGGCTACTCTTTCCTTTATATTTAAGACAGCTAGGTTAAGCAGGGAGCCACCTTGCATGCTTGCTTTTGTGAATCCCATTCTTAGATGCCAGGCTTCCTCCATTTATTGTATAGGAAGCCTGAGCACCTAGTTCAGGCTTTGTGAATCCCACTGATTTGTCTTAGTGACTAAAGGTTAGGCATTTTGCTGCTGAGCAGAACAACATTTAATTTCCTTTGTAAATCTAGCCTTCACTGCACTATACAGTAGCACTTTTATTAGGAACAGATGTACATTGAAACCCCAGACATGCAGCAACTCCAGCTGTTGAGAAGTTTGGCTGCCTGTCTCCATAGGGATGTCCCCAATAGCATGATATTTACTAGATCACATCAAATAAGTGTACACAGTATGGCATAACATTTGAAATAATTGCAGCTAGACAGCAGAGATTGTCATTCACATACACATACAAAGCCAGGGACTTCCCTGGCATAACTTACTTGCAAGTCAGCCACTTCATTTCATTTTTCATTCAAATATTTGTTCAATGAAGAGCCAAGGGCGCCAATTAGGGGGAGCAGGGGAGTGCAGAAGTCCCCCACCCCCCACCACCCACCCACCCACCCGCCCAAACTTCCTACAGGAGGTGTGGAAGCTCCCATGCGGCACTCTTACCTACAGCAGAGCATTACTGTGAAATGTCAGTTCTGCAGAGGGGAGGTGCCCCTGGGGCAGAGAGTCAGGATTTCCTTTACAAACAGAGGCAGGGTGATTAAGAGAAGAAAGGGCTGGTGATTAAATTAAGGATCCGGAAGTTTAGCCTGTCAAAGAGGAATACCTCTGGGAAGGAGGAGGGGGAGTTGTTTTAGAGACAACGGGGGAAGGGGCTCAGAAAAAAAAAATACAGCCGAACACTGAGCCTAGGTGACATTCAGAAAAGGGGGAGATTTGGGGGTGTAGGTGAAAAGAAGGGGTCAAATCCAGGGAAGGACTAGCAGGGTATAGAGAAGTCCCCACTCTACTTGTGGTACTTATGTGGCCCCATCACCATAGTATCTGAGGCTGTGCCTCACAATGTCTAACCTATTTCTCCTTCCAGCCCCTCGGTGAGGTCGTGCAATGGTGTTATCCCTATTGTACAGATGGGGCACTGAGGCACACACAGACTAAGGGTCAGATTTTCAAAGGTATTTAGGCACCTAGTGAGATTTTCAAAGGCACTTAGAAGGTTTGGTGCTTTGGAAACCCCACTAGATATCTAGTTGCATCTTTGGGTGCCTAAAAACCTTTGAAATTCTGTCCTTAAAGCACTGGCCTGGGGTCAGACAGGAAGTCCATGGGAGAGTAGAACCCAGGTCTTTCAGAGCTAGCTCCCTATCCAGCAGACCAACCAGCCTCTCTCTGTTGCATGCTGCAAAAAAGAGGACTCTAATAGATGGGAGCAAAACCAAGGCGGACAGTTCTCTGAGACTCCAGCAAACAGTCCCAGGATGGATGTCATGGTTGACAGCATGAAAAGCAGCACAGAGGTTAGGAAGGGTGGAGAATGAGAGTCAGATGAGAAGAGATCACTTAACTCGCCAGGGGAGGCAGGTTCTGCCCCAGGCTGGGTTGTACAGCAATGGCTGCTGGGCAATTTTCCTTTTTGACTGAAAACCATTTTGTTCAGTCATTTTTTGTTCTGAGTTTGAGAAAAGGAAGGAAATAGAAAGTGTCCTAGAAGTATCAAATGTGTTTATGCCTCAAATTCTTAGGGTTTCAGCTGTATCCAGGCAAATTCCAGAACAAAGAACAGAAACTGCATCCACAGAGTCCATAAAGTCAATGATTATTGTCATGATTTGCATTAGTCACTGAGCACCATCTGTGTGTTCAGCAATATTCAGAATATGCCAGAAAATCCAGTCCCTCAGCCAATGCATATGAGATGTGTAGTGCTAGATAAGATGGCTCAGATATTTAGATATGAAGTGTACAGTTAGTTATTGACCACCCGTGTTATCACATGGTCACCGTGATGTTTATATCTATGAGTGGAAGTACTGATGACAACAGAGGTTTAGTTGATTAAGGACTAGAAGATTTGACCCTCCAACTTTCTTTCTAAAGGAAGAGCTGTCCAGAGCTCCTGTGTCTGTATATTTTCCTTTCCTGCCTGCAGCAGCCCTGATATACCTCAGAAGTCTCAGGGTTTTTTCCTCAACTTTAAAAGGTAGAATTTTCTTGGTGTTTGATTTTAAATATTCTCCTGTGAGAACTGCAACTCAATCCCTGGAGTGTTGCGTTTAAGAGCTTTCTGGAAAGGAACGAGCCTTTAAAGAGAAGTAAAAGCCGTGTTGCCAACTCTCGTGATTTTGCCATGAGTCTCATGATAATTGTTTTCCTTAAAGCCCCAGCTGCTGGAATCAAGTGGATGTGTGATGATTTCAGCCACCATGCTTAAAGAAAAATGAAGTTTCTAGTCCTCGTGGCTGTGGAGAAAGCATCAAAATGGGATCCCAGTGCACCCTAAAGGCTCAAAAAGCAGAAGGCCAATAAAAAGAACCCCAAATCTTGTTATTTTTACATAAGCTCATGATTTTTGGAGAGCCTGATTCATGATTTTGGAACATTTGGGCTTGGCCATACTGTGAAAACGACTTGAAAGTGTCAGTTTCACTCCTGTTTAAGGTTAGTTTCTAGTCTATTATTCCTAGTGAGGTAACACCTCTAGACCCCAGGTAGGTGCATTAGAAACTCATGGGCCCTTGCCCTAGCAGGATGTTTCCAAAGTTAAATGATTTATTCCCAAGTTTGGCAAACTGCAAAGAAAGTGATAGAAAGTCATCTAGATTTTTCTCCAGTTGTTTCAGTTGTCGTACTCAAGAGTTAGTAACAAAGAATATACATTAAAATTTTAAACCTAACCCATGTTCCTTAAGTGACTTGACACACGATGTTAGAACATGTTAGTATTAGAGTTGAGTGGGTCTAATATTTTTTAAATCCTTTTTTTTAAATTTTGGAATTAGACACAGTGCTGCTATCAGCTAATTTCTAAGTTACCTGCAAAAAAAACCCCTAGATTTTTCAGGTGCCTAAGTAGTCCTTGGACTCCCTGTTAAAGTTGCCCCTCCCCCAATCTGAAGTGGTGTCCCGGTGAAGAATCCATTGAGATGTTAACATTCCCTCAGGAGGAGTCTTGTAGGATGAGCAGAAACACACAGTTATTCCTACACGCCCCATAAATATTTAAATTTATTCACTCACTGTAACTGAAAAGCTAGAGTTACTGACACGCAGGTGAGCTCAAGAAGCATGCGGATATACTATTGCATGGTAACCATGGTAACTAGTGGTACCCTGTCCTACTGCCAACCTGTTATTCTTACTTACCTCTACTCTTCTCATACTTCCTTCTGAGTGATCCTGTGTCAGGGACTTAAAGTCCCTGAGACTGTTTGGGCTTTCCCCCCTCCCCATTTATTCTATGCTGTTCAAATTCTAAATGCAGATGAAAGAAGAAAGCCAACTATTCCAGAGAGGACAGGTATTCACCAGCAAAGGACTGTAGGATATTTAAAGCAATGTTAGAAAGAGTTCTGTGCAACTGTAGGCCACTTTCCCTATATAAGAAATATATTGATTTCTCCATTTATTATTTTTCCAGTATAATCACTAAGCCAGTCTTTGAATGGGACAAGTCTTCTGTTAGACAGTAGCCCTCAAACCCTTCAACTACCTTTGTTCTTAAACAGGAATAAACCTAGAGTAGATAGGGATTTCTCACACCAGAGCTTATAGGGTGTGTGTGTGTAACAACATTCTAGATGGAAGTGAGGGAGAGGCAGCTGCCAGGTAACAGAATGACAACTTTAAAGTTTGCAGAAGCTTACAACTGAATCCATAGAGATCCAGCCCCAGAAAGGTATGCTGGAGGGGAAAGGAGGCAGCTCTGCACTAGCAAGAAAAAGGAAGGACCAGGCAATTCCCAAGGACGGTGCTGGCATGCATCACGGACTGCCAGTTTAGCACAGCGGGCTCCTTGTTATTTGTTGAATCTCAAATCATAAACCACAAAAGTATTTTGCTGTATTTGGGTAAACAGTCACCTCCTTTAATGAACTGTCTCAGCTCCCTGAAAACTCACTGTGACGAAGTGTGACTGTTCTTAATGTTTCCTCTGAACAGTGTGGGGGTGCCTCAGTTTCCCCTAGGCAGTTCTTAAGTATCTAGGTGGTGGAATAAGGGTGTATGATCATTGCAGAGCCCTAGAGGGCAGGTGTGTGCAGGGTCTGGACACAGAGAATGGCCAACACCCTGTTTCTTGGCAACTGATGGCCTGGGCCCTTCTCCCCGCAAGGTGAGAGCTAAAGGGTTGGAGAACAAAGGAATCAGGTGACCTCCTGGCCCGGAAAAGGGACAAAGCCCAGAGGAGGAGGGGTGGGAGAGAGTTTCAGTTTGGGGGCTGGCTGGGGACATGGAGTGAAGTGCAGATGTGGTTGTCTGGCTCACTGCCCCCCAAAATGGACCCGGCTGAGGGATCCTGTTCTCTGCAACTGCAAGCTCTGTTTTAGACCATGTTCCTGTCATCTAATAAACCTTCTGTTTTATTGGCTGGCTGAGAGTCACGTCTGACTGCGAAGTTGGGGGGCAGGACCCTCTGGCTTCCCCAGGACCCCGCCTGGGCGGACTGGCTGTGGGAAGCACACGGAGGGGCAGAGAGGATGCTGAATGCTCCGAGGTCAGACCCAGGAAGGTGGAAGTCGTGTGAGCTGTTTTCCCTGCAGACAGGCTGCTCACAGAAAGGAGACTTCCCCAGAGTCCTGACTGACTTCATAGGGAGCAGTTCCAGAGCATCTCCCAGGGACTCTGTGACACTCACCCACCTGTTGCGGCTCATATTAGAGTCTGACAGCTGGCGAAGGTGTAATCTGCATTCTCTCATTACATGGAGTAGATTTCCCTGGGGTATTGTTTTCCCCTTAATTCTCTCTTACACACAAAAGGGGAAAATCTGGCCCACAGCATCTGCTTTTGCTCCCAAAGGTGGAAGCGCCTCTTCTCACACCTAACATCCATCTTCAGAATTATTTACAGAACACTTAAAGCCAAGTTGAATGGAGATGGAAGAGATGCCCTGGCAGGGCTTCTTCATCCTTAAATGTTCCAGCTCGCCTCTGCGTAGATATGACTGCAGAGACTCCTTAACCCCTGCAAACCTCCCAAATACCAGAGCCATGAAGACCCATCCTGTTTTGGAGCTATTTATCCTTGGATATGACAGGGAGTTATGCCTGTTATTTAGCTACTGGATCATTACCAAAGGCAGCATTCCAATGGCAATATATGGCTACAGGCCCTTGGAAAGGATGTGTAGGGAAGCGTGGAACACACCTAGCGAGTCCCCCAACATCTCAGAAAGCATAGATTCCTCCCCACCTGGCTGAAGAAATTTATAAAGGGGCCTCAAGTCTTTTGCTGACTGACAAGGAGAACACCAGGGGATGTGGTGGTGCTGTTTGGGTCAAAGATACCACTCTGCCCTCCAAAAATGGTTATAGACAAGGGGAGCAGCAGACGGGCTGAAAGAAGCTCCATCTTTGACTGCCATGGGTATAAAAAGCAATTCTGGGGTCCCTATCCCAGTCAGTCACTGTTTGGGGACTTTACCATTCCCAGCCTGCCACCGGTATGATTTAACCCACACACACAAGTTGCTAATTTTTGTTCCTGGTGAGTGTGCATTACAGGTCCCCCTCTGTGACAGATTCATTCCTTTCAGGCATCAGATATGACCTCCAGCTCAAGAACTTTAGTTCACACTGTAGCAGCTCAGACAATTTTAGCTCCCAAGCTCCCCAGTTCACTCTCTGGTGTGTCACTCAAAAGGGCAGCCATCACATTAGATCATTCACAATATGTACTTGTTTCTCCAGTGTCACTTAATAGCACACACCGGGCCAAATCCTGAGGAGTGCTGAGACACTTCCAACACCTCCCACTTTACTGCAGTGGGATCTGCAGGGATTCAGCACCTCACAGGATCCTTCCCTCCAAGAGTTTTCTCTGTACCTCCTTATACTTCATTTCATTTTGTTCATATTCTTGTGTATCAGTTTTTCATGGTCTGTTGCACCTGGAATGAACTTTCCTAGCACAAAGAGAGTGCTCTTTCTCCTGTTGATGAGGTCATGCCCAGTGTCACATTCATTTCTGATGGGTCTAGGAAATAGAAGTATACAGAAATGGTTTCTTCCTATACAACAGTATTCAACATTTGATTGGATTTCTGAGTAGTTTTACAAAGAGAGACAGAGCATACTTTATACAGTTAGCAGGGAAACCATTGAGGAACTTGCAGCTGACTCAGACCAGGACTTTCCTCTATGGGACTGATAGTTTTAATGATGTTTGAGTTCATTTAAACCAGTGGTTCTCAACCTATTTACCATTGTGACCCACATCCAATACTACCTGTATGGCCCTGAGGATGCCACATGGGCCTCAGCTCTATGCTGATTGGGCCACAAGCGGCCTGTGGGTCGCAGGGCGAGAACCACTGATTTAAACACTACCCTTTCCAGCTTGACTGACAGACATCACGAGTAATAGCTGATCCCCAGCCAAAGAATGGACTATAGCTGAAGGTGAGAATGAAGCCCAAGCAATGGTAAGCATCAGCAGCACCAGTGCAATCGAGTGACAGTCGCAATGATCCAAATGTAGCCAAAAGAACATGAGTGGTGTGGAGGAGCACAGGAAAAAAAATGGAATTCTGGAACTGAGCTACAGCCAACAAAAGAGAGTGGGGTGAACCCAAAAGAAAGCAAAATAGAGCTGTTACTAGAAGGAGGTTGGCATGGATGAGGGACAGAAAGAGAACAAAGATACTTGGAGGAAGGTGAAAGCTAAAAGTCTAGAGTGGAAAAAAGATGAGACAGAAGAGAGACTGGATATAAAGAACCAGGAAGATAATGGAGTAGAAAAGGCAGCTTTAGATTTATGGTGGGGGAAAGGAAAGAAGAAATTTATGGATTGTAGATGGATGCAGACCTGGCACAAAAGGCAGAGACTTGTGTGATGAGACCCCCAAGGAGCAACCTGGAATGCCTGTGCCCCTGTAACTCTCCAGCCTGGGCTCTCTCTGTCACAATGTTTTGCTAGTAACAAGCAGAAAACCCCTCCAGGTGCTGTTATCACTCAGCCACCAGCATGCAGAGACACACCAGTATGCAAAGTCACACCCAAATCGCATGAATTCTTGCCAAGCCACTCATGAACTAAATAGAGACACAAGCAAATCCCCCCAGCCCCTTAGCCTTGCACCTCAGAAATGTGTCATCTTTCACTGCTCAAGACCTTCTCCTGAAGAAAGCAAGCTCATTAATTAGTTCACCACTTTGGGGTAAGCTAGCATAGTGCAGTTGAAGTAAAGGAGAGGCCAATTATGCTAGATTGGCTTGAATCAATGGCCAGAAACCAAATTGCCTTGAACTTGTGCCTGGGGGGTGGGGTGGATGGATAATGAGAAGATCTGAAACATCACTCCTCAAATTTGGGTTTAACTTCAGTCTAGGTCTGGATCTAAATGTTGTTACTTAGATCTCTGTTACGTGTGAGCAATTGACTTTTTCCAGGTAATAGTGAAAAACAACACAGGCAAGTTACGTGGGCCACATTCTCAGAACACATTTGTTCGGTTAAGTCTATTCCACCTACTCATAATAAATTAGACAAATTTAAAAAGTATACGTAACATGCGTTGTTAAGAGTTAGAGACTGTTTCCTTCAAGGAAAAGTACAATCTTTTCGGTAACTTATGTCTCTAGACTAAAAGTACTCCAGGCTCACAAGTACTCATCATAAATCCAATGCACTGTATCCCTCACCATCCTGAGGAGCATAGTATATTCTCATAATCTTGCAGAGTGACTCCCAGTCCTACTGTTGTATGTCAATAAACCTAACCCCCTCACTAATTTAAATATATTTATTTTCATGCAAAACACACCGAACTTAGTGGAAAGAGTCCTGAAAGTATAAACAGAGAGTTATTTTGGGGGCCCATATTTCACACAGACTGCTTCAGCACCTGCATTTTACGACCTGAACTATTTGTCTTCTCACCGTCTTATTGTTTTGTTGACCCTCGCTGTTCAGCCAGATAGTCTACAAAACATGTATTATTGTCACTTTTACTGTGACCTATTCCAGCTTCCACTTCCTTCCATGACAGTTTTTAGTAGAAGGGTTATTTTAAAAAAAAAAAAATCATCTTTGCCTGTAGAAGGGGATTGTTTAAAGTACCCCCCCTACGGGAAATATTTCTACATGTTATATTTGCAACACAACAGCAACTAGGAAAGTCATGATAAGGTGTCCAGTACTACCCATCTTATGGTTTACAGTATTCTATAGTAACGGTCCAAAACACTATAGCAACAAAGACTGTTGTAAGCTATTTTTTTAAATGTGTCTTCTCACGTCGTATGACTGTTCCAGAATAAGAATATGCTGGTTTTAGAGCAGAAAGAACAAGAACCCCTTTAATGCAGTTTTCAAACTGCAAGCTCTTTGGGGCAGCAACTATCTTTTCGTTCTGTGTTTGTAGAGCACTGAGCATCACATGTGTCCTGGTCCAGGACGGGAGTTCCTAGGTGCTACCACGATACAGACAGACATGGGCCCATTAAGCTTCATTCCAGCATGATGCAATTTATCTGTGCCAGTGAAGTTCACCATATGAGCAGGAAGGAAGGATTGGGAGTATGGGAGTAGAGGGTAGCGAAGTGGCTGGCAGAGTCAGGCACTAGAAGCAGGCAAAGCCGGTAATGGAATAGATAAATTTGCCCCAGGGATTCTATTCTGTCCATATGGGATGCAAGTCACTTCCATTGACTTTTAGTGGGAGGGTGAGTAATATCCCAGAGGGTCATGGGAAGAGGAAGAATCAAAGCCCTGGAAGTTGTCAGAGACATGTGGTGTGATGTTTCTCTAGTAATTTGAAATACACACAGGTAAAATAGTGAAACTTGCAGCAAGCACACCTGAAAGTAAATTATGTATCTCCCACATGCTTGTATGATCTAACAGGGTTCATGAAAGGGCGCCTGGCCAAAAGAACCAAGCACCGGCACTGTTGCAGTCTTACCAACTCAAACTTGCATTGCAAATCTTGTGATATTTGGCATTTTTTTCTTAAAGCCCTGACTGCTGGAGTCGTACAATTACTAGAGGGGGGTTGAAAAAAATTCCAACAGAACACTGATAAATTCCAAAGAAAATTTAGTGAAATCAGAATCTTTTGGGGATGGTCTGATTTCAAAAGTTCCCATGGAGTCCTGCCCGGTTCCCTCCCAGTTTACCTGCTCAGCTCCTTGTCTTTCAGCAGACGTACTATTGTTTTGTGGAGCAGCCCAACAGAGGGTTTGCTGAGGACCCCAGGGCTTCCAGGATCCATGGGCCTGTGGCTCTCTTCCCTTTCCCAAGGGATTTTTGAAACTTTAGGTTTTCATTCCTCCTCGAAAGAAAGCTAAATTTTAAAACCCTCCACAAAACAGAATTGCTGTTCTCCATGCAGTGCTGGTAATTAGAAGAAAAATCTCACCTTCATTTATAAAGTATATCCCTAGCCAATGGTGAACCGCTGCAGAGGAGAGCATGAAAACGTTACCCCCCACGACGTTCAAAAGCCAGAAGGCAAATCCAAAGGAAGTATTTTTAAGCCAATGTCTCATGATATTGTGGGGCCTGCCTGAGATGTTTTTAAACGTTTGGGGGTTGGCAAAACGTCTGATGGAAAGCCAGCATTGCGAGATCTACTTGCAGCAACAAGTGTGCTGCCCAGGTGGAAAAGGGCACTTAAATTTGTGCTACATCTGTGGGCAGCTCTGAAAGCTACACCCCCCGTTCAGGGAACACTGATAAGAGCATAGAAAAGTCCATCCCTGGGCTAGCCGGTAAAGGAGGATACTGGTCGTTGGAGTTTGTGTGGTTCACAGCCCTGAAGGTTAGATTTTCTGCGGCTGCTGCTCTCTATTTTGTTGGTAGTAAGTATAGGTATGAGAGAGAGAGATTCTCAGAATGATCCCCTTAGCTCAGCAATGCAGTGATTTTTGTCCTACTACTGTAGGTATCTGTCAGATATGTGTGGGGAGGGAATGAACTGGCCAGAAGCTCAGTAGTATCACAGTGGCGACTCCAGGTACTAGTATTGATTCTTGTTGTACACGCCTTTACAGGTAGCAATATGGATGTATGCTTATGGAAGCGTCCTATACTAGAATATGAAAAAGAATCAGTAAGGGTGTATAGTTACTATTGATATGGTGACCATATGTCCCATTTTGGCCCGGACAGTCCCTTTTTTAAGCCCTGTTCTGGCCATCCTGACTTTTGGCAAAAGTGGGCATTTGTCCCATTTGCTCTTGCCATTTGATCAGTTGGCAGGAGCAAATGGGACAAATGTCCACTTTTGTCAAAAAAAAGTGTGGGCGGGAGGAACATGCAGGGGATGAGCGGAGATGCCAGCCCTGCAGAGCGGGGGGCAGGGCTCTGGCAGGGGAGGGGGAGAAGAGGGAGGGATCTAGCATCTGGGAGGCAGGCAGGGTTTGAGCGACCAGCAACAGCCTCAAGCGGGAGGGAAGGGGACTCAGGCGAGCGGCTGGATGTCCCATTTGGGAAATATGGTCACCCTAACTCTTGACCACTTATAGAATTTAATAGAGACTGATTTCCTTTCCACAGATATTTTTTAAATCATGAAATGTATTATAGAATTCTATCCTTGTTATAAGATTCTACAACAAGGTTTAGTTTGTGTGTGTAAGTAACTCACACATCGAAACTCCTTCAAGAGTTACAGCTCCTTGTGAATTTAACCCCATTATCCAAAACCTTTGAGGCAACTAGTTTTAAAAGTAAGTGTGAAAATAACTCATTCATATTTTAAGTTGTGATTTTTAACCACCACCAAGTAAGTGGAGACGCAAAATTATAGGTTTTATATTATATACACACAAACACTGCAAACCCATGAGAGGTCTAATAGCGTCCATCAGGTAAGCCACCACGCTGACAACAGTTGTCTTCATTTTCTTCTCACTTATATCTGTGTATGTCTGGAGTAACACTACTGAAGTCAGTAGAATTACACGGTTTAAAACCCTGATCCAAAGCACAGCATTTAAGCATGCGTCACGTTAATGTGTCAGCCTTGATAAAACTTACACACCAAACTAGCGCCAGTCACTAACATGTTTCAAGTTATACATTTGCTTAAGTGTTTTGCAGAATTTGGACCTAGATGAGGAGAAGATTTGACCCAGTGTTCTCACAGAGGAGCACATACCAGCTTTCTATCCAAAACTGCTGTATTTTTTTTTAAATTTCCTCCAATCCTAGCACCCAACTTTTTTTTTTTAATTTTAATTTTATTTCGAGTCCAATTTAAGGTTAATTCCTTCCATGGTTAAGAAACTCAATACCGTATTTCAGGAGCAGAGCACGTCTTATAGTTCCGATATCACACATATCTCGCCTCTAAAAATTAGGGATTTATGATAAACAGGTGGGCAGCAGATTAACCAAGTGACCTCTGATAGGATTATCATATCTAGGACCAATAGTACCTTTTCTAGCATTTAAGAGAAAAACAGCAGTGATTAGATGGACCCAGAAGGCATCTGTGTATTTCCACTGTTCACCTCAAATCAATGAGGCATGTTTGATTTCTTACTTTGCCACAGTAGCGGCTCACAATCATTAGGGCATATGATGCAACTGAGGAAGATTAGCTAAGGATTTATTCTGCATAGCCCAGACATCCTCAAATGTTGGGTAAAGCAATACTGCCAAGATTTCATAAGTGGCTAGTGATTTGGGGTGACTCTGTTCTAGGGTGTCCATCTTAGCGGGGCCCTTATTTCAGAAATTTCCAAGCATCAACCCTCGGGGGGGGGGGGGGGGGGGGGAGGAATCAGACCCTTCTAGTTGGTCTCCCAAAATACCTGTTGCTTTTGACAATATTGACCCCCATCGTTTACAGGCAGCAATGCAAGTCGGGCGGTACAGTCTGGTATGCCGTACCAGCAAGATATTTATAGTTGCTACGGCCTACCGGAAAGACACAGGAGGAGCGGAATGTGGGGCTGCTGGGCGACCCTACGTCAGCAGCTCCTCCCACCCCCAGCCCTTCCACCCAGGGTCTCCCCCATAGCAGCCCGACCAGAGCAGCTGCCGGCACGGGGCTGCCCAGTGGCCCCCTGTTCGGCTCCTTTCCCTGCTGTGGTTCCTGGGAGAACCTGGAACCACAGGGCTCTCCTGGGAACTGCAGCAGGGAAAGGAGCAGGACGTGGGGCCACTGGGCAGCCCCACACCAGCAGCTCCTCCGGCACAGCTGTACCCCAGCCCCCAGCCCTGTCCTGTCCTCCGGCAGGAGTGCTCTACAGACTGAGGAGAACCTACATGGAAGGGCTGTGGCGGCAGACCCGCGCCGGAGGAGCTGCAGGGTTCTGCTCCTTTCGCCGTTGCGGTTCCCAAGTCTCTGGCGCAGCGGGAGGATGACAGAGCCCTCCCACCCCCCAGGTAATGTGGGTGGATCACGGGGAGGGGGTTGGGGGGAGTCACATAAGGAGGTCACATGTACCCCATTAGCTGCTGTTGGTGTCCAGTTTGCAAATTTAGCCAACTAATTATAAAAATATATTTTGTTTTTTTCAGCTGCTGCAGAGGAATGGTACTCAGATACTCTAAGGGGTGGTCTACAGCCATTGCAGGGTCAAATTGTGAGTCCTTTACTCACTATGAAATCAATAGCCCTTCTTGCTTAAGTGCTTAATAAGAGTAAGGCCCTCATAATCTGACCCTGCGACAGATCAATTGGGGTAGCTGGTTCATATGATGATGTATTCTGGTTTCTTTTATTGAGAAGTTAAAAAGACACATTATGAAGCTTATTCAAACACACACACACAAATTAGCAACAGTCTTGGATTCCCTTTTGATATTTCCTCTGGAATCACTTATGCTATACTTAAC
The DNA here is from genome assembly GCF_965152235.1 of Eretmochelys imbricata. Lineage (NCBI taxonomy): Eukaryota > Metazoa > Chordata > Testudines > Cheloniidae > Eretmochelys > Eretmochelys imbricata. The sequence goes on from NC_135576.1 coordinate 123,664,444, forward strand.
AGACATGTCTATACCTGCATCAGGATTTTCTGTGAGAACACTACGTGAAACCCTTCCCCTTCTGCAGTGTCCTGATGGACAGCAATGGTCCTATATAACATCTGCCAAGTGAACTCATTTTCCACAGCCATTGTGTCTTTGCAGGGGGTGGGAAGGTTCTTATGTGACATCTCCATTACTGGAGGTTTGAAACCATGGCAGCCCATTCTGTAGGATCCTCTGCTACTCCCTTTATTAATTAATCGTCCTTTTGATCCACTCAGCATATCAAATTGTCCACCCAAGATCTTCTTTTTCTGCATCATGTTCTTCTACTATAAACTTTCCCTTCCAGTGCCTGTAAACATGCATCTCTTGCTGAACCCTTAAAATGTGCCCTGCAAATTACGTATCTTTTTTCAGATCTCTAACTAGCATTTGCCGAGTTCCAATCATATACAATCCTTAGTTGGTTACACAGTCTATTCATGATATTTTCAGATTTCTTCTATAACACTGTAATTCGAAGGATTGTAGGTTTTTTTTACCATCAATTGCTTGAATGTGCATGTTTCACAGCTGTAATTTAAAAATCTTACATTTGGTCTGTGTTAAAGAGTCAGAATTTAGTCTTCAGATTTATTTCCCTTCTCATTATATGTTTATTCTTCCAGAATGTCCTTCACTCTTGCCATTCTGTTGCTGACTTCAGTATCCATATCTTCTATAACTATGTTTCCTAAGGAGCAATAATTTCTTACTTGCTGTATCGGTCACTTGAATCCTGCATGTTTCCCAAGCTACTTGCATATCATTGTAGTTTTGTCTTGTCCACATTCAACTATTTCTTTGACATATTCATATATATTCTCCACTAACTTCAACAGACCTTCTTCTGAATCAGCCAACAGCTGTGTTATCTGCATAGCATGTTATTCACCCATTTTTTCCACTCATCTTAATGCCTTTTGTTTCTTCAATTAAATTTAAATCACACACTATAAACATTGAATAAAGCTGGTGACATTATACAGCCTTGTCTCACTCCTCTCTTGATCCCTATTAGATTTTTATTTTGCATCCACCATTGTAATCACCTTCCGATTCCAATGTAATTGTCGATCATCTGGCAAAGTGACCACTAGAATGAGTCTTCTGATGCATGTGTCTTTTATATGATGTTTTATTGCAGAGATAGATAGTATCTTCATAGATTATAAGGTCAGAAGGGACCATTGTGATCATCTAGTCTGACGACCTGTATAATATGGATCAGAGGACTTCCCTGAATTAAGTCCCACTTCAAGTCCAATAGCTGTGGCTGTACTTGAGTATTACCTTTTAGAAGGGCATCCGATCTTGATCTACAAGGTATATGGAGTAATGGAGAATATACCACAACACTAGATAAATAGTTATTAGTTAATTACCCTCACTGTATTAAAAAACATGCCTTACTTCTAGCCAGCTGGTCGCTTATTTAAAAAAATACCATAAAGCTTTCCTATGTGGATACGCCCTCAGGGAAAGAAGAGACTGCTACAGATCCTTAACTGACAAGTTTCAGAGTAACAGCCGTGTTAGTCTGTATTCGCAAAAAGAAAAGGAGTACTTGTGGTACCATGGAGACTAACCAATTTATTTGAGCATAAGCTTTTGTGAGCTACAGCTCACTTCATCGGATGCATACTGTGGAAAGTATAGAAGATCTTTTTATACACACAAAGCATGAAAAAATGGGTGTTTACCACTATAAAAGGTTCTCTCTTCCCCCACCCCACTCTCCTGCTGGTAATAGCTTATCTAAAGTGATCACTCTCCTTACAATGTGTATGATAATCAAGTTGGGCCATTTCCAGCACGAATGCAGGTTCTCTCCCCCCCCCCCACACACACACACCCACTCTCCTGTTGGTAATCACTTTAGATAAGCTATCACTCTCCTTACAATGTGTATGATAAAAATGGCCCACCTTGATTATCATACACATTGTAAGGAGAGTGATCACTTTAGATAAGCTATTACCAGCAGGAGAGTGGGGTGGGGGGAGAGAAAACCTTTTGTAGTGGTAAACACCCATTTTTCATGCTGTGTGTGTATAAAAAGATCTTCTATACTTTCCACAGTATGCATCCGATGAAGTGAGCTGTAGCTCACGAAAGCTTATGCTCAAATAAATTGGTTAGTCTCTAAGGTGCCACAAGAACTCCAGATCCTTAACTAGCACTTGGACAGCTACCAGCAAAGAGAAGAAAAGGACTTCAATTCAATGACTCATCTCAAGTAGGGCACAACTGATAATACAGAGCCTTCTGCTGCACTGTCAGCATTTCCCGATGATGGACATCTCTCGGTTCACCATATTCAATACAGCAGAAGACATCAGCATATAGCTGCAAACCCACACACAATACAGTAACTTACAGTACTTCATATAGTGCATGTGAAGCTAAAATTAGAATTAACATTGGTAATTTAAGTTTGAACACGGCAAGAACTCAGCTCCCAGTATGACATTTACTGTTACTACTGAGGTTATTCTGTGCCAAAAAATAAAAATTCTGCACATTTTATTTGTCAAATTAATGTGGAGGCCCCAGCATGGCATTGGGGAGCACAGGCCACTGGCTGCACAGAGATGGGAGATCACTGTGCAGCTCCCCGCCCAGGGCACAGACTCAGCAGTGAGGCTGCACCCAACCCTGGCACAGTGCAAGGACTGGGACTGCCCCAGAAACACACCCCAGGGTCCTGCCCCTCCATGCCAGATGCACCAAGTGTGGGCAGGCAGGCTCAGCAAGGCAGGATCCAAATGGAGGGGCTTCGTGTGGGGGGATCCAGGTGTGGGTTGAGATGGTTCTGTGTGGGGCAGTCTGGGTGCAGGCAGCTCAGTGGGGGATCTGGGTGTGTGGGGGGGAATCTGGATGCACAGGGGCTTGTTGGGGCTTCTGGATGCAATGGTAATGGGACTCTGCAGGGGGGTTCAGGTGAAGGTGGTTGGGGCTCAGTGGGAGGAGTCTGAGTGTGGGGGGGATAGAGCTCACTAGGGGGTCTGGGAATGGGGGGGTTAAGGGGGGGTGGAGATCCAGGTGCAGCTGGTTGGGGCTCGGTGAGGTGGGGATCCAGGTGCGCATGGCTCATCAGGGTGTTTCTGAGTGCAGGAGGTGGGGTGAGGATCAGCAGGAGGGTCTGGGTATGAGGTGGTCTGGATGCAGGGAGGTTGGGTAGATAGGCGAGCAGCTCCCTGTACAAGGATCCCTCCCCCTGCAGCTGAGAAGCAATGAGTGCAGGAAGCTGTGGGGAGTTTACAGAGATTCCTGCAGCAGGGGGAGAAATCTGGGGGTGGGTCTGACCCAGCCCTGGATGCCAGGCAGGGGAAAGAGGAAGTCCTATCCTCCCCAGCCTAGCCAGGACTAGCAGCTGAGCCCAGCGCAGGGTAGGAGCCACCAGCCGGGTCTTCCCCAGTCCCGCCCCAAAGTGTTTTACCTTTCTGCCGGCTGCCCTGGGCATCTGAAACATACTAGTGGGGAGGGTCGCATGACTGCTCTTGTGGCTTCCCTTTGCTTCCCCATCACAGTAATTTTTCTGCAGGGAAGCAAATAAATCTGTGGGGGACATAAATTTTGCGCATGTGCAGTGATGCAGAATTCCCCCAGGAGTATACTGTTTATCTGTTCTCTTGAACTACTTGTCTACACTTGCATTGGTCATTAATACTTTGGCAATATCTCAATCTGTTGTAATCAATTAAAAAAAAAAAAAACCTTTGTAGTCCGAAGGATCGATAAAGAGTGTCTTGGATCTCACACCTCTAGCATTATCAGAGGTCACATTTGAAATTTTGATCTGAACACTAATGAGCGGAGCTCCAGATGCAGCCCTCAGTGATGTATCGGGGTAGAATTTGGCACTTGGGTTATTAAGATTTGTATTCCCATGCGGCTGCTCAGGAGAAAGTGAGGGGAGAGTGACACAAATCATTTTCATATTTCACAACCTCCATTCCAAGTGATCTCTTGTCTAAAAAAAAAAAGAATCACCATTAACTCACTCTTACTACTCAATGGTCAGACATTATAAACTGAAAACAAAGGCTTTTTGAAAGCACTCAGAATTGGCCTAGCTCTGCTGCCATTGAAGTCACTGAGAGCTATGCCATTGACTGCAATAGGAGCAGTTAGCCCCGCTGAGGGACTTTGAAGATCTATGTTCTTGTGGAGAATGTATCTTTGGAACACGGTCTATTGGAAATTGTTTCTAGTTGGACAAGCTTAACATTCCTAAGTAAAAGCATCTGCAGAGTGAAATCCAGTGTAACCAATGCAGAGGAGTCTGCTCAAATCTGCCAACAGCCTGCACCAATAGTTCTGAGACAGGGGGACTGTCAGTTGGATTGCCCATCTAAATGAGGCTGGGGACTTTCAGACTCTCTCCTCTAGGCTCCCGTCCCCAACACTAGTCCAATAGTGTATTCTGCATACTGGAGGAGAACTCAGCCGACTCAGATACAGTGTGCTGCTGGAATAAGTATCAGAAGATCCCTCAACTGCTCCCTTTGCCTTTCAAGGGGAAAAGCCACCTCTGCTAATCCTCCAAAGGGGAGGAAGTCCTGCTGCTCGTTCCAGGGAGAGAGACAGATCCCCTGGAAACTACCCACACTGCAGGGTAGAAGGCCCCAGCCACTGCTGCCACTGCATGGAGAGGAATATTGAAGTATACCTGACCCCATTCATGCCCAGGCCCACACCAGGGCTGATTGCGATAACTGGCTGAACCAAAGTCAACTGTGGTGTCTGCTACAGAGTTTAGGGGCATATGGATTTCGTTTTATAGGTGTAGCCAGATGTGAATCTTTATGCTAGAGCTGATTAACAAGCCTGTTTTTCCTACAAATAAGTTGAGAAAAAAAGCAATTTTTGTGGAAAAAAATATAAAGCATAAAGTTTTATTCTGTTTTCTGAAGACTACAGAGTTGCTTTACATTTTTGTCATTTATACCCCGGCCCCTTCTTGCTAGAGAAAGGTAGGTTCCCGTACTAAATGCTTTCCTTTTGCCACTGTAACTTTCCAGTTAGTAAGTTGGAGAAGTTAGAGTGGAAAAAAGATGAGGAAAAAAGGCAAGTAAACCCTAGATATTTTACATTATACTCTGTGGATATATATATATATATATATATATATATATAAATCTCAAATTAAAATTCCCCCTCCAAAAAAATTAGATTTTCCCCCATGAAAGAGTGTTCATTTGATGACCCCCTTTTTCAGGGAGGAAGAGCAAGGGACTGCCTCTCTAGATCAATGTTTAGGGCACTAACCTGAAATGTAGTAGACCCAGGTTAAAGTCCCTGCTCCAATGCATATTTAATTGCTACAAAGTGAAATAACTTCGAACAGGAGAGACAGAAAAAGCCACCCCAGAACAGCCAATAGCCTGGTGGTTCGGGCACTCACCTAAGATGTGGGAGAATGGCAGAGGTGTGATTTGAACCTGGGTCTACTACAACCCAGGAGTGTGTCCCAATCAGCAGGCTTTTGGCTACTCTGAGGTGGGTCTCTGACCAAACACGTTCCATCTTAGACCCAAGAAACTTCCCGACAAAAGTTGGCACTAACTTGTTCCCACAATGTTCTGGTTTTGACATATTGGCATTTTATGACAATCAGCTCTGGGTGAAAGGCATTAATGAATTAATTTATGTTTAAGTATGGTCAGTGTCATTACACAGATACAGAGAAAGGCCTATTAAGTGAACAAGGAAAACAAGGTACTATTAGGGGATTTGAACGATGATATATCTGACATGATTTTTTTTTTTATTTGTAGGAGTCTGATATGAAACCAGACATTCTTTCATTGTTGGCACAGGATTTCAAGAGACAAGTCTCAAAGGCTGAACAAACACTGAACAATCTTGAAAGTCTCAGGAACATACAGCAGTTTTGTTTGTTCAAATGTGTATAGGCAGTTGAAGGTAATTTGAATAGAGTCTCAAAGTTGCAAGTGACACTTCTCCAGTAGCTCAAAATAAACAATTTCAGACAGACACCTTCAATAGTGCTATAAGACATTAATTAGCCAAGTCATTAATTAACAACAAATAGGCCAAGTCCTGGATGGGATCACGCCATGAAATACTGTAGAATATAAATCAATAGTAATCCTGATTCTACAGCTCGTGAAAGGGAATACTTGGATGAAAAAGAGGCTTTGGGCTTGACTCTCATTTACACCAAGGCCTCTCTAGGGCAGCTAGGAAAGATTTTCTGATGGAACAGTTTTCATTTGGAATCAATATGTTTTATGGGAATGTGTCAATTCTGTTGAAAGTTTAAAAAGAAGCCAGGAAGGGAGGATGGCCAGCCCACACCAGAGCCAGCAGCAAGCTGAAAAATTTCATTTAGGTTCTCTCAGACAGAATTTCCCACCTGCACAAAAATTTGAGTTCATGACTCTTTATCCTGATTCAGGACATCTCTCTCTCTCTCTCCCCGCACCCACTAAATGATTTAAAAAAAAAAAAAAAAAAAAAAAGCACAAGCATTTTTGCAGGAGGGATATTCTCTTTTCCAGCAAACCCTCCCTTCTGCACCACTCTGGCAGTGTAACACACACACACACACTTCAAGGCCTATTTACAGTATCAGAGAGAGGGCTGTGGTGTAAATGAAAAATCAAACCTTGATTTTATTTTTTGAGAAAGCTGTCATACTACATGTGAAGAATTACAACTACCATATTTTCTTGCCATTTAATCTCATAAATCAGAATAACCCTCCCTCCTGAGCTACCTGTATCTCTACTGACAATCATTTAGAGAGCTGTGTTACCATACGTTTCCCCTCAGGTATCAGAGAACTCAAAATTATATTTGCAATAGTTTGTCAAGTCTGAAGTTGGGTTTTATAAAACCCAAGACAGACCATGAAGCTGCTCTAGGGGTGAGCTGTGATGGTTGAAAGCATGATGGAGATTTCTACTGAACAACGATGTCAAAGAAAGGCCTTGCCAAAAGAATGTCCTAAAGTTTTTTCTGAATGTCAAAAAAGGTAGAAAGAAAAAGGAGTACTTGTGGCACCTTACAGACTAACCAATTTATTTGAACATAAGCTTTCGTGAGATACAGCTCACTTCATCGGATGCATTCAGTGGAAAATACAGTGGGGAGATTTATATACACACAGACCATGAAAAAGTGGGTGTTTATCATACACACTGTAAGGAGAGTGATCACTTAAGATGAGCTATTACCAACAGGAGAGTGGGGTGGGGGGAGAGAAAACCTTTTGAAGTGATAATCAAGGTGGGCCATTTCCAGCACATTTCCAGGAGTTAATTTGCAAATTTGATACAATTAACTTAGGCTTGAATAGAGACTGGGAGTGGTTGAGTCATTATACAAAGTAAAACTATTTCCCCTTGTTTATTCCTTCCCCCCCCCCCACACTGTTCCTCAGACGTTCTTGTTAACTCCTGGAAATGGCCCACCTTGATCATCACTTCAAAAGGTTCTCTCTCCCCCCATCCCACTCTCCTGCTGGTAATAGCTCATCTTGAATTCATCCGATGAAGTGAGCTGTAGCTCACGAAAGCTTATGCTCAAATAAATTGGTTAGTCTCTAAGGTGCCACAAGTACTCCTTTTCTTTTTGCGAATACAAACTCACACGGCTGCTACTCTGAAAAAAGGTAGAAACCTCCAAGGGAAATTGACATTCTGTACCTTGGGGGAGTGCCCTATAACCCCTATATTCATCATTTATACACAATTGTGATCTTGCATGTAAAGCAGGCCATGTGAGGTAAGTTGTGGGTTTGGGAAGCACCCAGATACTAGCTCTACAGAGACAATGACAAGGGAGGTAACCAACACCTGGGTGGGGTGTTATTGAACACACATCACCAGCCATTGTCCAGCAAGGGATCTACGATGCAATGACTCTCATGCATGAGGCCATACCAGGGGAATTGCTCAACCTTGTCTAGAGATTCAGCAATGTCCACCAGACATGCCTGGACTTGTGTTCTACAGGCACAAGGATATAAAACAGAACACAGTGGCCTCTCTCCTGCCCCCACCTTCGCTGCAAGCAACTAAGACACTGAGAAGAAGACAAGACTCCAACAGAGGAGATTGGCCCAGGTTTAAGGAATAAACCTGTATATTAAGGACTGCAATATCCAGTGGGGTGAGAAAAACTGCTTAATCTAGCTATTGCCCAGTCTAATAGGGTTGAAAGTTTAGACTGCGTACTTATATTCTCTTTTCTTTTGGTAACTAACTCTGACTTCTTACCGATCACTTATGATCAATTAAAATCCATCTTTTGTAGTCCATAAATTTGTTTTACAGTTTTTCTTTACCAGTAAGATTGTATGACGTGTATGGCAAATCTGCTCAGGTTTGCCAAGGCTGGTATATATCCACTTTCCATTGACAAAGTGGTGAACCAATTAATAAATTTGCACTGCCCATCTTGAGCAGTGCAAGACGGTATATTCCTGGGGTACAGTGTTGGGAACTAGGAGGATTTGGCTGGTGCCTTTCCCTGTGTGATTCATGAGTGGTTCTGGGAGCATTCATGCAATCTAGCTGGGATTGGGGCTCCACACGCGGTTGTGCTGAGTGATAACAGTGCCTGGAGAGGCTTACTGCTTTGTCACTAGGAAGGTATTGTGAGAGAACCCAAGCTGGAGAGAGGTTAGGGGGTACAGCAGTCCCACAGTCCCAGGCTGCACTCTGGGGATCCCGTCACAGAAATTAAATTGTAGATATAGATTTTGTATAAAGGATAACACCACAAATATAGAACAAAAGGACAGAAGAAACATTAAAGGAATCATTTTATTATAGCCCCAAGATAATATGGATTCTCATAGGAAAGGAAAACTAAAGACGAGCTTAGATATAATCTTTAGTCAAACGCATGCACTAGATTGCTTGAATTGGACAGCCAAATATATCTGGCTTATATTACCAATTTATCATTAAGTCATTTGTAAGATGATGAGTACGAGGTATCAAAATCTAAACCAGCCGAAACATATATTTTCCAAAGTGGCTGAAGAAACTTCAACTCACAAGTCCCTTTAAAATTAATAGGAGTCAGGCGTCCAGATTGTCTAAGCAGCTTGGAAAGTCTCAATCTAAAAAAGTGTGTTAAAGAAAAAAATAGCTTAAATTTCAGTCCCTCCAGACGACAGTTGCATTAGAAAATAGTATTTTATATGTGCTTCCATAGGTAGCCACTGAGAGCTAAAAGCTGCTTGCTTTATGCGGGCTCTTAGTTTCAAAGACTTAGCGGTACTGTTTGACTAAGGGGAGCAGGATTTGGTCTAAATCATGTTAATCTAGTATTCAGAGACGGGTCCAACCTACTAGGTTCACAAGCAGATCCTGATCCACTACTTAATTTCTCCAAAGGTCAGGGTTATTTGGACCCTGGATTTTGGATTAGCCCAATAGAAAGTAAGGAAGCAAGAGCTGGATTCACAGAGCCTAACTGCCACAACAGAGTTCCTCTGTTAATCTGGCCTCAACTGCAGAAGACCAGAACTGAAGTTCTCTCAGAGTGGTGTTCAAATGCAGACCTGAGAATCAGGAGACCTTGGCTATATTCTCAGATCTACCAGTGACTGGTTGTGTGATATTGGGCAAGTCCCTTCACTTTTCTCCGATCCTGCTCTTTGGGTATTTATAGCTGTCAAGGTTCCTCCCCAACTCTGAACACTAGGGTACAGATGTGGGGACCTGCATGAAAACCTCCTAAGCTTATCTTTACTAGTTTAGGTCAAAACTTCCCCAAGGTACAAAATATTCTACCCTTTGTCCTTGGATTGGCTGCTACCACCACCAAACAAATACTGGTTACTGGGGAAGAGCTGTTTGGAAACGTCTTTCCCCCAAAATACTTTTTACCAAACCTTGTCCAGGAAGTGGGGTGCAAGGTTTGGTAAAAAGCCTCACCAATTTGCCTAGGTGACTACAGACCCAGACCCTTGGATCTTAAGAACAATGAACAATCCTCCCAACACTTGCACCCCCCCTTTCCTGGGAAATGTTGGATAAAAAGCCTCACCAAAATGCATAGGTGACTACAGACCCAAACCCTTGGATCTGAGAACAATGAAAAAGCATTCAGTTTTCTTACAAGAAGACTTAATAGAAATAGGAGTAAATAGAAGTAAAGAAATCCCCTCTGTAAAATCAGGATGGTAGATACCTTACAGGGTAATTAGATTCAAAACATAGAGAATCCCTCTAGGCAAAACCTTAAGTTACAAAAAAGATACAGACAGAAATAGTTATTTCTATTCAGCACAATTCTTTTCTCAGCCATTTAAAGACATCATAATCTAACACATACCTAGCTAGATTACTTACTAAAAGTTCTAAGACTCCATTCCTGGTCTATCCCCTCAAAAACAGCATATAGACAGAGACCCTTTGTTTCTCTCCCTCCTCCCAGCTTTTGAAAGTATCTGGTCTCCTCATTGGTCATTTTGGTCAGGTGCCAGCGAGGTTACCTTTAGCTTCTTAACCCTTTACAGGTGAGAGGAGTTTTCCTCTGGCCAGGAGGGATTTTAAAGGGGTTTACCCTTCCCTTTATATTTATGACAATAGCCAAACCCCTTTATTCATTCTAAAGGCTCTTTGGAACAGGGTCTCTCTCAGTATGTGTTTATACAAAGCCTAGTGCAGTCAGGCCCCATTTTTAATAAGGTCCTCAGGAAGTATTCGAATACAAACAAAGTGAGAATTCAAGCCTACTTTTAGTTCTAGCCAAAAAGGTAGAAGTGACCCTGGACCCATGCTCCGCTTCACCAGGGGATGATTTATAGTTGTACATCCAAGCCATGAGACACTAACATTTCTCAGACCGGTAATGCAATAGCTATGGTTCCAATCAACTACCATTTTCCATTTTGAACAGAATTGAGATCAGACTCCTGGGTGTGTGAATAAAAAAGTGGAATTTTTTGCATAAACTAAAATTAATAAGTTTTAAATAGTTATACTATGCAGGCTAGACTTAAAGCAGATTAAACTAAGTTTAGAGAGGGGGCCTTAAGTTCTGATACCCACTTAAATAAAAGGACCAAGAAAGTTACTGCTATGAAATACATCCATATTTGAACTGCTGTTGCACAGAAAGCCAGACATTCCCTCAAAGACTCCTGTGACTTCCCCCTTGTACACCAGATACATTTTAGCCAACTCTACTTTAAATGGCAAGTGTTTTCCTATAGGTGGGTGGAACTGAGCTATTATGCTGCTTCTGGCCAGCTTGCTAGAGAGATCAGAATCCCTGAGTCAGTGTTTTTGGCAGAAAGTCAATCAGCCTCTTAAGACAGAGGCTGATTATTTAAACACTGGTAACTCCAATATTCCTGGTATTTCACCATCGCTGTTGCCCATGGAAAATAGTGGAGCCTGGAGCCACTTAGCCCGGCAGGCTGTTGGAGCCTTTGGGAAGGTTAAAAGAGGCAGACAATCACACCAGGAGCAGCTGTATAGAGATTGAAGAGAGTGGAAAATCCAAGACAAGTTGAGCATGCTGCTCAGGATTTCCTGGTCATGAATGTTAAGGACCTGATTTTCAACACTCAGATAAGCGCAAAAAACAAAACACCATGTATGTGCAGTTGTGCACCAACTTGGTGATTGATGTTAGAGATGCTGTGCATGGAAATAGGTATTTGAAAATAGTCCTCAAGATGCCCAACTGGCTATTGATGCCCACCCATTTCCAATATTTGTGTGTCAAGGTTCCTCCCCCACTCTGAACTCTAGGGTACAGATGTGGGGACCTGCATGAAAAACCTCCTAAGCTTATCTTTACCAGCTTAGGTCAAAACTTCCCCAAGGTACAAAATATTCCACCCGTCGTCCTTGGATTGGCCACTACCAAACTAATACTGGTTACTGGGGAAGAGCTGTCTGGACGCGTCTTTCCCCCCAAAATACTTCCCAAAACCTTGCACCCCACTTCCTGGACAAGGTTTGGTAAAAAGCCTCACCAATTTGCCTAGGTGACCACAGACCCAAACCCTTGGATCTGAGAACAATGAAAAAGCATTCAGTTTTCTTACAAGAAGACTTTTAATAAAAATAGAAGTAAATAGAAATAAAGAAATCCCCCCTGTAAAATCAGGATGGTAGATATCTTACAGGGTAATTAGATTCAAAAACATAGAGAACCCCTCTAGGTAAAACCTTAAGTTACAAAAAAGATACACAGACAGAAATAGTTATTCTATTCAGCACAATTCTTTTCTCAGCCATTTAAAGAAATCATAATCTAACACATACCTAGCTAGATTACTTACTAAAAGTTCTAAGACTCCATTCCTGGTCTATCCCCTGCAGAAACCAGCATATAGACAGACCCACAGACCCTTTGTTTCTCTCCCTCCTCCCAGCTTTTGAAAGTATCTTGTCTCCTCATTGGTCATTTTGGTCAGGTGTCAGCGAGGTTACCTTTAGCTTCTTAACCCTTTACAGGTGAGAGGAGCTTTCCCCTGGCCAGGAGGGATTTCAAAGGGGTTTACCCTTCCCTTTATATTTATGACACTGTGTGTTCTTGAGGTAACTGTATAGATAAGTTAAGTGAACCGCACACATTTTTCCTATGTCCAGTTGTGCGTCTGACTTTATGATGACTGAAATGAAGACGTTTCTTGCTCATCAGTGAGTTAGGTTATTTTCTTAATGAGAGCTGAAAGCTCATGACTAATCCTGGAACATCAGCCCAGTGGACTGAACCTCTCCACATTCAGGGACAAGAGAAGCACAAGTTTCCCAGTCCATTCCCTGAAGTGCCTCACTTCCGAAGTGGTAGGGCCAACTTTAGAAACAGTTTCCCATACTCATTCTGTCCTTGATTCCCATACCCACAAGCATAACATTTGTGGCAGGGCTTTTCTGCATCTGGAAAGAGTGTGGATGTCCCCAAGTCTTTCAGCAGTGATCTCATCTAACTTGTGGATCAGTTTTCTGTGGACACCAGCTACAGTCGCTGGCCATACTGCAAAAGCTACCAGACCACCTATCTAAGTATTTATATCACCCATCTCTGTACTAGTCAAGATCAAGCTCTACAGAAGTATTAGATACCTAATGCATATAAATTAATGGAAGATGGGCCCAGAGCTTCAATGGTATTTTGGTGTCAAAGAGCCTTGCATTCTGATGAATCAGTCTTCTAGTCAACCCTGTGATACTGTGAAGAGTTACCCCCTTTTTACAGGCAACTGAGGCACAGAAAATAAGCAACACAAGAAGGCAGCAGCTGATTGTGGAACTGCATCTTCCATCTCTTACAGCAGCGCCTTAACCACAGGGATCTCCAACAGGCAAGGAGCTCTCTAGGGTAATTTTGTGGTGCCTATCTAGGAAGTTAAGTACCAAACATGGAAAGATCAAAAGGATGAAGGAAAAAATGAAGGGATTAAAGGCTATGGATCTTTAAAGAATGTACAGATGAAGTTATCAGTGGATGATGACACGGGTGAGCATATCTTAATGGAAATGCCACGTCATCCTTAACTGCAGCAGCAAGACTGGTGAAGTTAAGCCACTAGCTCATTACTGAAAATGCATCCTGAACACAAGCGACCAGTTTTGTATCGTAACTGCTGCCTGCATATCCTTAAAAGAGGGAACAATCTAGCAACTAATCCTTAAGATTAGGAGCTTTTAAACACTGCCGTGCTGACACCGATAGTTGTGTACAAACATCAGGCAGCTTTAACAATTGCTGGAGCACCAAGCAGCCTCGCAGCTTATGCAGGTGTTCGTGTTTCTGATGCATGGATGTATTGCCACAGGCAGCAAGCCTGTGTGATGGATAATGGCATGTCCTGAGAGGGTAACAGAGACACCTAGTGGTAGGTCTGAGCTGTGGTACCTCAGATGAAGGTGGTTTATCGTTCCAGAGCCATTGTTTCTATTCCATTATTACTTTTAAACACAGAGACCTGTTATCACAGAGAGGCGCCTGACACACATTAGGGCTATTCTGTCTTATTTGGAAATCAACATGACGACTTTCTGAAACACTGCTGAATTCACCAACACAGCAGCAGAGATAATGATAATTATTTTTAATTTTTTAAAATTTCTACTGCTATCCCTTGTATTCATATGATTTTAAGTGACCAGGGACTATATCCCTCATGCTGCACAGTGTAATTGTTATTATGATGTGAAGTGTGCATTTAATAATAAACATGTCCTAGACACACAGCAAAAACATGCTATCACCTCAAATGCCAAAAAAACACTGCCCTAGCTATCCAAGCAGCCTCCTGGCTGTTAAAAAGCTCTTGGTTGCCAAGTACAGTAATAATTGGAGTGACTACTACCAAAATTAAATTACACCTTCCACACACCTACAGTGCCTGTCTGATAATAACGAAGTTGAATACAAAATGTTTTTGCCTTTGCTAACCACATTTTCAATATACAAACTTTTTTGGGAGAGAAAAGGGTTAACTTTTTTTAAAAAAAAAGTTTTTAAAGATTTTAGGTCTTCTGAACGCTTTAGTTCTCTGAATACCATTTAACTACCAAAAAAATACTATTATTCATTTAAGGAGACCTACTTGCAGCTCTGCCAAGGACCTGCTGGTGACTTGGGAAAGTCATGTCACCTTTCTGTGCCTCATTTTCCCTATCTATAAAATGGGGATAATGATATTGACCTCCATTGAGATCTACTGATGACAAGCATTGAATAAGACTAGGTATTATCACTTTGCTCTTACTCAGATCAAGTAAGTTACTCCATAAGTAATCTCCATGAAATAATGGGAAACACAACGAGCAAGGTACTCCTCACTATGAGCAAGGATAAATATATATCCATCCCTTTATTTAGGTAAAATAAGCTCATCTACAATCCCCCACCCCGCAAAAAAACCCAAACCAACACCCTTCCTCTAATGAAAAGCTAATAGTTACAATGCTGTAGTGATAATGCTTTGAACCCAATTCTTCAGTGCTCTGCAGCTTAAGTAGCTATTGGCATTCTTATTTGGCAGAATCTTACATCCACCCACACTGGTGTAAGCGATTACACAAATGTGCCAGGCAATGGTACATCAAGCATTTGGGGATTAGTCAGATGCAGGGTATCTCAATAGAGAAATTAAATTAAAAAAGTACAGTTATACCATATCCACTTTCCTAACACCACCTGGGAACGGTTCCTCTGGCAACTGATGTCGTTATTTACGGTTTTGCTGAGGGGGATATAAAAAAAGTTTGCCAGATCAGTGGTAATAGCTTTAGATCTGTTTTTGCCTAGGTGAAGCATACTGCAGCAGACACAAAGTAGAGGGGAAACGGGACGATTAGGTCTGGAAGCCATGACTCAATTTAAGCAGCTTCTGTGGCCTACAGAGCCTTATGGTGTACTCATCCTCGATAAGATGCCACTCTTAAAAACACATTAATCAAACTCTGGCACCATTTATTGGAAATAATGCTGATCCCATTGAAATGGCAAATGGCTTCAAAGACTTCCCAATATGCAAGCAATTTATGAAGCAGGCTGCCTCTTTCAGTCTTGATCCAAGTGCATCCACACACTATGTGAACTTTTGCCCAAGAAACAGGCACACACATCATACGGCAATCCCAGTGCTAAGGAGCATCACCAGAATGTTTCAAGAGTGGAGAAGAGCAAAGCAGATATGAATGCTTAACGGGTTGACAGGGAAACAGCAACATGAAAGCAAGATAATCTGAAAATAGAGATAGATGGAACTGTTCCACATTTTCTGGGAGGAATCAGTAGCTCAAAATATTTGTTGTTGTTTTTTTTTTAAATCATTAATATTTTATCTGCCAGTTCATTGTTGTTTTCTAACACACCCAACAACAAAAACCCAGTAAACTGAATAATTTGCAAGAACAAGTGAACATAGTTGGACCAGAAAAACCAGACAAAACAACATATGACCAAAAACAAACCAGGAGGAAGAGGAAAGGTGATCGTGTTTCATGGCTTGACAAATGGATGAAAGTCCTGTCTGAAGCCCCAAGGAGAGCTACAAACCACTGTTCACAGCTCTTGTTATCCTACAGCAAGATGAGCAATATTTTTTAAGTCCCATCTCCTGGAGTCATGTTATTATCTGAGAATCTCAACTTCAATTTTTAAAAACTCTCTCACCCACATTGGCTCAGCAAAATGCTTGAAAATATGTACCTTAAGATTCAACTACACATGAGGGTTGGGTTTTTTTGAAGTCTCATTTTAAAACTACTCATTTTTGTGGAATTGCCTCATGGTTATTGAGCAATTGGGGTTGGTTATACTTTGAAATTATGGTTTCCCTGCCTTTAGATGGGTAAGAGCAGGCAATCTTAGGATTTGAGAGAAGAGGCTAAGCAGCAGAAAAAAAGGCTCCAGGGAAGACATTGGCAGCCTAATGACCTAAAATTCACAGAATTTCACATTGTCTGGAATATCAGGCTCCAGAAAGCAGAGTCTCTTGCAACATTTCCAGTCCTGGTCTCAGTGAGGAAACAGAAGTATTAAAAACATATACAAACATTTCAGACCTTAAAGATGTTTAGATGTCTGAAGTTAGAAATTCAGAGAATAGAGTATGTTCAGTTATTTTTTCAATGAAATGTGCACATTTCTATTCAAAAGATAGAGACAAGTGGCTTATTTCAGCCTAGTACTGGAGTCTTACGGGTCTCAGGGTATTTTGGTGAGCTGTATAAACACTCACTAGCCCACTTGTCCTTGAATTGCAGGATTTGTTTCAACAGCAGAATGACTAAATAGGTCAGTGATTAATAAAAATTGTTTGGCATTTGGCCTTTTGATTAGAATTTGCCTCAGTTTTGTTTTGGAAAAATACTGGTAGAGCAATTCCTCAA
Organism: Eretmochelys imbricata; assembly: GCF_965152235.1. Lineage (NCBI taxonomy): Eukaryota > Metazoa > Chordata > Testudines > Cheloniidae > Eretmochelys > Eretmochelys imbricata. The sequence continues at coordinate 123,681,324 of NC_135576.1, forward strand.
GTATTATGCCTCTTAGGAGAGATGACTGGAAAGCTACCTCCTCGAAATGTAGCAGGTTCCAGGGGAGGCAGCGTGTGGTTGTTTACGACAAGGAACCACGCGTACAGAGCAAATCAGTACTCACGACTGGGGCCAGATTTTCAGCAAACCAATATATTGACCAAACACTGGGTCTAGAACGCCTTTAAAAGTTTTCCCCAATGAAACCAGAAGTATGGGTATAATTCACACACTACACACACAGATTAAGTGCAGGGTTGCAATCGATTCTGACCGAGTCTTGCTGCAGTGACCAGAGAAGCGGAACACGATTGCTATTCCATTCATTTTGGCTTTTCTACATTTACCGTACGACCCGGTCACTGCTAATGTTCACCATTGGGGGGGCTGATCCTGCACGCATTCGGAACTCTGACTGACCTAAATGATGCAGGATCAGACACCTTCAAGCAACACCACCAGAAAATTTGGAATGTAATTGGATGTGCCACATACTGTTAGATGGCTACTAGAGTCACCTGTTTATGCACCCCAATTCCAGTCCAACGGATATTGCCAATACATTTTAAAAATTAACCTGAATACCAAACTGTCCTGCCAAAATGTAATAACCTGTTAGGAGTTTGGGTATCAAGGCCACAATTCAGTGACTTCACTCAAGCTCACGCTTAAGTCCTATTGCTTTGCTGAATCACAGCCCAACTCCCCTGCTGATGCACATGTAAATGTCTCAACAGCAGCATGAATTAAGGGATAGATGGACTCTAGTTACAGCTCATGCAATGGCCCTCCTTAATTCCTGCTTTGCTTTAGGATGTTTAACCCCCATTTGTTATATACTCCGATGAATACATAAAAATACCACCACTACCACCCCACTCTTACAGTGTTTTTCATCAGTAGATTTCAAACCCTTTAACAAAAGGAAATCAGTGTCATCATCCCCGTTTTACAGATAGGACAACAGAGAGATGAAATGACTTACCCATAGGTGGATAGAAAGCTGGTGAGATTGTCAGGCTCAACGGGTAGTAATCAACAACCCGATGTCTAGTTGGCAGCCGGTATCAAGCGGAGTACCCCAGGGGTTGGTCCTGGGGCCAGTTTTGTTCAATATCTTAATTAATTATCTGGATGACGGGATGGATTGCACCCTCAGCAAGTTCACGGATGACACTAAGGTGGGGGGAGAGGTAGATATGCTGGAGGGTAGGGAATATGGTCCAGAGTGACCTAGACAAATTGGAGGATTGGGCCAAAAGAAATCTGATGAGGTTCAACAAGGACAAGTGCAGAGTCCTGCACTTAGGACAGAAGAATCCCATGCACCACTACAGGCTGGGGACCGACTGGCTAAGCAGCAGTTCTGCAGAAAAGGACCTGGGGATTACAGTGGATGAGAAGCTGAATATGAGTGTGCCCTTGTTGCTAAGAAGGCTAACGGCATATTGGGCTGCATTAATAGGAGCATTGCCAGCAGATCGAGGGAAGTGATTATTCCCCTCTGTTTGGCACTGGTGAGGCCACATCTGGAGTATTGTGTCCAGTTTTGGGGCCCCCACTACAGAAAGGATATGGACAAATTGGAGAGAGTCCAGCGGAGGGCAACAAAAATTATCAGGGGGCTGGGGCACATGACTTACTAGGAGAGGCTGAGGGAAAAAACGGTTACTCACTTTCTCGTAACTGTTGTTCTTCGAGATGTGTTGTTCATGTCCATTCCAGGCAGGTATATGCACGCCGCGGGCATGCCAGCCGGAAGATTTTTCCCTAGCAGCATCTTTAGGGTTGGCTTGGGCACTCCCTGGAGTGGCGTCTTCATGGTGCCCAATATCGGGCCCCGCCAACACCCCCCCCCCCCCATCTCCTCAGTTCCTTCTTGCAGACTATTCCGACAGAGGGGTAGGAGGGTGGGTATTGGAATGGACATGAACAACACATCTCGAAGAACAGTTACGAGAAAGTGAGTAACCGTTTTTCCTTCTTCGAGTGATTGTTTATGTCCATTCCAGGCAGGCGATTCACAAGCTAGAGCTCAGGAGGTAGGTTTGGAGTTAGCCACAGAAAAGAGCATGGCTCGCCCAAAAGCCGCATCGTCCCTGGACTGTTGTGTAATTGCACAGTGCGACGTAAATGTATGTATCGAGGACCACATAGCTGCCCTGCAAATTTCCTGAATAGGGACTTGTGCCAGGAATGCCGCAGAGGAGGCCTGGGCCCTGGTAGAGTGAGCGGTTATCTGCGGAGCAGGCTCCTTTGCCAGGGTATAGCACTCCCTAATGCAGGACGTTATCCATGATGATATGCTTTGAAAGGATACCGGGAGGCCCTTCATTCTGTCTGCCACAGCTACGAAGAGTTGGACGGACTTCCGGAATGACTTAGTTCTCTCTGTGTAGAAGGCTAAGGCCCTACGCACGTCCAGTGAGTGCAGCCTACGCTCCCTATTGGAGGAACGTGGCTTGGGATAAAACACTGGGAGGAAGAGGTCCTGGGTCATGTGAGAATGGGAGACAACCTTCAGGAGAAACGCCGGATGATGCCTGAGCTAGACTTTATCCTTATGAAAAAAACTGTGTAAGGGGGCTCAGAAGTGCGGGCCCTCAGCTCCAAAACCCATCGAGACGAGGTAATTGCCACGAGGAACGCAACCTTGAATGAGAGATATAACAGGGAGCAGGTGGCCAGAGGTTCAAATGCAGGGCCTCTAAGCCTGGAGAGGACTAAATTGAGGTCCCAGGCAGGGACAGGCTGACGTGTGTGTGGGAAAAGCCTGTCCAAACCCTTGAGAAAACGACTTATCATAGGGTTTGCAAAGACCGAGAGACCATCTGAGCCCGGATGGAAGGCAAAGATAGCAGCCAAACTGACCCTTATTGATGACTGGGACCAGTCTTGATGCTTTAGGTGAAGGAGGTAGTCCAGTATAAATGGTATGGAGGCAAGGAGCAGCGACTGACTACGTTGCTCCACCCAGATGGAAAACCTTTTCCACTTGGCCAGGTAAGTAGCCCCGGTGGAGGGCTTTCTACTACCCAGGAGAATTTGTCTGACCTGGTCCAAACAAGACAGCTCTTAGCCATGGAGCATCCAGGCCGTAAGGTGGAGCGACTCCAGATTCGGGTGCCGGAGTCGGCCCTGGTCCTGCATGATCAGGTTGGGGACCAGCAGTAATGTGAGCGGGGCCACTACGGACATTTCCAGGAGCAAGGTGAACCAGTTCTGATGTGGCCAAGCCGGCGCTATTAGTATGACTTGGGCCTGGTCCCTGCAGGCCTTGAGGAGCACCCTTGTGGACTAGAGGGATGGGTGGGAAAGCATATAGCAGGCAGCCCTCCCATGAGAGAAGGAAGGCATCCCTGATGGACCCCAAGCCGTGGCTCCCGAGAGAACAAAATGTCTGGCATTTCCTGTTGCCCGGAATGGTGAACAGGTCTTTCTGGGGAGAGTCCCAGAACCAGAAGATTGAGCTCACCACGTCTGGCCGAAGGGACCACTCGTGGCCATTGAAGGTCCGGCTGAGGCTGTCCGCCAGCATGTTTCGCACCCCTGGGAGGTACAAGGCCTGCAGGTGGATCGAGGGCTCTATGCAGAAGTCCCACAGCGCAAGGGCTTCTCGGCACAAGGGAGAGGAGCGTGCACCTCCCCCCCGCCGTTTCTTGATATAAAACATCGCCGAGGTGTTGTCCGTGAGGATTGAAACACATCTGCCCATTATGTGCGTTTTGAAAGCGTGGCATGCCAGACGCACTGCCCTCAGCTCTGACATTGATGTGAATAGTGAGGTCCACCTTAGATGAGGCCCCCAACCCAGATCCGAGGCATCTGACACCAAGGTGAGCGAGGGCTGAGGGCTAGCAAAAAGGCACCCCGCGCAAACCATTTCGAGGGTCGAGCCACCATAGGAGGGAGTCCAGTACCAGGCGGGGCAGGGTTACGACCGTGTCCAACGCATCTCTGGCTGGTGGGTACACCGACGCCAGCCAAGACTGGAGTGGGCGCAGCCTGAGCCTCACATGCTGCACACGTATGTGCAAAAGGCCATGTGTCCCAGCAGCTTTAGATAGTTTCTTGCCGACATCGTGGGGAACCGTCTGAGGCTCTGTATGATGTCCTGAAGTGAGCAAAACCTGGCCTCCGGGAGGTATGCCCTGGCTTGGGTAGAGTCCAGGACTGTGCCTATGAACTCTATCTTCTGCACCGGGGACAGAATAGATTTTTCCTCATTCAGGAGGAGACCTAAATCGAAGAAGGTCCTCCTTATAAACTCTACCTTAGCCTCCACCTGGGCTCTCGAGTGACCTTTGATCAGCCAGTCGTCGAGGTACGGAAAAACCTGTATCTGGCGCTTGCACAGGAACGCCGCAACGACTGCAATGCATTTTGTGAATACTCGCGGGGCAGTCGACAGTCCGAACGGGAGGACAGCAAATTGGTAGTGGCCTCTGTTCACCACGAATCTGAGGTAGCATCTGTGATGTGGGACTATTGCGATATGAAAATACGTGTCCTTCAAGTCGAGGGCGGTGTACCAGTCTCCTGGATCCAGTGAGGGGATAATGGAGGTTAGTGAGACCATGTGAAACTTGAGAGTTTCTTCACGTACTTATTGAGCTGTCGCAGGTCCAGTATGGGTCGGTGGCCCCCCTTGGTCTTCAGTATGAGGAAATACCAGGAGTAGAAACCCTTGCCCCTTAGCTCCTGAGGAACCTCCTCCACTGCCCCTACAGAGAGGGGGGACTGCACCTCTTGAATTAGAAGTTGCTCGTGAGAGGGGTCCCAGAAGAGGGATGGGGAAGGGGGTTGGGACAGGCAGGAAGGTACAGAATTGGATGGAATATCCCCTTTCTACCATGTGGAGCACCCATCGGTCTGAAGTAATTCGAGACCAGGCATGGTAGAAAGGGGATAGATGGGATGACAAAATAAGATGGGAAGGATCCAAAGGTTGTACTGGCAAGCCATCCTCGACCGTACCCTCAAAAGGGTGGTCTAGAGCATGGTGGGGCCCTGGGCTGGCCTGAGCTTTGCCCAGAGGGAGAACGTTCCCTCCTCCAAGTGCTCCTGTTCTGCCTAGGCAGTTTTGGGGTTGGTAAGGATGAGGAGCAAGTTGAGGCCTAAAATGTCGGGCTGGGTAGCAGGCATGTGAAGCCCCAGCGAACGAAGGGTAGCCCTTGAGTCCTTCAAGCTGTGAAGTCTCTTATCCATCTTCTCAGAGAAGAGAACTACACCCTCGAAGGGAAGGTCTTGAATGGTCTGCTGGACCTCGTGGGGAAGACCAGAGACCTGTAGCCAGGAGCCTCTCCTCATAACCGCCCCTGTGGCCAAAGTGCGGGAGGCCGCATCCGCTGCATCTAAGGCCGCTTGCAAAGATGCTCGGGAGACCAGTTTCTCCTCCTCCACGAGCTTCCTGGGGCAGAAGTTCTGTAAACTTAGCCATAGACGAGCAGGTGTTATGCCCGTAGTGGCTTACTATGGCCTGCTGGTTGGCTATACAAAGTTGCAGGCCTGCTGTCAAGTACACATTCCGGCCAAACAGGTCCAGTTTCTTGGCATTCCTGTTTTTAGGGGTGGATCCTTGAAACCCTTGACATTCTCTGATTGGCCGCATCGACCACCAAAGAGTCCGGAAGAGGGTGGGTGTAAAGATGTTCATACCCTCTAGAGGGAGCAAAGTAGCGGCGCTCAGATTTCTTGGCTGTAGGTGCCAGAGAAGCAGGAGTTTGCCACAAGTTCTTAGATGTTTCTGTTATCGACTTGATAAATGGCAATGCAACCCTGGATGGGCTGGAGGGAGCCAGGATATCTATGAAAGGGTCTAAATCCTCTTCCACCTCCTCTGCCTGAATCCCCAGGTTTGGGAGGCCCACCGCAAAAGCTGTTGAAGAACCCAGTTGTCCTCCAAAGCTGGAGCTGTCGAAGTCCCTGTGACCGCTTCATCAGGTGAGGACAAGGAAGAGAGAACCGGAGGTGGGCCCAGTTCACTGCCTTCGCCCCTCCCCCCCGGGGTCCCTCGGCATGCGGTACTTGGGCTATAGAGCCGGTACCGATGAAGAACTCTGCGCTGCAGCCAGTGCCGGGGCAGATAAATCCGGTGGGACCGAGACCATTGGGGTTGGTAGGGACGGAGCAGAGGCTTCCACTGGTGCCGTCACCTGGAAAGCCGGTGCTGGAGCTGGCTGAGGTATCAGTGCCGAAACCATGCGAGTCGGAGGGGCCACTCTGCCCGAGAGCGGCGCTGCCAACGGCACGAATGACACCGAGGACACAGACACCGTTCTGGAGCATGGACCATGGACTTGACCCTGGCTTTGACGGTACGTCCAGGGTGTCCAGAAGGGCCATTGAGCAGGTGGTTGCCATGTTTGCTGCCACGGTGCCGGGTATGGTTGGTGACTGCGCCGGGACCTGGACCTTCTGCTCCGCGATCTGCTAGATCGAGCTGAGTCCACCTCCGATGTCTCCGAATAAGAAGACCACGGAGGAGCAGTCCCCTGGGTCACCAACGTCTGTGCAGGCAGTGCTGGAGATGGAGACCGACGGGCCATCACGGTTGGCTTACCCCTGGAGTGGAACAGGGGTCGGGCGGTCGCCAGAGATTTGTCCCTCCTTTGTGGGGAGGATGGCACCGGGAGGCACATCAGTTCCGTTGCCACCTTGAACGCCTCCGGCACTGATGGTGGTTATATGTCCACCAGATGATCTGGGGACCGAGGAGGGTTCGGACTCGACTGGATCCCAGCCGGAGCAGAAGTCAATGAAACCCTGGGCGGAAGCGGTCTGTCCCGAGCCACGCGCGGACAGTGCTGGCCCCTTAGGCTTCAAGGGGGGTGATCGATCCCCCACCGGCCTCTTCTTTCCTGGCACCAGAGATGGAGAACAGTGCCGAACTGAGGCCAACGCCCTATGGCCCAAGTAGTGCGGTGCCGGTGGGCTTTAGAGTGGGCCCGTTTTGCCGCCATTGGCACCAGAGCACTGCACACCAAAGAGGACGTGCTCGGTGCCGGGTCGTTGGGTCCCGGGTCGGATTGTGGTCCCAGAGCCGCCTCCATGAGCGGGAGTTTTAGTCTCTGCTCTCTGTCCTTAAAGGTTCTTGGGCGGAAACCCTTGCAAATGCGGCACTTGTCCTTTTGGTGAGTCTCACCAAGGCACCACAGGCAAGAAGAGTGAGGATCACTCTTGGGCATAAACTTTCCACAGGACTCACAGAGTTTAAACCCCAGAGACCTGGGCATAACCCCGAAGGGGAAACGAACTAACAAACCACTACTAACTATATGAAAAGTATAACTATAGAGAATAACTATTTACACTAAGAAAAAAAGACACTGCTAAGGCGCTTGCTGTAAGAGCGAGCAAAGTTCTAGGTAGCCATCACGGGCAATAAGAAGGAACTGAGGGAGTGCGAGGTCGGCGGGGCCCGATATTGGGCGCCATGGAGGCACCACTCCAGGGGGCACCCAGGCCGACCCTACGGACGCTGCTAGGGGAAAAACCTTCTGGCTGGCATGCATACGGCGTGCACATACCTGCCTGGAATGGACATGAACAGTCACTCGAAGAAAAACCAGGCTTGTCTAGTCTGCAGAAGAGAAGAGTGAGGGGAGATTTGATAGTAGCCTTCAACTACCTGCAGGGGAGTTCCAAAGTGGGTGGAGCTTGGCTATTCTCAGTGGTGGCAGATGACAGAACAAGGAGCAATGGTCTCAAGTTGCAGTGGGGGAGGTCTAGGTTGGATATTAGGAAACACTATTTCACTAAGAAGGTGGTGAAGCACTGGGATGGGTTCCTAGGGAGGTGGTGGAATCTCAATCCTTAGTGGTTTTTAAGGCAAGGCTTGACAAAGCCCTGGCTGGGTTGATTTAGCTGGGGTTGGTCCTGTTTGGAGCAGGAGGTTGAACTAGATGACCTCCTGAGGTCTCTTCCAACCATAATCTTCTAGGATTCTGTGATACCCAAGCCAGCAGGCCAGTGGCAGAGACAGGAATATAACAGATCCTCTGAGTCCCAGTCAATCCATTAGGTCACACCACCTTTCCAAGAACACTAGCCACCAAGATTTCCCTACCCCACTCAAAACAAGCACCTTTGTGCTTTCTTGCATGCTGCCTTTCAGGAGGGAAGCACTTTTTAAACATTTACAAAATCATCTTTAGCTTCTCTTTGTCAGGATGCCTAGAAAACAGCTGGTGTGCTGAGACCACATGCTGACTAGTATTGCTTCACTGTTTCCTTGGTCTCCACCCACCTGTTGTCTCTTTTCTTGTGCATAGATTATAAGATTTTGGGGGCAGGAACTATGTGTTCTGTTCATACAGCACCTAGCACAATGGGGTCCTAGTCTGTGACTCATGCTTCTAGGTACTACTGTCATACAAATAATATACTTAGAATAGAGAAAACAATATTTAATTACCCAAAGCAATGGAACAACTCCACTAAGAGACCATTGTTTTAAGCCTACCCCATAGAAAACTGAAATAGTGCCTAAAGAACTTTATTTTGGAGTATCAGAGAACTGAGATCCCTGTTTTCTCTGGGAGAATGTTTACACAACAGTAAGTTACAAGGAGTGTTCCTTATTAAGGAAGGAACTGCACTTTGATATGGGTATTCAAGCAGACCAAGCAGCTCGTATCAGTTATAGTGATAAGTATCAGAAATAAGTGCAAGTTTGTTAGTAGATTCCATCTCAAATCAGAACTCCTAGAATATGATGGACCAACTGTAGATACAGGTACAATCATACAACATAAGAGGGTTAGTTGGAGCTGAAAAGATAATCACTTTAACTCCTTTACCCTTATAAGTAAAAATCCACCCTCAGGTAAGAAGGGAAGCGCTGAGAATTCTATCTGAGATAAGAAAATTCCTTAAATTTCAAGATGGATTAGATCAGAAGCCTCTTGTTAGGATCCCAACAGGCTGAAAATGGATCTCTCAGCTTTGGTTGCTGCTGAATTTCAGAGAAGCTCAACAGTTAGCACTGTATTACTATGACCTCATATACACATCTGACAAGAGCAGAAGTGCTTAAGCATTATCCTGGTGGCCTGTAAAGTTGAAAAATCCACTGTAACCAAGTAATCTAAGAATCTCTGTATTGAAACAACTTCCCAGTAGTGCAAAATAAGTTGCAGTAGATCTATTGTACTCAATGCTTTTTTTGCCTCTGTCTTCACTAACAAGGTCAGCTCCCAGACTGCTGCGCTGGGCATCACAACATGGGGAAGAGATGGTCAGCCCTCTGTGGAGAAAGAGGTGGTTAGGGACTATTTAGAAAAGCTGGACATGCACAAGTCCATGGGGCCGGACAAGTTGCATCCAAGAGTGCTAAAGGAACTGGCGGCTGTGATTGCAGAGCCATTGGCCATTATCTTTGAAAACTCGTGGCGAATGGGGGAAGTCCCGGGTGACTGGAAAAAGGCTAATGTAGTGCCAATCTTTCAAAAAGGGAAGAAGGAGGATCCTGGGAACTACAGGCCAGTCAGCCTCACCTCAGTCCCCGGAAAAATCATGGAGCAGGTCCTCAAAGAATCAATCCTGAAGCACTTACATGAGAGGAAAGTGATCAGGAACAGTCAGTATGGATTCACCAAGGGAAGGTCATGCCTGACTAATCTAATCGCCTTCTATGATGAGATTACTGGTTCTGTGGATGAAGAGAAAGCAGTGGATGTATTGTTTCTTGACTTTAGCAAAGCTTTTGACACAGTCTCCCACAGTATTCTTGTCAGCAAGTTAAAGAAGTATGGGCTGGATGAATGCACTATAAGGTGGGTAGAAAGTTGGCTAGATGATCTGGAGGATGGTGTAGATTGCACTCTCAGCAAATCTGCGGATGATACTAAACTGGGAGGAGTGGTAGATACGCTGGAGGGGAGGGATAGGATACAGAAGGACCTAGACAAATTGGAGGATTGGGCCAAAAGAAATCTGATGAGGTTCAATAAGGTTAAGTGCAGGGTCCTGCACTTAGGACGGAAGAATCCAATGCACCGCTACAGACTAGGGGCCGAATGGCTAGGCAGCAGTTCTGCGGAAAAGGACCTAGGGGTGACAGTGGATGAGAAGCTGGATATGAGTCAGCAGTGTGCCCTTGTTGCCAAGAAGGCCAATGGCATTTTGGGATGTATAAGTAGGGGCATAGCGAGCAGATCGAGGGACGTGATCGTTCCCCTCTATTCGACATTGGTGAGGCCTCATCTGGAGTACTGTGTCCAGTTTTGGGCCCCACACTACAAGAAGGATGTGGATAAATTGGAGAGAGTCCAGCAAAGGGCAACAAAAATGATTAGGGGTCTGGAACACATGACTTATGAGGAGAGGCTGAGGGAACTGGGATTGTTTAGTCTGCAGAAGAGAAGAATGAGGGGGGATTTGATAGCTGCTTTCAACTACCTGAAAGGGGGTTCCAAAGAGGATGGCTCTAGACTGTTCTCAATGGTAGCAGATGACAGAATGAGGAGTAACGGTCTCAAGTTGCAGTGGGGGAGGTTTAGATTGGATATTAGGAAAAACTTTTTCACTATGAGGGTGGTGAAACACTGGAATGCGTTACCTAGGGAGGTGGTAGAATCTCCTTCCTTAGAGGTTTTTAAGGTCAGGCTTGACAAAGCCCTGGCTGGGATGATTTAACTGGGAATTGGTCCTGCTTCGAGCAGGGGGTAGGACTAGATGACCTTCTGGGGTCCCTTCCAACCCTGATATTCTATGATTCTATGATTCTAGATTGTCGGGCTCAACGGGTAGTGATCAATGGCTCCATGTCTAGTTGGCAGCCAGTGTCAAGTGGAGTGCCCCAGGGGTCGGTCCTGAGGCCGGTTTTATTCAATATCTTCATAAATGATCTGGAGGATGGTGTGGATTGCACTCAGCAAATTTGCGGATGATACTAAACTGGGGGGAGTGGTAGATATGCTGGAGGGCAGGGATAGGATACAGAGGGACCTAGACAAATTGGAGGATTGGGCCAAAAGAAATCTGATGAGGTTCAATAAGGATAAGTGCAGAGTCTTGCACTTAGGACGGAAGAACCCAATGCATAGCTACAGAGTAGGGACCGAATGGCTAGGCAGCAGTTCTGCGGAAAAGGACCTAGGGGTGACAGTGGACGAGAAGCTGGATATGAGTCAGCAGTGTGCCCTTGTTGCCAAGAAGGCCAATGGCATTTTGGGATGTATAAGTAGGGGCATAGCGAGCAGATCGAGGGACGTGATCGTCCCCCTCTATTCGACATTGGTGAGGCCTCATCTGGAGTACTGTGTCCAGTTTTGGGCCCCACACTACAAGAAGGATGTGGATAAATTGGAGAGAGTCCAGCAAAGGGCAACAAAAATGATTAGGGGTCTGGAACACATGACTTATGAGGAGAGGCTGAGGGAACTGGGATTGTTTAGTCTGCAGAAGAGAAAAATGAGGGGGGATTTGATAGCTGCTTTCAGCTACCTGAGAGGTGGTTCCAGAGAGGATGGTTCTAGACTATTCTCAGTGGTAGAAGAGGACAGGACAAGGAGTAATGGTCTCAAGTTGCAGTGGGGGAGATTTAGTTTGGATATTAGGAATAACTTTTTCACTAGGAGGGTGGTGAAACACTGGAATGCATTACCTAGGGAGGTGGTAGAATCCCCTTCCTTGGAAGTTTTTAAGGTCAGGCTTGACAAAGCCGTGACTGGGATGATTTAATTGGGGATTGGTCTTGCTTTGAGCAGGGGGTTGGACTAGATGACCTCCTGAGGTCCCTTCCAACCCTGATATTCTATGATTCTATTGAAAGAGACCCTGTTTGTACAGAGATAAAACTGTCCATGTGAAAGGTCAGAGTGCATGATTTGGCTTCAATAAGATCTTATGCCATCTGCATTCTGAGAGACACAACTTCGTACATAGACAATTGATTAAATGAGTTTTCTATGTGAGTAAAATTTCTGAAAGCCAGATTGTCAGCAGAACTGCATGGAAGTCATCTCAGAAGAGTCTAAATGGAAACCAGCAGAAGCTATCTTTGACAGCAGATTTCAGGATATAGAATTGGTGAGTGCAAACTCATACAGGCTACTTAACCAGAAGTCCTTGGTTGATCCCTGGAGAGTCCATTCTGAACCAAAAGATATTGAAAGAAACTGCCATATCTGTCATAGGATCATGAAAAGGTAGTTGATCCCATTACATATTGTGTAATTGCATAAAACAACCAAGTCATAAATCACTATTGTCTGTAATAGATGAAGTTATCCAAGTCTCAGCATTTAGTAACACCAGCTGTTTGAACCATCTTGCTTTTCCTCACGTTTCCCTATCTCCAAGTCAGAGGATAAAACCATACATAGGATAAGCAGTCTGTGCTACCTCGTCACTGAGTTCTACTCAGAAGATAGACTTAGGACTACCTCAGAGGCTGCATGTGTTAGCGATTATATTTTCTGTGAACTTTGTAGAAGTTATTGCTTGCAAAGGAAGGGGGTGCTGAATGGATCTGGGGGAAGTTTTCCAAATTTCAAGTCTGAGGATTTTTTTTTAAATCCAAAAACATAAGTATCCAAGGAAAAGTAAAAAAAAGTTTCTGTTTTCCTGGCCAGTTGTGGACCTAATCAAAACGTTGACAACTGGGAGAGAAAAACCCACACCGCAACTTCCGGTGTTACTGATATTTTTAACGCAGCTGTAGTGTTGAATGGGCTTTATGCGAGGTGTGAACCAAGTCTAAGTTTTTAAGCGTGTCCTCTAACTCTGGATGCCCAAGTTGATGCATCTCAGGCCAGATATTGGAGCTGTAGATGCACAATGCCTCTGGAAGCTAACTCCAAACTGACTCAAGTTTGGCAGCCTACTGAACCAAGACACACAATTATAGTGGACATTTAACTGTATATGCTTTCAAGTATCTACATATACACATTCCTTCCTTCCCTGGGGACTGCCCCTTGACGGAGTGGAAAGACTTGTGTGTTCCAATGCCCTTGAGAGCCGTGCTAGTGGGAGCTCTAACTCCTGGTAGGGCCATTCAATCCAGACAGGTCAAAGGGTAGGCACCAGGCAAAAATCATCCACTGGCCCTCCAGGTTGAAGGCTGAGTGATAAGACACTAACTAGGCCCTGCCATCTCCATCCATCATGCTGTTTGCTGGAATGACCTTGTGTTTCTAGAACCTGTTTAAGATGATAGGTTTTCGGCCTAAGCAATTGATATTCAGATACACCTTCCACAACCTGGAGGCCACATGAGCGGCTTTGAATTTATTGTCTAGAAGTGCATAATACATGGGGACAGTCTGTGGTTGCACCCAGCCTGTACTTAAGTGTGTTCAGACTGTGCAGAAGAGAATATCCCTCCCATTCTACCAGTTTTAAGTCCGTTTTCTTACCTTAATAAAAAGGACACCTTCTTAAGAAAATGCAAGTGGCTGCTTTGTGGTTCTTCAGTCAGCCATATATTATATGAATCCATTTCCCCCAGACTTGGCAAATCGGATCCATCTAGAGCGGTATTCATTTCCGCTCAAAGCCAGCACAATACTACGAACCTCTTGAGAGCCATAGACACCGGCATTTTGAGAGCTCTGCAATGTAGCAAACACCATGATTTCCATTAGACTCATAAGTGCAGCACGATATGCAGAGTATGCTCTAGGGCCAGGTAAGAAGGATGTGGATAAATTGGAGAGAGTCCAGCGAAGGGCAACAAAAATGATTAGGGGTCTAGAACACATGACTTATGAGGAGAGGCTGAGGGAACTGGGATTGTTTAGTCTGCGGAAGAGAAGAATGAGGGGGGATTTGATAGCTGCTTTCAACTACCTGAAAGGGGGTTCCAAAGAGGATGGCTCTAGACTGTTCTCAATGGTAGCAGATGACAGAACGAGGAGTAATGGTCTCAAGTTGAAGTGGGGGAGGTTTAGATTGGATATTAGGAAAAACGTTTTCACTAAGAGGGTGGTGAAACACTGGAATGCGTTACCTAGGGAGGTGGTAGAATCTCCTTCCTTAGAGGTTTTTAAGGTCAGGCTTGACAAAGCCCTGGCTGGGATGATTTAACTGGGAATTGGTCCTGCTTCAAGCAGGGGGTTGGACTAGATGACCTTCAGGGGTCCCTTCCAACCCTGTGATTCTATGATTCTAAGAGCAGCTTTCTGGTTACGTGCTGCACAGCAGGAGGGGAGACAAGACACCACACGTTCAGTCAGATTCATTATTGATTGCTCAATCCATCCAACTCATTGTCCAGAGATCAAGATACAATCATCAAGGTCACGATTTACAGATTTGACAGTGCCCCTGACATCAGATTAATACTGAATCAAATAGAGACTGCATGGCAAGCAAATATATCATCTTCTATTTAGAACGTGTAATATGTTGGGAAACATTTCACTGGCACTGAGAGTCCCCAGATAAGAACTCAATACATCTACTACCCCACATAGTGATTTATGCAGCAAATTGATAACAGTGAATTTGGGAGATATCTATACAGAATACAGATTAAAACTAACTAGCAAGAACTGATTAAGTA